>NC_141613.1:40345144-40945144 GCF_047967505.1 Dipteris shenzhenensis | reverse complement strand
CGGGATTCTGGCAGGTACCATGATGTCCGACCACTCTCCAGTGGTACTTCACTAGGATCAGCCCCGCCGAGGTCCCCCCCATAAGGGGGTCCACATTCCAGAGGACCTCTTGCAGGAGGAGGAGATTCAGCAGGTTATGCCAGAGACCTGGGAGCACTCAGACATGGCACCGAGTGAGGGCTAGGCTGCGTGGGTTGCCGATGCGATTCAGAGGAGCAGTGTGGAGCTGCAGACTCACACCCTCAGGCGGAGGAGGACCCTTCAGGAGCGTGAGCGGGCTTTGAGGAGAGACCTCGCCTCCATCGAGAGACTCAGGGAGCAGGACCCAGTGTCTCAGTGGCTTAGTGATAGATTGGAGAGCGCTCGTCTCGAGCTCAGGACACAGAGCTGCGACGGGCTGAGTTCTCCTACCATTCCTCCCGGGCCCGATGGGTACAGTAGGGGGACAGGATGACGAAGCAATTCTTTCATACCACTGGGCCCCGATCGACCGGCACACAGCTACAGCGTCTCTCAGACTCGCAAGGCATCATACACCTTGACCCGCAGGAGATTCTTGACATGACCACCGGTTTTTATAGCCAGCTCTTTCAGACAGAGAGGATGACCCCAGCCGGTCTTGTGGCTCGAGAGCTAGTTTGGGATCATGTTCCGACAGTAGTCTTGTGGGACTTATGCAGCAAACTTGAGGAGCCTTTCACAGATGAGGAGCTCTGGGTAGCCCTCAAGGCTCTCCCGACCCAGAAATGCCCGAGGGAGGATGGCTTCACTCCGGCCTTCTTCCGGAACTTCTAGGAGATTATCTCCACCCCTCTCCGTTTAGCTTGCAACGAGATTTTCGACACAGGCCTTCTTCCTCATTCCTTGCGCAGGCGGTGGATTTGTTTGATCCCGAAAGGGAGAGATAGGTCAGATATCCGACAATGGAGGCCGATCACTCTGCTTGATACTGCATACAAGATCCTCGCCAAGGTCTTGAGTTTGCGGTTACAGCCTCATCTTACCGACATCATCCATGACACACAGACTGGGTTTGTCCAGGAGCGCAGCATCCTGGACAACATCTTCACGTTTTGGGAGGCAGTGGATTGGTCCAGGGAGGAGTCACAGCCACTAGCCATCCTTCTCTTGGACTTCGAGAAGGCCTACGACAAGGTGGAGTGGTCTTTCCTTGAGGGCGCTGTGAGGAGATTGGGTTTCTCAGACTGATGGGTTAGACGAGTTTCAGCGCTATACGCAGGGAGCTCTAGTCAGATGATTATCGGAGGACACACAGGCGAGGCCTTTCCTCTCTCTCGCTCGGCCGCCTATAGGATCAATAAACGAAAAGAGCAAGTACAAGGTACAAGTCTTGAGAATAGCAACCGTCACGTCAACTAGTATATTGTGAAAAAGAAGTACATAGTACTTGTACCTAGACCTAGGACTAAGTGTCCTAGGTGTCACATAGGACTAAGTGTCCTATGTGGCATAAAAGGCACAAAATAAACTAAGTGCCTATACCTATGCCTACAAGGCACATACCACGGCCCATAGGGCATCACTAGAACTGGGAGAAGATGGCCAACAAACCCCCCTCCATGGTATGGGCTGAAGTATTCTGGAAACATCTCAGAATACCTGGTATTTTCTGATCATGGTGGCACATGTTCATCCAAAAGGATATAGCCACCTATGAATGTACAAGGTATGTCAGATTACGTAACAAAGGGAACCAAGTGTAAAGCCTGGCGGAAGACTTCGAACTTGGGACGAGGAAGTGCCTTTGTAAACAGATCTGCTATGTTGTCCTCTGTGGAAAGATAGGACAACTCTATGTCTCCTGCTGACAACCGCTCTCGAACATAATGATAATGAACTTCAATGTGCTTGGTACGCGCATGAAACACTGGGTTACGCACAATGGCCAAAGCACTCTGGCTGTCAATGTAGACCATGGTGGAGGATGTCTGGCGAATACCAAGATCTGTAAGTAACTGTCAAAGCCACACACACTCTACTGTAGCGGTGAAAGCTGCCCTGTACTCAACCTCAAAGCTAGATGTGGCAACTATTGGTTGCTTCTTGCTAAGCCAAGAGATACATGAATTGCCAAGCAAAAAACAATTGCCGGTATGTGACACTCTAGTGTCGGAACAACCTGCCCAATCACTATCCGTGTAAGGATGCATGGTAAGTGAGCCCTGATCACCATAGAAGAGGGCTAGATCCTGAGTGCCTTTGAGATATCTGAAAACTCTCTTCACTACCTGCCAATGTTGTGAGCTGGGCATGTGTATGAATCTGCTGAGCTGAGATAATGCATAATGTAAGTCAGGTCTGGTGTGACATAAAGAAATAAGGCATCCAACAGCCTGCTGATAAAGAGTGATATCACATGGTAGGCTCCCATCATGAGCTGAGAATTTGAAACTAGGGTCCACTGGAGTAGAGATTGGCTCGCAATCCTAGAACTGAAAATGATCAAGGAGCTGTCCAATATACTTGGACTGTGACATGATGATACCCCCCCTCAACATGAGCAAACTGAATGCCCAAATAATAGTGGAGCTGTCCCATGTCTGACATTTCAAAAATCTGCTGCAAATCAGTCTTGAAAGCTGCAATATGCTGAGTATCTGGGCCCGTGATGAGCATATCATCCACATATAAAATCAGCACTAAAAAATCAGATCCACTCCCACGGACATAAAGAGTGGGTTCTGTGGGACTATTCTGAAAACCAAGGGATAGTAAGTGTGCATGAATTTTGGCATACCATGCCCTGGGTGCCTGCTTCAAACCATAAAGGGCTTTTCTAAGCCGGCATACCTTGTTTTCAGAATTAACAGCCTCAAAGCCAGGAGGTTGTGTCACATAAACTTCTTCCTGTAGATCCCCATGAAGAAAAGCAGTTTTGATGTCAAGCTGGTGCACTTGCCAATGATGATGGGCTGCAATGGCAATGACACATCTAATGGTAGTAATCCTAGATGTGGGAGCAGATGTCTCCTCAAAGTCAATGCCTTGTTGTTGGGCATACCCTTTTGCAACAAGACGGGCTTTGTGTCGATCTATACTGCCATCAGATTTCCTTTTTAATTTGTAGACCCACCGCGTTCCAATGGCATGCTTGCCGGGAGGGAGATCTACTAATTCCCATGTGTCATTTTTTGCAATGGATTGTAACTCAGCTCTCATTGCATCCATCCACTCTTTGCTGTCAAAAGCATCTTTATGGCACAGAGGCTCTTCATTGCAAGCTGTAGCAAGGAGTGTAAACTCAAGAAAGTGACCATAAATCTGTCTATTCCTTGACCTTGTCCGGGCAGCAAAAGGCTGATCTTGTTTGCTGTCCCTCAATGTATCAAGAAGCCAACTGGGAACTTGCCTTTGCTGTCGATTGACAGCTCTTTCTTCAATCGCTGCATCATGAATAGTGGGATCATTTGGTGCTGGAAGAGAGACCTGCAAATCAGCATGGGATGCTGGCTGATCATTGCTTGTTGGAGGGCCTGCAAGAGGCTCATGTTGCTGGTCAAAGTCCTCCTCTGAGGAAGGCAAAGGTAACCAAGAGTCAAAGGCATCAAACATGTCAACTTCTGTTGCTTATAGCTCACCGTACAGGGGGGTTTTGATCAACTAACCCAGCCTCATGCTTACCTGAGCCCAATATTTGGTTGGTATAACCTATACCCTCTGCTCTCTTGGCTATAACCAATAAATATGCATTTGATTGCCTTGTCATCAAGTTTATGTCTCAGCTGAGATGGTACATGAACATATGCAAGAGACCCAAAAACTCTCATGTGTAAAGTGAAGGCTTCTTGCCTTTCCATGCTTCATAAGGTGTAACAGTCTTCCCCTTGTAGGTGATCTATTCAGCACATAGTTGGCACACATCACTGCATCAAGCCAAAATTTATTGGGCAAGGACTTGGCCTTAAGCATGCATCTGGCCATCTCCATAGTGGACCTGTTTTTCCTTTCAGGAACAGGATTATGCTGAGGAGTGTAAGGAGTAGTACATGAGTGAACAATGCCTCGTGAAGACAAAAAAGCATCAAACTCCTTTGACATATACTCTCCCCCCCTATCTGTGTTAAGGGTGACAAGCTTGCATCCTGATTCATTCTCAACCATATTCAGCCACCTCTGAAACCATAAGAACACTTCAGATTTGGCTTTTAAAGGATATATCCAGCAATATCTTGTGAAGCCATCAATGAGAGTCATGAAATATTTGTACCCTCCAATGGAAGTTGTCTTCATTGGGCCACAGACATCACTGTGTACTAGCTGCAATTTCCTTTGTGAGAGTTTTGGACAATTCTTTTGAAAAGGAAACCGATGCATCTTACCCAAAAGACAATCCTCACACACATGTTTGGAAACTGTGTGAGTTTGAGGTACATCATTAGCCATCTGCTGTGAATGTAGCTTTGCAAGAGCTCTATAATTGAGATGACCCATTCTCTCATGCCAAAGATGAGTTTCAGCAAGGTTTGAATCTGAAATAGCAAATGCTTCAATAGAAAGTGCAGCTGAGTGATGATCAAGGTTGCAAAGTGCCAGTGAGAACTATGGCATTGTCATCACGAAGATCATATACTAGGCATCTGTATCCATCAAAAATCACTCTGAATCCTGAAGTGGCAATTGCTGAAATTGAAATCAAGTTGACTTCAATTCCAGGCACAAAAAGAACATTTATCAAAGTGACAGGATGGTTTGAAATGGATGTGAGCTGCACATCTCCAATTCCTTTTACAGCATAGGAAGCATTATTAACACATGTGACAGTCCCCTCTCGAGGTACATCAACTAAGGAATGAAACAACTATCTGCAAGATGTGACATGCTTGGAAGCACCACTATCAAAATACCAAGACTGAGCATTATTAGCAGTAAAGAGTGCATCAACTTTGGAGGGATCAAATGAGCAATGGACAGCCCATGCCCAATCATCCTGGAAAGCATGTGCATGTGAAGCATCTGCTGGCTCGTGGGATTCAATTGCATGTGAAGCATTAACTGTCAATCCTGCTTTCTTTTTCTCCGAAGCAATGCACTTCTTGCATTCTGAAATGTCATGTCCAGGCTTGCGACAATAGTTGCATCTTTTCTTCTTTGACTTATCTGCTGTATTTTTAGATGCATTGGAGGAATTGCCACTGCTATGTGCACACTTAGGCTTGCTCATAGGCTTGGAAGCCTTGCCTCTTCCTGTCTGCTGTGAAGCGAATGCATGATCAGGAATAATGGCTTGTCTACTAGCATGACTTTGCTCTTCCTGCAAAAGCAATGTGACTAGCTGATCAAAAGAGTAGTGATCTGGATTACCCATGGCCACAGGGTTGTAGCAAACCCTTGATATGTATATGGCAGTCCATTCAATGTGGTACTGACAAGCTGAGAATTTGGCACCACCTCATCAATATTTGCAAGTTGTTCCATGAGGTCCTTAACCTTTGTCAGGTATGCATCCATAGAATCACCTTCATTCATACTGACTTCCTGCAACTGTCTTCTTAAAAATGCAACACGTGCCTCATTGCGAATCTGATGAAGAGAAGCCAATTTGTCCCAAGCATCCTTTGCTGTCCTACAAGACCGGATGTGTGGAATGATGATTCTCTTGCATGATAAAGCAATACAGGAATGTGCATTTGTATCTCTTGCATCCCATCTTGATTGTTCCTGAGTTGGGGGAACAACAGTAGGGGTGCTAGAAGATAAGGCATCAGGTGGAGTACCCTATGCAGAGGGACCAGCAGTAGATGCAACCACTATAGCATTGGCTGGCCTCAGATCAACCCCAGAAACAATATTCCAAAAATACCTTGCAACAAGAATATGTTTCATGAGATAAGACCACATCGGATAGTTGGTGCCATCCAACTTATCATCTTCACGAAGAATGCCAAATAGATCATGATTGTTGCCAGCCATTGCAAATGGGATACCCTGAATAAGACCTGGATGAAAGGTATTGAAAGCCCCAAAATTTTGCCAAAGTCCTGTAAATGACTTCACACGTGCCAAACCTGTACGGAACTCCCGGGACAAGTACAAGCTGTACGGACAGCTACTGTGCACGGACGGTACAAGTGTCCAATGTACAGTGTAAGTACGAGCTGTACGGACAGCTGCTGTGCACGGACGGTACAAGTGTCCAATGTACAGTGTACGACGTATGTACGGAGCATGTACGTGAGTGTACGTATGTAGGTACAATGTACGGAACATTACGGAGCGCGGTATGGAATCCAGTGTACGGCACAGGTTCAATGTACGGAACGCGGTACAGAGCAATTATGAGGCCTTCTGTACGACTGTACGAAAGATGTACGGTGCATTACTTCTACTATACGGAAGCCTGGTGTACGAAATCACATGTACGGAGCAGGTGCGATGTACGGAGCAGAGCGTACAGCTGTAGCAGGTATTGAATATTCCGTACAGTGGGGGTCCTGTGAGCAGGTTACTTGTACGGGCGTCCGTATAGTACCGACTGTACGGAGGGAGGAGCAGGTAGGCTTGAGGGGAGCTGGTGCAAGTCCAGGAGCAAGAGACGAGTCAAAACGTGGCTCTAATACCACTGTAGGATCGATGAATGAAAAGAGCAAGTACAAGGTACAAGAGTCTTGAGAATAGCAACCGTCACGTCAACTATTATATTGTGAAAAAGAAGTACATAGTACTTGTACCAAGACCTAGGACTAAGTGTCCTAGGTGTCACATAGGACTAAGTGTCCTATGTGGCATAAAAGGCACAAAATAAACTGAGTGCCTATACATATGCCTACAAGGCACATACCAGGGCCCATAGGGCATCACTAGAACTGGGAGAAGATGGCCTACAGCGCCAGGGCTGCCCACTAGCTCCCTTCCTCTTCTTGTTGTAGCGGAGGCTTTGGGCTACTATTTGAGATCACAAGTGGCGGGTCTCACAAGGTTGAGGCTCCCAATCAGGCAAGAGGAGGAGCTCCTTTACTCGGAGTTTGCAGATGCACAGCCTTGTATGTGGAGGGCACCACAACGAGTCTAGAGAGAGTCAGAGGCGCCTTGGCTATCTATTGTGAGGCCTCGGGGGCATGGATTAACTGGACGAAATCCATAGGCTTCTTCATGGGCTTTGAGGAGACATAGGAGATCTGTGAGTGGGGAAATGACTTTGGTTTCAAATGGATACCGCGGGGCCAGACAACGAGATACCTGGGATGCCAAGTGGGTATTGATATCACAGCAGAGCAGCAAATTGCCCCGGTCTTTGAGAGTGTTCGGCGCAAGCTTCTCTATTGGAGCTCAGCCAAACTCTCCCTCGCAAGTCACGCCTTAGTGGCAAACTAGGTCCTTCTTGCCACTGCCTGGTATATTGCCTCCTGTTGGTGCTTTCACAGAGGATGCATTGGGCAGCTCCGACGGTTGGTACGGAACTTCCTCTGGGCAAGTTCAGACGGCACGAGGAACACTAGGGCCCGAGTAGCTTGGCAGATGGTGATCATGCCGCAGGCACTGGGAGGCTTGGATGTCATTGATCCGGAGATGCAGAGCAGGGCCCTTCTGGCCAAGTTTGTGGTTCGTGGCCTCACCCCAGATGCCGAGCCTTAGAAGCTCCTCTTACAAAGAGGGCTTTTAAGGAACACCCCACGCACTGGGGGACAGTGGGGGGACGAGCATTTTCTAAGCGAAATCTTCCGAGCGTCCGAGCGAAGGAAAAAAAAAGCTTCCAACTATGCATAAATATGACAAAAATCAATCAGAAGAAAACATAGTTTCACTTAGAAATATGCAAAGTATTATAGCAATGCCTATTTTAGACAAAAATCTTTAGGTGAATCTTTAGGAATGGTGAGAGCATAATGGGATGGCTTTTGAAGAAACCCACATGTAGAGTAGACTTCTCTATGAAAATTCCCTTATGATCCTTCTTACAACTTTTACTTAATAGGGGGTGACATTGAAAACCCTCTCTCAACCTATCTTCATGAAAGGGTTTCTTCAAAGAAATCTCATTGAAGCAAGCCATCCAGGTAGTTTCACCAGCGAAACCCCTTTGAAGCAGGTCTCCCAAGGTAGTTTCGTTGGCGAAACTACCTTGGACAGCACTTTTAAAAGTGACATAACTTTCATATCCACCAACGAAACTACCTTGGACATCACTTTTAAAAGTGACATAACTTTCATATCCAATGTCCAAATATAGTCATTCAACCACTCAAATTGATCGGAACACCCCATTTGAGCACATCTATGGAGTTATATTTGGAAAATCTTGCATATATAGTATTAAATATTACATGTATTTTATGAGTGTGACATATAAGCCCAAGTTAATACTTATTTATAGTAATTTAAACTTCTTTAGAAACATGTCCATAAATATCTTGTTATTTATGCTATAAAAACACTAAAAAGATATTGCCATATGATATAAATGTGTTAATAAGTAATTATATATGCATAGTATTATTACATTGAGAGTGATTATGAGGGATGTTTCTTAAAGGAATCAACACTTTTTTAAGGTAATAACAGGGGTACAAAAGGATGTCTCTAAATAAGAAAATTATGTTGTGTAAAAATGAATGAGTGACTAGTCTATATATTTTTATGATAAAGGGATCTAGTTCTAGTGAAAATAAAAGTGTAAAACCATGTTTCCTAAAGAAATACATTTTTTTAAATCTCTTGAAAAACACGCTCGGATATGCTTGGTACTATTTCTTTTTGTTTTTCAATAGTATGCTTATTAAGAAATGAAATGTTTTCCTTCTGTTCAGTTACGGACAATGGGGACTAGGTCTAGCATTTGAGGGTGGACCCCCTTGCTCGGGGTTATGGGCATTAGTGACCCACAAGAGTGATGGCCTCTCTTTGAGAGGGACATCTAGAAACCACACCCCACCTGAGTACCCAAACATGGGACCAATCAAATGCATAGATTGCATACCGACCTAGGAACCATTCAAGAGAATGTTCCCTGAGCTTTGGGTGTGGGCCTGGCAGCATGCCAAGAGTAATGGAGATACAAGATAAGACGACAAACAAATGAGCTCAGTATGGCTCAATTATGACCTTAGAGTATGTCAATAGATAGTCTAAGCTGCTAGGAACCCGTGTGTGCGATCAGAATTAAATTCTGACAACTTTGAAATTTTAGGGTTTTTTGGGAGTGACGTGGCAGCTGACACGTGGCAGACTGCCACATGGAATCTGAGCTGGCAGGTCAGTCCACCTGTCCCACACATGTGGCAGCATGCATGGCAAGTGGCAGGGCATGCAGGCCAAGTGTTTGGCCCCAAATCTGGTACCAAATCTGGTAGATTTGGGGCAGGTTGTGGGCTGTCCTCTTTGGGACTGCAGCCCACCAAAAATCTGGGACAAGTGTCCACCTTCCACTCTAGGCCTAGGGGGGGGGGGCTGAGCCTATAAAAGAAGGCCTCTCCCCTTCATTCCACACATGAAAATTTCGTCACTTTTCTTCTCCCTCCTTTTAGATGATGCAGCAGAACCTCTCCAGCTCCTTGGGTGCAGCCAGCTTCTCCCCAGGCCATTCTCTCACCTCAGCAGCACTTTCTCTCTCTACAACAGCACATTCTCTCTCTACAGTTCCAACCCCTCCTCTCCAAAAATCTGCCCCCTCTCAGCTCTTCTGGAACAGCAGCAGCATCCTCTCTCCTTCACCTAGCTTGGAGCAGCCACAGCCCCTTTCTCTCTCCTGCTGCAGTCTTTCTCTCTCTACCGCAGAATTTCTCTCTCTACTGTTCCAGCCCATTTCCCTTGCAGATATCTGCCTTTCTGTGCACCTCTGGAACGGCAGCAGCTCCTCTCTTACATCTCCTCCCTTGGGATCAGCATTGGCACTCTCTCTCTACAGCTATCACTCCATAAAAGCTTTCTCTCTCTATCCTATAGGCTGTTTTTCTAGGCTGTTCTCATTCCAGCCCCATTTCCACACTGCCCTCACCCAAGGTAGCTTCAGAGGCATCAAGGACTTCATCTACAAAAGGGTCAAGTCACGAAGGGAGCCTGTATTGTCAAGTTTATCTCATTTACAGCACTATTTCATGTTGTTTCTACTATCTTCCTAGAAACTAGTGATTGTCTCTAATGTTGGATGTAAGTGGTGATTGTTGCAGGCTTCTTCCTTGTGGATTGGGCAAGCCAAGAGCTGAAACCTGAGCTTGGAGTCCTCCTTTTTGTTGTCTACCTTGTACATATGCTCTTGAGTCTTGTATCTAGGTCCTAGGTTTTCACCGAGTTCATCAGTTTGGAAGGTGCATTGCACCTTGGTCTTGTATCTCCATTTTCAAGAATAAAGTGAGCCTGGATAAGGGGGGGGGCCCGTCTTGGCCCCTCAATCATATTGCATTCTCCAATGATGTCACTTTGTGTTTAAGCTGTATAAGTCTTAATTCCAGCTTAATTGCAAACTCTTAAGTTCAAGTATATGTGTTTGGCAACTCGCAATCATCTCATTCAAATGCCTCTGCAAAATCCGTTGTTTGAATTGATAGAAAGCACCAAGTAGTTTACATTGGTATCAGAGCTTAGGCAGTGGTTCTGTACTCTGTGCTTTCTCTTGTTGAGTCTCTCCTTCATTGAGTTATCTTGTCATCATGGCAGCCAATGGACCTGACCCTCCTCCTAACTTGCATGAGTTGAGTGCTCTTTTGGCAAACATTGCTCAACAGGTTCAAGTGCTGGAAAGCAGCCAAGCAGAAACTCATGACATAAGGGCCCAATCCCAAGGAAGAGGCCGTGCGGACAACACCAACTCCAACAAGGAGGGAAGACCATCCTCTTCTTCCCCTCCTCGAGGTAGACGGTGTCATCGGAGTCCATCTCCTTCGAGACGTCCACGGAGACGAAGGTATGCAAAGCATAAGGTACCTCTTGGAGATAAGCTCTTCAAGTTTACCAAGTAGAAGGGAGAGGACAAGCCCGAGGTCTTGCTGGCCTGGATCCGAGACCTCGAGTATTTCTTTGAGGGGGACGAGTACGAAGACAAGGCGAAGATCCGGTTTGCCGTCCTGCACATGCAAGACCGTGCTTCACTGTGGTGGGCAGCTATGGTCAACACTCGACAGCAAGCCCACACCTGGAAGCACTTCAAGAAGAACTTGATGAGGCACTTCCTGCCTAAGGAGTTTAAGAGAGATACAATGGTGCAGTGGGACATCCTCCGCCAACGCCAAGAAGAGAAAGTCAGTGAGTATGTTGATCGTTTTTGGGAGGATTATGACTCTGCTTATGCCACGGTTCGAGCAGCCATTCAAAAGGCACAGGAGAAACAAAGAGCAGCTGCAAATAAAAGACGGAGGGCGTTTGCAGTGAAAGAAGGCCAATGGGTCTTATTGAAATTTGAGAAAGCCCGGTTAAAAACCAAAGTCGGCAAAAAGCGCATCTACTTCAAGCTATCCTTTCGATATTATGGTCCTTTTCAGGTGTTGCAGGTAATAAATGATGTCTCAGTCCGATTGAGAGTTCCAGAGCATTGGAAGATCCACAATGTCTTCCACGTAAGCTTGGTGAAACCCTTCATTGGGGAACCACCTCAAGAGCCCACACTGGACGATGCACCTGAAGTAGAGGACACTGAGATCTTGTTGATCCCAGAGCAAATTATTTTGCATAACTTCACTACGGGACGTCGAGGCACGACTCGCAAAATGTACCTTTTGAAGTTCAGAGGGCTCCCATCCACCGATGCCCAATGGGTGGACAAAGCTACATTTCAGGAGTGTCCTGAAATCCTGGATGCTTATGAGGAAGCATTTCAGTTGCGGACAACCGAATGAAAGACGGAGGGAATGTCATCTTGCTTCAACATGTATCCACTTGCTTGGTACTATTTCTTTTTGTTTTTCAATAGTATGCTTATTAAGAAATGAAATGTTTTCCTTCTGTTCAGTTACCGACAATGGGGACTAGGTCTAGCATTTGAGGGTGGACCCCCTTGCTTGGGGTTATGGGCATTAGTGACCCACAAGAGTGATGGCCTCTCTTTGAGAGGGACATCTAGAAACCACACCCCACCTGAGTACCCAAACATGGGACCAATCAAATGCATAGATTGCATACCGACCTAGGAACCATTCAAGAGAATGTTCCCTGAGCTTTGGGTGTGGGCCTGGCAGCATGCCAAGAGTAATGGAGATACAAGATAAGACGACAAACAAATGAGCTCAGTATGGCTCAATTATGACCTTAGAGTACGTCAATAGATAGTCTAAGCTGTTAGGAACCCGTGTGTGCGATCAGAATTAAATTCTGACAACTTTGAAATTTTAGGGTTTTTTGGGAGTGACGTGGCAGCTGACACGTGGCAGACTGCCACATGGAATCTGAGCTGGCAGGTCAGTCCACCTGTCCCACACATGTGGCAGCATGCATGGCAAGTGGCAGGGCATGCAGGCCAAGTGTTTGGCCCCAAATCTGGTAGATTTGGGGCAGGTTGTGGGCTGTCCTCTTTGGGACTGCAGCCCACCAAAAATCTGGGACAAGTGTCCACCTTCCACTCTAGGCCTAGGGGCGGGGGGGCTGAGCCTATAAAAGAAGGCCTCTCCCCTTCATTCCACACATGAAAATTTCGTCACTTTTCTTCTCCCTCCTTTTAGATGATGCAGCAGAACCTCTCCAGCTCCTTGGGTGCAGCCAGCTTCTCCCCAGGCCATTCTCTCACCTCAGCAGCACTTTCTCTCTCTACAACAGCACATTCTCTCTCTACAGTTCCAGCCCCTCCTCTCCAAAAATCTGCCCCCTCTCAGCTCTTCTGGAACAGCAGCAGCATCCTCTCTCCTTCACCTAGCTTGGAGCAGCCACAGCCCCTTTCTCTCTCCTGCTGCAGTCTTTCTCTCTCTACCGCAGAATTTCTCTCTCTACTGTTCCAGCCCATTTCCCTTGCAGAAATCTGCCTTTCTGTGCACCTCTGGAACGGCAGCAGCTCCTCTCTTACATCTCCTCCCTTAGGATCAGCATTGGCACTCTCTCTCTACAGCTATCACTCCATAAAAGCTTTCTCTCTCTATCCTACAGGCTGTTTTTCTAGGCTGTTCTCATTCCAGCCCCATTTCCACACTGCCCTCACCCAAGGTAGCTTCAGAGGCATCAAGGACTTCATCTACAAAAGGGTCAAGTCACGAAGGGAGCCTGTATTGTCAAGTTTATCTCATTTACAGCACTATTTCATGTTGTTTCTACTATCTTCCTAGAAACTAGTGATTGTCTCTAATGTTGGATGTAAGTGGTGATTGTTGCAGGCTTCTTCCTTGTGGATTGGGCAAGCCAAGAGCTGAAACCTGAGCTTGGAGTCCTCCTTTTTGTTGTCTACCTTGTACATATGCTCTTGAGTCTTGTATCTAGGTCCTAGGTTTTCACTGAGTTCATCAGTTTGGAAGGTGCATTGCACCTTGGTCTTGTATCTCCATTTTCAAGAATAAAGTGAGCCTGGATAAGGGGGGGGGGCCGTCTTGGCCCCTCAATCATATTGCATTCTCCAATGATGTCACTTTGTGTTTAAGCTGTATAAGTCTTAATTCCAGCTTAATTGCAAACTCTTAAGTTCAAGTATATGTGTTTGGCAACTCGCAATCATCTCATTCAAATGCCTCTGCAAAATCCGTTGTTTGAATTGATAGAAAGCACCGAGTAGTTTACAAACTCTCTTGTTTGACATGGTATCCGGTGTTTAAATGCATGATCGTGTATTCTCTACAAAAAAGGGTTGCCCAAGAATCAGAATTGTCATGAAGGCTGGGAGTGCACATCTCTTGCACCACACGTAAAATTTTTCATGATGAAATTCACCCATTGAGATGTTGACTAAGCATAAAGGTAAGTCGTTTGCTATCCCTTTGCTATAGAGGAATCATCTGAGACGCACAATCTTTGCAGATAATATTCAAGTATGGGCCTGGATTTATTCGTCTTAGTCTATCATCACCATGAGAATTATGGCATAGAGGCAAGAAATAAGTGCCCACGTTTGCTATTTATGATTGATTTAGTTGTTTATCTCCAAAGACCATCTAAACATTTTCTATCATGATTTTCCGGGGTCATGACCTGATGCATAAATCATTTTTCATCCTAGCATGAAGAAAAAGTTAGGCAACCACATCAACACTGAAGAGAGTTGCCGCTCTGCACCCATGGAAGAACAAGATGAATTAATAGAACCACATACTAAAAGGGATTAAAGGGGGCACAAAGAGAGACTTCTACATACAGAGAAAACCGACGCATCTGAAGAGCTTGCACAAAATAGAAGTGAGCTTCCAAGACGAGGCAAGAACTGCCTCTTGCCAGTTTCCAGTTGCCACATTACAAATACTGCCTCTTTCCCTCCTGTACATTAGCACACAAATATCCTGATTTACCAAGTACAGCCTGACAATATTATTATAGATGGCCAAATGTCCTGTATGAAAGAATTAATGTGACTTACCAGAGAATAGATAGGCCCCATCCATAGAAAAGTTGAGAAAGTTCACTTCATCAGAATGCCAGTGATATGTGGTAAGTGCCTCTGCATCATCATGACCTCTAACGCCACCATTCATGTCAAGCTGCCTTTTATGCTCTGCATCATGTTTGCTTCCCTTATGCTCTTGTGCAGCTAAACTGAAAGAATTCTCTCCCACATTTTTCCATATAAGAATACGGCCCCAGTCGTCACTTCCAGCAACTACAGTTTCTGTTGGATCAAATGCCAGTGCTTGCAATGCTTTTGTGTGATGTAAATGAGTTACTTCCAAAGAGTTTGCATCAGTGAGACGTTTCTGGGGAACCTTCCAAACCCAAATCTTTCTTCGGTCAACTATTCCAACTAAACCACCATGTCTACTACAGACCAAAGTCTGCGGAGCTGAAACCTGAAATCATATGTCAATCACAAAAATCAACAAGCATGTGTTTTCAATCATTTCTGATGATTTTTTATGGACAATAAAATCAAAATGTATGCCCCCAGGCTATGCCTGATCCTCCCAAGCACACAGACCTACCCAAAGATCTTTAAAAAAGTAGTTAATGGGGTACAACGACCCCCAAAACAAGGTAGATTACAGTATCAACACGCTGCCACTTGAACATACAACAAAGTATTCATTGAAGAGATCCCATGCTCCAGGCACACAAAGCGTAGTCTTCACAAAATGAGCCATTACATATTAAAATTTATTGACTTTCAATTGTTCAGTAGTTCTCAGAGTTGGCAGTCTGCAACAGAAATATATGCCAACAGAACTCATATGTGACTGAAATATAGAAGAAAAACCAAAAGCAATGCAATGAGCTTTTGTGCAAAGATTCTTGTGAGGATATTTGAAAAGAGAAAACCGCACCTCACCTTTGCAAGTTGACCATGTAAAGGTTTTCCATTGGTCAAATTATGTAACACTACATACAACTCCTTTCCATCTACATTGTGCAGCTTCTTTGATAAGATCTTGTGTTTCTTCTTGCCATTCATTTCACCATTCTGCTCCTTCACCTCACTATCCACAGTAGTACCCAGTACACGTTTGTCCTGGAGAACTAGTAAGAAAGCAATGCATGGCCTGGAGGGTGATCCAGTTTCAGGTGTGGAGAGCCCAGGGATAACCTGCAAAATTTTCCCATATATTATTGTAAGCCTATGCTGATTGCATAATCCTATCTGTGTTAGGAAACTTCAGTCCACATTATAAATCCCATAAGCCATAACAAGTACTACTATTCTTTTTTTGTAGACGAAGGAACTTCCAAAATTAGTACGCAACAAAAGCAGCAGACAGGGACTCAGAGAAAAGTGGCAGCTAAAAGATGTCTATGGGCAGTATGAAGAGGAAATTGAGGCAGAACAAAATGAGGAAGAGGACTCACAATTCAAAAGGAGGGAGAGGACTGCAGGGTGGTGCTGAAAGAAAGGTTGCTGGCATCTTATTGTACATAAAGCTGGGGGATTAAAAATCAAAAATACTTTCGAGGGGGAGCAAGGTGGGTAAGGGGGGGTTTGCTTAGGAAAAAAACTTATACTTTTTAAATTGTTTGAATGAAAAATATCTCCAAAAACAAAAGAGTAATACACAAAAGTCTTTGTATTCACACCTAGTGCCCCTAAGCACAGAGGACCTAGTTGCAGTCCCTCCGAATCATTGCGAGACATAGAGGATGCAACATGATTTCACTTGGGGGATGGCTACCTGGCTGACGGAGAGGGGTCATGCCTTCTTTATTGATCCGGCCTCTACAGCATACAGGATTTAGGGTCAGCGGTCTTACGAATAGAGGCACATGACGCGATGCCTCATTCCCAACAGCATTACAGTGACCTATGCCCTCACCAAAGGATAGCTTATGGGAGACAGTGTTCAGCATCATTGCTTGGAACATCAGGGTTACATGCTGCAGTTTTGTCAAGGGAGGCCATCGGTTTCCCACGACAACCACCCTAGTTGCCATATGGCAAGACATCATTTACACCATGCGCGTCATTTGGGAGCATGGGACTTCAGAATCTCGGACGACCCTTGAGACGTTTCTGCAAGGCGTGGCCTGCAAGTGTCTTCTATGTAATGGAGCGAGGCATTCACTAGGTGTATAGTCCTCTACCCTAGTTGCTAGCCCTTGTTTCAAAGATTAAGCTGGGTTCTCTAAAAGTGGGCTGGTTGGACAGCCAGTTTCTTCTAGAATTTTTTCCTCTATCAACAACCCATGGTTGACTAATTTGTATGGCTGGTTTTCTCATGCATGAACTTTGGAGTGGGCGACAGGATCAGCGAGGGGGTGGCATATCCCAGGATCATTGTACCGGTGTTGGCAACGTGAGCAGCATGCCCAAGGCAACACTTGCCAATAGGTAGTGTGCTCGAGGTAACACGGGCGCAAAGGGCATCACACCTCGAGATGGCACGATCGCTTAGGGCTATGCCCAAAGGAGACGCAACCGCCAACAGGTAGCGCCCCAAGTGCCACAGTCATTGAGGGCGGGCTCGAGGTGGCACGGCCACTTAGGATTGTGCCTTGAGGTAGCACAGTCATCAACATGCGGTGCCCCGAGCGGTGTGACTACCGAGGGCTACACCCAAGGTGGCACAGTCACTTAGGTTTGCACCCCAAGGCGGCACGATTGTCGATGGTGCGCACCTTGGTAACACCAACGGGGAGCGTGGGGCATGAGGGGGGTGAGGGGGTAGAGGGTATGATGGGGTGAGGGAGTAGATGTGAGGGGATAGAGAGAGGTGGGTGGTGTGGGGGCAGTAGAGAGAGATGAGGGGGTAGAGAGAGGTGGGTGTGGGGGGACTAGGGAGAGAGGTAGGATTTTCTCCATCCTCTTCTGGCTATTTCTGCCAAGACGTGTCCATCCCTCACAAGGGCAAGCACACTCGTGAAGCAAGAGGACTTTTCAAGCTTGAAGCTGGCTCTGATACCAAATGTAACAGCCCCAATCTGGTCAAGTCACTTCTGACCTCGGTGGGATAACAACTCCAAGTCAGAGTCCTCCATACTGGTGGACAATCCTGCTAAACAAACCATTGGCTTTAAGCTAGCAGCCCGAGACCTTATAGTGGTGAGCTCACTTAATCGTGTTTATAGCTTTGGGAGGGTCAACTGCTTTAGGAGCTGTAGTGGGACTCCAAGGAGTGGTTTTGGCCATCCAAGATAAGTTAGTCAATTAGAGGGTAGAGGAGGTTGCTTTCTTCTCTTACACTACTCTACATTGGCATACGACTATAGTTGCAAGTCTCGCCGTAGTTGTGAGAAGTGGAGATCGAGGAGAGCGCAAAAAGGTGGAGCTATGCTAAATGAAGTTGCAAGAATGAAAGTACAAAGGGCCATCACCATGACAAAACCCTAAATCACTAGGTAAACCCTAGTGTGAGGCAAAACCCACTCAATCCTAAAACTCAACCAATAACTGTGGTTAAGGGGAAAACCATAGGAAGGAAAAAGTGCCCCTAGCCCTCCTAACTACTTAATATCTTAGCCATTGCCTTTAATAGTACAACATTTCCAACACCCCCTCTAGTGACAATGTCCTAGTATACAAGGACTAATCTCAACCACCAAATGGAAGCCAGCCCAGCACTTGCGGAAAGCTTCAAACTATTCTTTGGATAAAGCCTTTGTGAAAAGGTCTGCAACGTTCTGACAATGGATCTCAATGTGTTTCATGGTGCATGAAGGATAGAATTCCGTGCCAATGCAAATAGCAATTTGACCGTTGGTGAGTCAGGGAGTCTATGGCTCCAAACCACCACAAAGACCTGCCATTAATCTCTTGATCCATACACATTCATCTGTGGTTGTGAAGGCTCTGCCGTGTACTTAAGTTCACAAGATGATGTTGCCATAGTGGATTGTTTCTTGCTCAACCGAGAAATGCATGAACTGCCAATAAAGACACAATTTTCACTAGTGGAATGTTTGGTTTCATCATCCCCAGCCCAATTTGCATCAATGAAAGCACACACGTCAGAGTTGAGCAGATTTCATCTTAGTCCCCTTGTAGCAAATCTAGGGATCCTAGAGCAGGAGGCTGAGACTATGTCTCAGCTCTACGTCCGGGTCAATGCGAGGGCACGGTCTTTCATTTTCCTAAAGTGTACTCCTAAGTTATTAATCATGTGAAGCATATGACGGTAGCCAAAAGTATCTAGGAGCATATGGTGTCCTTGTATAACAAAAACCTTTCCCATCAAAAGGGGGTGTCTTGGAGTTCAAATGAGGGTGTGGGATCCCACGAAGTCTTTCTCGACACAGGAGCATATCAACAAGCTCCAAAAGTTTCAGCAATAGATTCTTCAGATGGGAAAGGAGATATCATCTAAGGACATAGCCGTTACGTTGTTGTCCCACTTCTCTTCCCAGTTGACATGGGAGGAGTTGGTACCGCTAATGCTCAACCAGGAGGAGAGATTTCGGAGTCCTTCCCAAGGCAGTAGCTCAAAGGCCTTGGCAGCTAAGCGAAAGGGAAGGAATTTGAAGTCAAATGCAGAAAAGGAAGCTCTCAAGGCTTCACATACGTGTAATCAGTGTAGCCAGAAAGGTCATTAGTGGTCCAAAAGATAAGGCTGAAGCAGACTCCGCAGCCGTCATTTCAATTGTTCCAACCTTCTAACAACACATGGCAGGATGCGTTGCTAGCAGGCATTCTGGTTCCATATGTAGAATCGTTTGCTTGTGCGGCAACGGGACCTGTCAGACAAGTGCAGTGTGGCAGCAGGCTTCCACGAAGGAAAAAAAACATGAAGAAGAACAAAGGACAGATATTTTATGACCTGACACAAAGTTCTCTAAGATCCAAAACACCTTCAAGGAAGATAGCTCATTATCATAAGAGAGAGTTTAAAAACATAGAGAGTATGCATTACGCTGAATAAAAACCTAATGTATGGAACTCACCATAGAGATGATTGGCTTGCCTATGTTAACAGTTTTAATCAATGACCCAGAGCTAAAATTCCAAAATCGTATGCTTCCGTCCAAAGAAGATGTCCAAGCATGGTTTACAGAAGCCTTCGCAGCTCCTGGATAATGCACAACGTTTACACTCGTAACTGGTGCATTGTGCCCCTCCAATTGGTTTACCTTCACGATCAATTGTTTGAAATCAGATACACGAAAATAACATAAAGTTTGAAAATTAGATGCCTGCTCTCTCTCTCTCTCTCACACACACACACATACATTGGAGCTCTCTCTCTCACACACAGAGACATTGGAGCTTACCATTCATATCCCATATTGAAAGCTCATTAAAAAGCTTACATACAAACCTCGTACAAAAGCGAGCCATCCTTAACTCAAAGCTACAACTTTAATCAATGCTCCGGCTCCGTTGTGTCAAGCATGCGCAAGACTCACGCACGGAGGTGCATCAAGCATATGCTAGATCATACTAAGAACGAGGGATATTGTCGCCAAAAAGAAGAGGATGAAAAAGGCCAGCTTCAGGTAGAAGATACGAGGATACACAGATACAACAGGTTGCCACTCTGGCGGGTACTTGAAGAAGGTACCTGCCTTGTTGTCATGAAAAGCATAACGGTGGACCAGGGTATGTTTTCTATATATGCATTGACGTTGATTTCAATTGCATGCTTTGGTCACAATGTTCGTCGAGGTGGGAGGTGAAAGCCTTCAGTTAATGCCTTCAATACAGATGGAGGGAAGAATACTGAAGGCAAAAGCATTTGGAGCTGTTTGCATATCTTCTAAAGATGTCAGTCTCATGAACTATGCATAATGGTGATGCTGACAGATGGAGTGACAGGGAGGAGTTCCCAAGGCGGATCAAGGGCATGATGCTGAACAGGGGAGCAGGAGGGATTACAAAATGACCTTGGTGAGCTCAAGATTTAGACCTGACTGGAGCTTGATGAGAGCTTGGTCCCAGAGGCAGTTGGAAGCAGGAACCAAGCTCCTGAAAGGAAGCCAGTTGCTGAGAATCTATGTGGAGCAGCCACAAGGATCTCACTATACAGGGTTCACGGATGAGGTTGTGGATGTGACTTGAGGTGGGATGGATTGAAACAGACTGAAGATGCAATGAGCTACTATTTTGCTTAGTGATAATGCTAGCTCAAGGGCTACACCCTACCAAGGGCAGACGTGACTTGACATGGTTGGGAGTGTTTCATTTGGTATTCGAACCAAGGTTTGAGCTTGAGAACAAATCTGGCAAAGCAAGTTAAAGCATGATGCTTCATTGTGCTTGTTTGTCTAATTCGACAAACAAGCGAAAATCCTTATTTACAGGGGGACTTGCCTTTGCATGAACTTGTGCTCATCTGGTAAAATAATTTTCCTCCCAAGTGTTGCGTTTTAAAGCATGATAAGAATTTTTTGCTTATAAACAAGAATCCTTCTCTCCTTCAAGTCATGGACTCTACGGGATTAGAGGTCCAACTTGGGTTGTGATTTGGTTACATGAAAAGAAACTCATAGCCAAGGCAGTGTCAAATAGCAGATTGCTATTTGTGAGATGTTCTGCTCAGTTTATGGCAGCAAGTCGAACTTGCTAGTACATGAGAAACACATATACTGTTCGGCCTAGAGCAAATTTGTCTGATTGTTTGCATGCAATGATTAGCGATTCAGCCACCTGGGATTAGGCAGATGTAGGACTAGTGTCACATGCACCAGGGTCAAGCCCAGGTGGCAGCAACTGGCTGCCTTGTCACCCAATCATAGCTCCCTACGCAGCAGATTTGGCACGATTTGGGGCCTCAAAAGGGCATCGAAATGCATAGTAAGTGGTCTAGGGTAGGCGCCTTTATAGGCAGCCTCAACCCCCCCTAGGGCTAAGCAAACAGCCCAGCCAACCAGCCGACTGGCTGGTCGGCCAAAACGGGAACTTCCAGCCCCTATATAAAGGAGGCCATGCCCCTCATTTCAGCATCCAGCTCCCAGCAGCCATCCTATGGGCAAGGTTGGGTGTCCTATTTCCGAGGCATAGCTCCATCGCCAGCATGTCGTAGTTAAGGGAGTGGTCTCAGCGCAGTTTTGTATGCCGATTTGGCAATCATGTATAAATAAAGCAGTGTACTATAGTTAGGTAGATCTCTGGTGTCTTTCATGCTTGAGTTCTTCCTTGTATGTTCACCTAATTTCCACATAGCTAGTCCACGCATGTTACAACTCGTGAAGCAGCAAAGAAGCTGGCGCCTTACAGCCAACTGGTTGGGGCTGATTGCGTTACTGGTTCTTTGCCGTTCTCTGATGATCAGAGCGGTGTTGGCTGCTGTACTTTAGTGTTTGCCGCTGTGTTATGACGATTGAAACAGTGCTGGCTGCTGTGATGATTGAAGCAGCACTGGCTCCTGTGTAGAGTTCGCTACCGTACATTGGCATTTATGAGCCCCATTTCAAGAGGACCATGCAGCATGACCTCAATACTAGCAGCATTGGTTGCAGTGCAGTGTAAAACTGGAGCTGGAGGTTTGTCATTATAGCATGACCTTGGTTCATGCCAGCAAATAGCAATTTGCCGCTCAACAATTGGCAAGAAATAGTAATGGTGAATCAGGGTGGGCATGGTGGTAAAAGAAAAGTTAAATTTTGAAAAAAGTGGTTAACTTCTATGCATGTGTAAAGCCGATAGACTTTTCCATGCACAACACCCTAGATTCCAACTTCATCTAGAGGGTGTGGCAGCCCACACTCTGCATCGGACCCCCTTGCTGCAGTTCAGTCATTTTCGATTGGCTTTTATAAGCTTCGAAAGCCAGCATATACTGCCACTGGTTCAGCCCCAGGTTCACCCAGCTTCAGAGCACATAGTCGCCTAATTTTTTGCTCTAGGCATAGGCATATTTTACAGCCTACTCCCTTGAGGCAATCAGCTAGCCCCTTTGATTATTATTCCAGCAGGAATCGTCAACACTGAACAGGCAATTCTACGCCTGTTCAGGAGTGAGCCTTATATACCATCTCAATTGGGCAACCCATCCTAAAGGCCGGTGCAAGCTGTTGCTATCCTTGTCTATTTCTAGCCCTTGAAGGGTGCTTTTTGGGCACGTTCAGCTCATTCATCTTGAGTTGGTGATAATGAAAGTTCATGCAAGTAATACTACTACAACTTTGAATCAGTCCTTGTTTGAGAATCAAGATGAAGTCATTTTAGGAGGAAGTATTGGTGGGCTCCTCGTGTAATTCTGAAAGAGATCGGTCATCTTCAAGAGGAGCTGAGAGCTTCATTTGCTATTAGGGTTCTAAGGCAACAGTTGTTTGGAGAGTGAGCGCCGGTCTGAAAAGGAGTTCACTTGTTGGTTTAACATCGGAATCCTTCAGATGATGTGATTTTGGAAGGATGGCCTAGAGATGGATGGGCAGTCTTGATAATGAGTCCAATAATCTTAACATGGACTCAAACTTGAATCCGTGAGTGGGTAAATTGCTTGAGTATGTTACAAAGTTGTCGCCTTTTCTTTTAGTGTCCTTTTCTTTTGATGTCGTTGAAAAAGGATTGCATATTTATGCAGGCTTATACTCATTCACAAGATTACTTAAATAAAATCTTTTTGGAATTCCGTATCCTCCAAAAGCCTGTGCTAATGCTTGAATATGGGTAACCAATGCAATAAGAATCATGATGTCTCCTTGTAATCTTTTTGAATGAGATTTGATTTACAAAAAGAGCATGTTTCACGTATTACTGATCTAGAGCAAAGACTTCAATTGTTTGGGTTTTAGTAGAAATACTTTAGCCATGAAGTTCGCCACCTGGCACCCTCTTCAGGATGTTGAAGATGTGTAGGCAATATGGGTTGGATTAACCTGCTCAGTACAATGGGAAAACCAACCAGCTTGAAACTTTATGTTGGTCACCACTCGATTAAGTTGTAACCCTAGAGTGATAAGTCAAGCGGGTCTGATGGATTTATAGCCTTGCTTGGATATGCCTGGCTTGGACTCACGTGTCAAAATTGACATGCTTGAGAACCTTTCTAAGAGGCCATTATACTTTATATGGAGCCAGCTGCTAAAGGTTGCAATTTTGGTTCAATGTGACACTGCAGCATGGCTGGAACGATGACACAAGCCCAGCCCCTCATTCAGGACATCTCAGTGCCACAAAGGATCACATCCCTTAGACTCAGCACAAAGCTCATAATTTAGAGCCCAACCCTGATCCAATTCTCTCTCTTACTCTTTGTTTAAGAAGAGATAAAACATCGCTTGTCTACTACTTCCATAAATGGCACTGTTCCTGGAAGGATGCACATTTTATGGACTGGATGACATTAAACGATCTACACTATAATCAAGCACCTCTCCAACCAGAATACTCTCTCCGGCGTCAAGATCGTGGTACTACTCGGCCAATGCACGGCAGAGAAATGTGTCTAATATGACGTAAACTAAAACAAGTTCAGGGCCATGAGAAGCTTAAGTGTAATGACCATGTTGAAGTTTAAGCTGATTGTCCATCGACCCAACTCGAAAAAAACCAGCTTACAGATTGCAACTTATAAAAGCAGACTGGTGAAGTACCCAATATACCCCTTACAGACCCACGGAACAAAATGCGTGCATTTGCGCAACTCGAATGATGGAACTGAGAAATCCAAGGCCCTGGAGAAGTTCTCCCTTGATTCTCCTTGGAAAGTGAAATTTCACATATGAAGAGAGGAGGGAAGGAGAAAAATATAGGGGGAGCTGGTGTACCAGGAGGCCGGTAGCAACGCTGTAGATGGAGACTGTAGACCCTGTGCAGACGAGCAAAAGTTTTCCATCAGCAGAGAAGGCAGGTTGGCGCTGGACGAGGTTAGCTCCACCTTTGATCTTCATGGCGGCTGAGAAGCTCCCACACCCGTGCACAAACAAGCTTAGCTTTCGAATGGATTTCTAAATGCATTCAAAAGTTGGGTTTACTTATAATGAATGGTTACTCATAACAAAAGTACCCTATAACCAAGCCAGTTTTCAATTACTATACCTTTAGTGAAACTACTCACATAACTTTTTTGTTATGCAGCTACCTTGTCATCCTTGATAACTCAATTCTTGTGTAGGTCTTCGGACCAACTCTTCATAACCAAGCTCGCTAGGTTTAGATGGGTTTTATCGCTTTAGTTGGATTTCCACATTCCTTGATAAAGTTCTATTTCCTTGTCTTTCTAGCAAAAGATTTTTGTGATTGTTAATAGTTGCGCGTATTGTTTGTATGTGCCTCTCACAAAGTAAGTTAGTTGAAACTTGAAACATGCCATAACCCTAAAATGTTTGGTAGATATTTGGTCTTGAAGTTTTAACATGAGCTTCTCAAAGAGCAAGTAGATCAAAACTTTAAACGTGATATTATAAATGTAATGTGTTTCATCATAGGATGCACTATGAGATCATTTGAGGAAGAAAGAACAAGATGGAAAATATAAAACAAGCTAATCATCAAGATGAGGTACTACACAAGGTTCATATGGACCCCCTGTGGTACCTAGTTATTAGTAAAGGCCAATTTTGTGAATTGAAACATTTATGGATCAAAATAAGCTCATAATTATGTTTTGGAACAATGATAAGTGAAACTTGGCATGCTCATGTTGATCATGTTCATAGCTTTTAATGTCCAATGACACCATTGTGGTCACTCTATATAACACATAAGATAGTAGGGTCGTTAATGGAAGGGGATTTTTGTCCATTTTGGAGAATTAAACATTGTGAACTTATTCAATCCAGATAAGCAAAAAGATCTGGTAAGCCAGTTCTATACACAAACATTTATAAATCCCGTGGATCCAGTTTTCCCGATGAGTCAAGACATCCCGATTGCTATGTGGAATACAAAATCCTATATGATTCCAAAAATACTAATTAATCGAATCATCAAGTCGGAATTGAAAGGGGAAGTAGTGCCACAAGTGCTAGTAGCGCCACAAGTTCCAGTAGTACCGCAAGTGCTAGTGCCATTAGCACCACAAAATCCTTCGGACAACCCAATGAATCCATAGGTAGCAAGTTTGAAGTGCAATTTCATGGAGTTTAAGGGTCAAAAGAAAGATGATCTAAATAACCACATCGTGCAATTTGAGACCTGATGGTGGTAGGCGAGTGGCTTCGACACCATGTTTGGGGATCCAAAAAAGCTACAACAGTTTGCAGGTATCTTGAGTGGTAGGACTATGAGTTGGTTCAACTCGTATGGCCTAGCACAATTCATGGATTATGAGGAGCCAAAGACAACTTTCCTGCATAGGTTCCATGAGCAAAAAACACCAAATAACATTCACAAAAAGTTGCGAGAACTCTGTCGGAAGAAATTGATGGTGGAAGAATATGCACAAAAATTTTGGGAACCTCAATTCTAGGTTGGATGTGGTGAAAATACCCACAATCGTGACATTGGCAGAATACTTCTACAAGGGACTAAAAAAAGAGATATGTATTGCAGTAAACTAGTTTGGAGATCCAAGGCGCTAGTGGCTTCAATGATTTTATAGATGCAGCTAAAAGATCGAAATGGTGATGTGGAATATTCAAAAGTCAATCCGATGACTTAGATAGTGAGTCTGATTTCGATATAGATGGATCCGGTAGTGATACGGATGATGACACAGAATCCGAGAAGCGAGGACTCCAAAAGTGATTTGGATGATGAGGACGGCAAGTTCAAAAGAATAAAAAACATGAGAAGAAGAAGTCCATCAAGAAAGAGATAAAGAAGTCCAAAAAAGAGAAGAGGAAATCAAAGAAGAAAACAAGTGCCATAGAGAAACTCCTAGATGAGAAACTGAAGGGTTTAGGAGCAATGAAGTCAGTCGCTCGGCCGAAGTGCGAGATTTGCACAAAGAATTACCTAGTTGCAGTCTAGTGGTATAACTTGAATGCTAAAATGAAGCCGATCACAACATGTACCTCACCCACCGGCAACCAACACTAATCAAGTGGCCATTGATCCAACAGCGGTATAGAACATGGCCCAAATCCAGCAAAGAAATAATTGGAATCAGAGAGGCAACTGGAACCAAAGGGGAAATTGGAACTCGCAAGTGGCCTGGGGTCAACAAAATTGTGGTATTAACAAAGACTGTAGGTATTATTTGGAGAACGGACATAGACAGGGTCTGGATTGCCCATTGTGGTGCAAACATAGAATGGGGAGAGGATTGGAGATCACACATTGGCCACCAAGAAGGGGACTGCCTCCACATGAACAACCACTGGCACAAACAAATGAAGCATTGATTGAAAAATGGGGAGATACATATGTGTGCCATACCAAATCCACATCCCATGTCTACAAGTGGCAGTAGTGCAACTGCTCAACATGCATACTCTTTCCCATTGAAATGTAAGGTGGTGCTAGAGACAAAAGCTATAATCTCTTGAGAGTGCCCAGCAAGGTGAACTACCAAAGATCAAATAAAAAAAGATCAATGTGTACGCGATAGCACGATCCAAGGGCCTAATTTGAGAAATTGCAGAGGAAGCGCAACCAAAGAGAAGGAAAAGCATTTGAAATGGAAGGACCAAGAAGACGTCTAATTGACAACTTTGAGCAAATTGATGGTCAACATTAAGAGCGGGAACAACTAGTTACACCAAAATTATGGGAAGCCAGATACACTTCTCTTAGAGCCAGTGCAAATCCAGGGAAGAATACGAAGGTAAGCCCTATGGTCTAAAGTCATGAGAAAACTCTCAGATTGGAGAACTTCTCTGAAGGACTGCTAAATAATGGCCTTGAAGAAGGTGAAAGTAAAGATCCCGGTAGAGCACCTATTATTACGGATGGTTCCCGAAGTAAGGAAAAGGCTGGTGGTGGATCTAATGTGGTGCCACCTAGAGTTTCAACCTCATTTTATACCACCAAGTCACTTGTTGAAGGAAGCACCAATCATATGCTGGGTAGAACTCAAGGATGTGGATTACATGGTGCCATCAGCAGTAAAAGCTTAGTACCAAGGTCAAAACCTGACAAGCGTGTTGAAAGATGGGGGATCAGGAGTCAATATTCTGCCACATTACATGTTCATGCAGTCGAGACTTTCTAGGTTGTAGCCTATAGCCCACTTCACGTTTGCATGGTGGATCAAAGGCAAATTCAGCCAATAGGAATAATCCGGAATCAATTGATATTCATGGAAGGTATGGTGTTTCACATTAATTTTGTAATCGTATAGATGGAGGAAGAAGATGTGTGTTATCCTATGTTGTTGATAAGGATTTGCTCTACTAGACTATTCTTGAGACTCTGATGAGCTCGAAGACATCTACAAACGTTACACATGATCATTAAAACACCACAATCCATACATGAGAATAAAACATGCAAAAAATTGAACCCATTTTGTTTAATCATTGACCATGCTCTATTTCATCAAAAAATGTTTTGGAAAATTTACCTGAGTCGATATTTTCATTAATATTAACGTCGAAAAAATAATTGATAATGCAAAGTATAGTATCCATTGGGTTCCATTTGCATCGTCAAGAATGAACATTTCCATGTTTTTGGCCATGTATCCCCTCTACTGGTTTTAAATAATGCCTCGATGGTATTTTAGTCATGCACATGGGACCCAATGGCCATGATACTTTGCAAGGGACTTAAAATCACCTAGATTAGGCCCATGAAAAGTATCATGGGCATTTAATGGGATTTAATGGCCATGATAGTTTGAAAGGGACTCAATCTAGGTGATTGTAAGTCCCTTACAAAGGGGGACGACCATTTTTTGAGCAAAATCTTTCGAGCGTCCAAGCCAAGGAAAAAAAGAAGCTTTCAACTATGTAAAAATATGGCAAAAATGGATCAAAAGAAAACATAGTTTCTATTTTATACACAAATATTTACATGAATCTTTGGGAATGGTGAGTAACATAATGGGATGGCTTTTGAAGAAACCCACATGTAGAGTAGACCTCTCTATGAAAATTCCCTTATGATCCTTCCTATAACTCTTACTTAATAGGGGGTGACAATGAAAACCCTCTCTCAACCTATCTTCATGAAAGGGTTTCGCCAAAGAAACCTCATTGAAGCAAGCCATCAAGGTAGTTTCGCCAGCGAAACCCCTTTGAAGTAGGTCTTCCACCAGTGAAACTACCTTTGACAACACTTTAAAAGTGACATAACTTTTGTATCCAATGTCCAAATATAGTCATTTGGGGTTATATTTTGTAAAATCTTGCATATATAGTATTAAATATTACGTGTATTTTATGAGAATGATATATAAGCCCAAGTTAATACTTATTTATAATAATTTAAACTTCTTTAGAAACATATCCTATAAAAACACTAGAAAGCGCTTGTAATATTGATATAAATATGTTTAAGTAATTATATATGTATAATATTATTACATTGAGAGTGATAATGAGGGATGTTTTATAAATTAATTATTTTTCAACACTTTTTCTAGGCAATAACAGGGGTACAAAGGGATGTCTATGAATAAGAAAATTTATGTTATGTAAAAATGAATGAGTGACTAGTTTGTCTATTTTTATGATAAAGGGACCTAATTCTAGTAAAAATAAAAGTGTAAAAACTATGTTTTATAAAGAAATACAAATTTTTGAATCTCTTGAAATGCTCGGATAAACATGCTCATAGGTTTTTGCTCGTAAAAATGATGTATCCCTTACAAAGTATTGTGGCCATCGTGTACCATTTGCATGACTAGAATACCACCGAAGCATTATTTCGAACTAGAAGAGGGCAAGCATGGCCAAAAACATGGAAATTTTTGTTCTTAACCATAAAAATGGGATTTGATGGCCATATTACTTTGCGTGGTCCTCAATCTAGGTGAGATTAAGTCCCTTGAAAAGTATAGTGGCCATTGGGTTCCATTTTAATTACTAGAATACCACCCGGACATTATTTCGAATTAGAAGAGGGGATGCATGGGGCAAAACATTGTTCTTGACGACACAAATGGGATCCAATGTCCATGATGGTTTGCATGGGGCTCAATTTAGGTGATTTTAATTTCCTTGAAAAGTATCATAGCTGTCAGGTCCCATTTGCACGATTAGAATATCATCGAGGCCTTATCTCAGATTAGAAGAGAGGATGCATGGGCAAAAACATGGAAATGTTCGTTCTTGACCATGAAAATGGGATCCAATGGCCATGATACTTTTCATAAGCCTAAATTTAGGTGATTTTAAGTCCCTTGTAAAGTATCATGGCCATCGGGTCCCATTTGCATGACTAGAATACCATCAAGGCATTATTTCAAACCAGAACAGGGGAGTGCATTGGAAAAAACATGTAAATGTGCATTCTTGACCATGCACAAGAGTTCATGCAGGTGAGTTTAAGTCCCTTGCCTTTTATCATGGCCATTGAGTCCCATTTTCATGATGAATACCACTGAGGCATTAGAAGAGGGGATGCATGGACAAAAACATGAAAATGTTCATTCTTGACCATGCAAATGGGATCCTATGCCTATGATACTTTTCATGGGACTCAACCTAGGTGATTTTAAGTCCCTTGAAAAGTATCTTGGCCATAGGGTCCCATTTTCATGACTATAATACCACGGAGGCATTGTTTCAAACCAACAGAGGGGATGCATGGGCAAAAACATGGTAATGTTCGTTCTTGACCATGCAAATGGGATTAAATGGCCATGCTACTTTTCATGGGACTCAATATAGGTGATTGTAAGTCCCTTAAAAAGTATGTTGGCCATTGGGTCCCATTTGCATGACTAGAATACCACCGGTGCATTATTTCGAACCAAAAGAGGGGATGCATGGGCAAAAACATGGAAATGTTCATTCTTGACCATGAAAATGGGATACAATGGACATGATACTTTGCACAGGCCTCAATATATTTTATTTTAAGTCCCTCGCAAAGTATCATGGCCATTGAGTCCCATTTGCATGACAAGAATACCACCGATGCATTATTTCGAGCCTGAAGAGGGGATGCATGGGCAAAAATATGGAAATGTTCATTGTTGACTATGCAAATGGGATTTCATGGCCATGATACTTTTCACGGGCCTCAATCTAGGTGATTTTAAGTCCCTTACAAAGTATGGTAGTGATCAAGTCCTATTTGCATGACTAGATTACCACCAAGGCATTATTTTGATACATGGTAAAAAATTGATAGGGATCCTAAAAAATAACACATTTTCTTGCACCAAATGCAATAATACCATTTTGAGTTAGAGGACTGCCAATTTCATCCGGTTTCGCAAATGGATGCCGAACATGGCCATGGAAAATTGGCATCTTGGACCCACAGTGTCCCAATTCAATTAAAACAATAATGGACCCTAAAACAATGCCCATAGGTTTTAAAACTTCACAACCCATTTCATGCTATCACCTTACCAACTCTCTGAAGATGTGGAATAAGGATTTGCATCTAAATTTTGAGACTCAATACCCTAAATGCCCAAAAATGATGTTAATTCATTTACAATGCTTTATTGAGGCTATGGGAAGTAAACTCCGATTCTGAATCACATTGTTTTCATTCTCCTCTCCCATCCTCAATGATCCTCTATAGCTTGTCCACAGCTTGGAAGCACTTCTCCACAACCAAGGACGACCACCACACATTGCAAGCATACCTTTTCACTAGGTATGTTGATTTTCTTTGGTCTTCTTGAGTTTTTCTTTCCTTTGCCTTTCCCCTTTTCCCTTTCCTTCACTTTCCATTTCCATCCCTTTCCTTTTCCTTTACGTTTCCGTTTCCCTATACTTCCCCTTCCCTTTGCTTTTCCCTTTCCCTTTCCTTCACTTTCCCTTTCCATCCAGGGCTTTCTTTTCCCTTTCCCTTTGCCTTTTCCTTTCCTTTCCTTCCCTTTCCCTTTCCTTCCCCTTCCCTTCCCCTTCCCTTTCCTTACCCTTCCCTTTCCTTCCCCTTCCCCACCCTTCCCCTTCTCTTCTCTTTTCTCCTTCTATTTTTCTTCGCTCTCCCTTCCCTTCTTCTGTTTCTCCCTTCTCTTTTCTCTTTCTTCTTTTTTCTTCCTATTCTCCCTTTCCTTTTTCCATTCCCTTTTTCCCTTTTCTCTTCTCTTTTCTCCTTTTCCTCCCTTTGTTTCAAAATTTATGGATGTTCAATTAATTGAATTTACAATGAGTGTTAAGGCTTTGGAAATGTATGTTTTTAAAAAATAGGCTTGAAACATATATTTCAAAATGAATGTGTGTTTAATAAGTTGAATTTGCAAGGCCTATAGCTTCAAATCATATGCATAAGCATATCCTTCAAAGCTTTAAGCTTTGAAGGATATGCTTTAAAGCTTTAAGCTTTATGCATTTGCTTCAAGCTTATATGCTTCCCGAGGCTTGAAGCATATTCATAAATCATATTATTTAAGGATTTAAATGCATAAATCTTTATTGCATAAGCATTTGCAACAACCCTATATGCTTCTCGAGGCTTTAAGCATATGCTTCCCTTCCAGGGGATGCATTTATCCAAGAGCAAGGATTTCAGGAAACACAGTTTAGATGGGGCAATGCTTCAGCTCTTCAAGAAAGATGTTTGATGTATATGAACATGAGGTAGAAGAGATTTCAGATATTGAAAAACAGGTTGGAAATACAGAATACTGATTTTCAAATGGCATAGGAAAACATGTCCAACTTTTACTACAGCAGTGGTAGCAAAATGTGAATATAAAATGTTGGGCATTTTAGATAAGACACAGTGGATACAAAGGTGTTGTGGCCGTTGATCCAACATCATGCCACAAGCTTTCTTTGAGGCCAAGCATGAAAAAGTATTCATTATCACTTGTTTCTCTTGATATTCTTGATTGGACTCGCTTCCTACCTTGCTATCTTAATCGATAGATTAAGATAGCAAGGTAGGAAGCGTGTCAATTAAGATAGCAAGGTAGGAAGCAAGTCCAATCAAGAATATCAAGAGAAACAAGTGATGATGAAAACTTTTTCATGCTTGGCCTCAAAGAAAGCTTGTGGCATGATGTTGGATCAATGGCCACAACACCTTTGTATCCAAGATATCTTATCTAAAATGTAGAAGGTGTATTCCTTCCCAACACTTAATATTCGCCTTCGAAAACTTTTTTGTAAGTACCTCTTCTTTCACTCTTTTATTGAATAATTTTGGGTAGCATGTCAATCACTAAAACTTATGTGTATTTTTATGATGTTAGTTTATGAAAATGGGCCAGGAATGTACAGATGATAAGTATAGGTATGCATACAACAACATGGAAGCTCTAATGAACCTACTCAAGGAGAGAGGATAATTTGTACCATCCCTCAATGTAAGCCCTTATTGAATTTATTTTTTAAAGAAATGCTCTCAAAGATATATATACTAACCATGAAAATCGTGTGTTGTCTGGTTGAAAAGGAGGACAAAGATGAATATTTGAGAGAAGCTTGGCAAGAGGATACTATAGCACATGGAGAGGGCGCCAGTGGGTGATTATAGTGGAGAGGGCACTAGGGGGGGTTGAGAGGATGAGGACACAGATGGGAGCAGTGAGGACTATCACTACATTCTAACCATTTGGTTGTTGATGATGGACATATAGAGACAATGTAGACTTGTATATATTATCAATATTTTACCTCATATGATGTAATAGGACAATTTTGTAATGAACAATTCTAAATGTTACAATACAATGGCCACTACAGTGTAATACATACCTTTATAAAAGGGCAAATTAGGTCTTGGCTAGGCCCGAATCTGCACTTAAAAAAACTTTTCCACAAAAAAAGCATCGATAAGGCTTTGGGATTTTTTTACCAACGTCAATATTAGCATCGGTATTATCATCAAAATTTGTGTCCCAGAGTCGATATTACCATCGAAAAAAGCATCAAAAGAGACCATTAGAAAAATCATAAAATCGTCAATATGAGCATCGATATTATCATTGCTATTAGCATCCAAAGTCTATATATCGACAAAATTTTTGACTGAAATGATGACGTTAATATCAAAGCTTCCTTATCAATGTGTTTTTCAATGGCTTCAGAGTTCAAAAATAATAATAATGTATTTTTAGCCAAAAATGAGCTGAACTATTGTAGTGAGAGTGAATCTCTTGAAGTTTGATCTTCAAACCCAATAGTTGGTATTAGAGCTTGTGATTCAGAGAGCCTATGCAAAGTCCTAAAATTTGCATGCATGTCAAAGAAACTGAATAGATAGATGATTGTTGAAGACGCACTTGTTTTTCCACAAAAGTTCACTAAACCACGAAGCTGTTCTAGTCACAGGAGAAGGCTAGCAATTGACTTATTGGATAAGATGTGTTTTCAAAAAAAATATTTAAGCATTATTTCTATTATCCATGGATTCAGTAAAGAAGAATAAGGTGGAAGCATCGATCATAAAATTCACTTGGTGAAATTTTGCGAGCTAGGAGTTATCCAACCAAATTATGGTTCATGTGGGGAATTGTTTCTATAATTGAGAAGGAGCCAACTATTGGGGAAGTAGAGAAGCATGTATGGAAAAAGGACAATGAAAAATCTATTGGGATGATGGGGCGAGCCTAGGAGAAGACTATTTTTACCACCTCGAGGTCATGAAGTCTACAACTGCCAATTGGACGATCCTAGAAGCTTTGTTTGGGGTTAAGATGCATCATTCAAAGGCAAACATGAAGCAACGATTGTGTGATATGCATATGAATGATAATGAGGACCTTGTGACATTTCTAAACCACATGCAAGCTCTATTGAAGCAATTATAAGAACTTGGTCCCAAGGTCAAGGATGAGGATAAAAAAGCAATATTGTTGAACAGTCTCCCCTTCAGGTACAGTGAAACTTCTCGTATTCTGAGGCTAGATGATGAAGCTGACTTCATGGATTGTGTGGGCTTGCTCATGAGCGAGGTGAAGCGGGAAGAGAATCTCTTCATTGGTGACACTGCCTAGCTTGTAAAAGATAAAATGAAAGGAGGGTTCACGGTCATGTTACTACTGTGGCAAGCTAGGCCATATCGAAAGATTTTGTGCCAAGAAGCAAAAGGACAAGGAGGCAAAACAAGAGAAGAACAAGGCTTGTATCATTGAAGAATCTTCACTAGAGGAGATGGCAGGATTAGTATCAGATGATTTATCTGACCAAGGGCTTTTTGAGTTTTTGATTATGCTTTTGATATTAGTGTAAGGTTAGCTCGTGATCATTGTTTTAGATAATAGTTGCAAGATTGATATGGTTTGGCTATGAAGCCAAGACCAAGCTACGATGCTTGAGAAAGTCTTGGTATTGGGCTACGATGCCTAGGTGTGTTTCTCTTCTTCTTTATTTGAGCTATATTTTCTTCCAAGCTAGTCACCATTGTTTTTTAAGTTCTCATTTTCATGCCCAACCCATCTCCATCTCTACCTCCGTTATTGGTATTTGTCATACATGTATTCTTCTTCAACATCAATCTACTTTTATATCCATGGTGTTGACTATCATATATGATTTCTTCATGGAAGCATAATTCATTTATTATTGCAATGTATTCAAAATTGGGAATTCTAAAAAAGTTTTTTAATCTAAGAAGTACATTTTAAATGATTTAAATAATTAAAAGTCCCTACTTTCACTTGCAAAATTTGCTAATTAGTTGAGCAAGAATATACCACTTAATATCTCATTTTTTTGCATGATACTATATACAAGTCATATATATCACATGGTAGTAAAGAAAATTCGTTCAAATGATAAGCATAGACCAATCTATCAGTCACTAAGGGGAAAAAATACTTGATTGAGTGGTTTTTAAAATGATTTTTATTCTTGAAAGTTTGATTCACTCAATTTAAATCACTTTTTTAAATCAAACGATTTAAATCCCTTGAAAATCCTTAATATAAGACCAAAGTTTTGTCTATCATGTGCTTCACTTGGGAAGCATCACCATCCTCATCTTTTGGTTTAACTAGGTGGACATCTTCTTATTGGAAGTCAATGGTTGAAGTTCACATCCTCATCGAGTGAGGATGTGACATTTTTCCTTTAAAGTATTAAGTGGTGAAAAATGTGAGTTGTGATTGGTCAATACATGCTGGTTAGGTAACTTGGATTGGTCCATGGATTAGGTGAAACGTGATTGGAGAGAAGGGGTAGTTACTGTTGCATGGTGGCAAAGTGGAGACACTTTGCTGATGGTGGTGTCACTGAGCTTCTACAAGACTCCATGGCGATGTAGATTTTCCTCTCTTTGCCAACACAATTTGCCTACATAGTGTCATAGGCTACAACTACATAGAAGTCGATAGGGTCCTATAGTTGAGTCTTGCTATCTAGTTTTATGAGGGCAAAAACCCATAGTAGTGGTGGTGAGCTCATGTAAGGGATTGCCGAGTCTTGTGTTCTCAATCGTGGAGCCAATTCATATTGCACCATCTTCTTTGTATGTCAGGTCTCTCAGTTTATTGTAGACATCATTTTATGTGAGGTGTTGTTCAGAGCTTCAAGTGCAGATTATTTTTGCATTAAATTGTGTAAAGGAATGCACATGTTGTATGAGAGATTTCCATGCTATGATTCACATGCATATTTCATGACGTACTCCTTAAGCAATCTTCAATTGGTGTGCAATCAAATTGTGCTCATTTTACAACATTTCGTATTAGAGCCAGGTTCTAATCTTGTGAGCTGCTATTTGTGGGACTGAGCTACATTTCTCACTGGAGTTCATGAGCAGAGTGAAGAAATACGGTGCTGCAAGCCTCTACATTAATGATCAAATTGTGACATGGAAGCCTAAGAGATTAAGGAGTAGTATTCTTTAATTTATTTTTTGTCTTTTTCCTCAAACGCCCCTTATTTTCCTTTTTGATTTTTCCCCTTTATTTTCTTGTTCGATTTATTACTTCTTAATTTCCTTTTTTCCTTAACATTTTCTAAATTTCCTTAATTTATTTATTTTTTCCTTAATTTCTTTTAGCTTTTTTTTTCCCCCCTTTTTTCCCCTTTATTTACTTTGGTCTCCTTTTTGCTTTTTTCCTTTTGTATTCTTACTAATTTTCTGTCTTCTTAATTTTTTAATTTTTTCCTTTTTCGCCTTTTCCACCTTATAGTTTTATTTTCCTATTTTTCATATCTCCTATTTTAATTTCCTTTATTATATTTTTAAATTCCCTTCATTATTTTTCCATCATTACTTTTTCTTCTCTTATTTTTTTAAATCTCCTTAATTTTTCCTTGTATTTCTTAATTTCCTTTATTGTTTATTGGTTCAACTTAATTAAACCCCCTAAACTAATCCTAATCCCCTTTAATTTAACTAATTTCCTTTCTTCTCATTACTCCAAACATCTAACTACATCTAACTCATGACATGTACCTCAAGTCAATTAGGTTCTAAGATAGATTAGCTTGGACTCATAAATAGAATCTTGAGTGAATGTGCATTCTTCTCTTGTACTCAACAATACATAATAGGCCTCTTATATAGAGAGTGCCCTTTGAATAGTCAACCATGTGGGATTCTCTCATCCACATCTCTCCTTGTGGATATCCTCAATCCACATCTCCACATCATGTAGTCCACATCCTAGGGTGGCTACTTTGATTCTTTCCTATACCATACCTTAGCCTCTAATTATGTGCTCATGGCACAAAAAGTCTCAACACACTCACTTTTTCTTGCTAGATTTTTTTAGTTCTCTTAGATTTCCTTGCTCACTTTTTGGTAATCCTTGGATATTTTTACTATAGACTGCAGTCAAAAGATGAAGGCTAATGATATTTTTACACTAGACTACAATTAAAAAAATGAAAAATAACTTAAATGCGCTGTTAAATAATGTGTAATATTTGCATTTTTTCAAAGCATTGCTAGGATGTCACTAGTACCTTTGCATGAACTTCTTGGCTGTACAATGCACCTAGTGAGAGAGAGCACTTGTATTTTCAAGTTAAACCCTAGAAGCAAGGCATTACTTGTGCCAATTACTTCAATCTCGTGCTGCATAGTCCATGTATTGCTCTCATGCCCTTGGATCCCTATCCTCTCCCATTAGTCCACATATTGCTCTTGTGCCCTCTGATCCCTAGCATCTTGCCCTCTCGCTCCCTTTTTCTATCTTGCCCTCTTGCCCTTCCTTTTCCTCTAGTCTTACATAGCATCTCTTGCACATCCACTTACCTCCATATCTTTGTAAGAATTCTCATGGATTCAAGTGGTATTTTGGATTTATTAATGATATTGAGAGCTTTATTAATCAACGCAAGGTTGCCTCAAGGTGATGTTGAGGCATCCTAAAATGCTTTAGCTTGCTTTCCGAAAAATCAACTAGTGAACACCATTTTTTCACTAAGTGCTTCTCAAACTACTACTTGATTAGGATTTCAAGAGGTTCCCATGACAATCAGGGGACTAGATGAGTCTATATCAGCCATGCTAACATATGTATTTAAAAAGCTTAAGAAGTATGTGGTGGATCTTGCTACCCAAGAGAATTAAGTATTACACTTTCTCAAGACTCCACAACTCTTGGATTGGTTCATCATAACACGAGGACCCTACTAGGGTGTAGTCTGAGAGTACAATGTGCTCGGTATGATGGGATATTACACTAGGTGCACCTCTTCGCCCCACGTACTATACAAGGCATCGTTGCTGATGGGGGATTAGAGTCAAGATTATTTTTTGAAGCTTGGTTAAAAAGTTGAAGTTGAAAAATATGAAGCCATCTCCATTCCACGTAAGAATGGAAAATCAACAACGGATGGATCCTCGAGAATGCTCTCAGATTTGGTAATCACAATAAGGGGCATCCTCTACACGATAAGCCTAATTGTTATAGCCATGTAAGAAAATGCCTATCCACTACTTTTGGGTAGGCCCTGGCTAAAGAGTGCCATCTTACTCCATGATTGAGGTGAAGATACTGATCAACCCTAGTAGAATCTCGAAGAGCTAGAAGCCATAAGGCTTGGAAATGGAAGACAATTTTGCAAGACGTGAAAAAAAGGCTGATGGAGATGAATATCTTACCAATAGGCAAGATTGACATCTTCCAAGTGGTAGCCAAAATCAAGAAAGGGTAAAAAGAGGAACATCTAGCAGACTAAAAAGACCTCTACTATCCCAAGCCATACTTTGAAGATGTAACGGGAGAAAAAACTTGGTCAAGCCTAAGGTGGTTATAAGTCAACATGACATAGAAAACCTAGTTCTTGAGCCCACATAAAATCTAAACTTAGGCACTGAGGAAGAACCTCAAACCGTTAAAGTGAATCAAATGTGACTATGTCTTAACTCAAGAAAAAAAAGGTTTTATTCACAAGTTTCAAGGATGTCTTTACATAGAGCTACATTGATTTGTGAGGTGTACCTCCCAAGATCTACTAACACAAAATCCCCTTGGTGCCTGATGCCAAGCCATAGAAAACCATAGGTGTAAGATGAATTCCAACTACACTAAGCAAGTTATTGACTAGCTAACCAGAGCTAGAATCACCTATGTGATTGATGGGAGTGATTGGTTGTTTTCCAATCATGGTATTCCCACTAAATAATGGAAAACTTAGAGTATGTGTGAAGTGTAGAAAATTGAATGACCAGACCATACCATTTCCCATTCCCTTCACATCCTTGGCATTAGATGATACGCAAAAGGTAGCCTTCATCACTAAGTGGGGGGCATATGCATGCAAAGTTATGCCTTTCAAACTATCAAAAGCCCATCTACTTTTCAAAGTTTCATGGTAGAAACCTTTTAGGGATATTTAACTAAGTTTTTGTCCATTTACTTAAATGATTAACCATCTACTTTTCAAAGGTTCATGGTAGAAACCTTTTAGGGGGTATTTAATTAAGTTTTTGTCCATTTACTTAAATGATTTTTGTGTATACACAAAAGAAACTAGTCATCTCTCCTACCTAGAAAAAGTTTTTAAGAAGTGCTGAGAAGTAGGTATCTCCCTAAATCTAGCAAAGTATGTGTTCTATGTAAGAGTTTGCAATTTTCTTACATTATCTCTAAGATTGTATCCGAATCAAGCAATCAAAGATATAAGCCATATAAAAAATTTCATAATGCGAGAACTCGTTGACACAGCTCCTTCATTAGCTTTATTAGCTCTTATAGGATATTTATCAAGGATTTTGCTAGGGTGGGTCTGAATGCCACTCATATGCCACCTCAACCATGCTCTTCCATCCTTTCATGAATCTCCTTGTGTGGTTTCTGGGCCTCAATAGCATATAACTCCTCTATTGCATTCCTTCTTAGATCCCATTTGCATGATGATGAGGATAAAGGGGGATGCAAATATTGCGATTGATATCACAACTAGAGGCATTGTTGTTAAAAATTCCTCTGAAAAATATTTCATTAATGGATGCATCGATTCATGAATGTCTATTTGCTTGACACCCACATTGAATGGATGTAAGTACATTTTTTTAAATGTTTAGATTTGAAATGACACAATGATTATCACTTTACTAATTCAAAACTTATCATTGCCCAATTAGAGGAGGAGTTTGGAGAAGGCTAAATCCATACCGCACTACACTCGAGATGTGAAAGCCCCTAAAGCATAGGCATGACAATGCTAGGTATTTTTAGTTACACTTGAATTCAATTTGATGCATTTATTATGTTTTTGAATGGGGGGGGGGGAGAGAGAGAGAGAGAGAGAGAGAGAGAGAGAGAGAGAGAGAGAGAGGAAAGAAAGTTGTATTAATGCCTTTGGGAGGCCTTACAAGCCTATGAGACAAAGTACAAACCAAAAGTAACTCATACAAGCCACTATGGGTGAAAGCAAAGGGCTCACTAAGGCCCTTGGTGAGTGCTAAAGTGCTAAACTAGCAAAAATAGCATCAAAGCAGCATAAATAGATCAAGTGCTCAAAGTTAGTTCTTCGAGTACATGTCCAAGCTCCATGTAGCCTAGCATCATGGTGGCTCTCTGATGAGATGCAAAGAGCTCATGTATCTATGTCTGTCAAGTTGCGTCTTGTGGTGGCAAAGAGTGTGGTCTCCTCGATCTCTGTATCCGATGGGCTACGTCAAGGGTGATGCCTCATCTCTAGCAATCTCATCGAGGGAGGTCTAAGATAGACTGACGGACCTCGATTATGTGTGTGCTGGTCTCTCTCCGTGCTACATGAGGTCTTCTACACTACTACTCCATGATGCCCTCATCTCATCTAGCTCCTCCTCCTCAACCTCCTTTGGAGATGACTCAGATGCATAAATGTATGTGATGCGTGTTTGCACACGGTCAACCTCTGTACCCTAGGGCATCACCCCTAGTTGTTCTATGGACTGTCACATCAGTGTGTCTCTATGTCATTGCATCTCAATCAAGTAGAACCCAATGTAAACTTGGTCAAGAAAGTAGATCAACCATGTAAGTGGACCAAAACCATGCCCATCTTGAAAGAGGCAGTGGTATCATCCTTCGATCTCATAGTAGATTGGACAGACACATAAAAAATGCTCCTATGTCTCAACCTCACCCATTAGGCATAGTCTACAAATCCTCTACTCTTGGTGTATGCCTGCATCTCTCCATGCCTCAATCCTCATCTGATGGGATGAAACTCATAGATGTTTGATGGCAATCCTCAATGCATGCGATACTCTCCTATCCTCAAGATATTGGAGTCTGATGATGAGACCATACTCCAAGTAGTCATGGTAGAACTGGATCTTGGTAGGGAACTCTTGGCCTCCCCTAAGTCTGGGATGTGTGGAGCTAGAGAATGTCCAACTTTATGATACAATTTATCTCATATTGTGGTATCAGCTCAGGTGACACATCCATGTTGTACTAAAAAGAGGAGAAGCCTATCCATTTGAATATCATGGCTATCAGACCATGTGGACACGTGTGCATACCAAGCTATGTCAAACTTACTCTCTACTAATCGTCTAAATGACTCTAGTGCTAGCCTTGGTAATCTCCACTGGGTTACGTAAGGCCCAAACTCTGTGGAGGAATGTCAATGTCTAAAAGACGGCATCAACCTGGAGAGGTGTCATGGGGAACTCTACTTGTATGATTTGATGAGGGACCAAAGGCTTACTTTGAATCATCCTAGATCTCCATTAGCTCACCTTGGTAAATCAAACTATGTCGATGGAGCACTGCTTGTGACATATTGAAGATCATAACCTTGGTCATTGTAAGGTTATTGTCAGGTCTTTTTCTCTACAAGACACCTCCAGAGCCTCTAGGTGTTTTTACAGTCTGTTTGTCCATGGTTTAATATATTTTATGCATAGGTTTATCTTTTAAGATCTCATGTCTAATATAAAGAGGGGATTCGAACCCATAATCTTTTATTTCACACACTTGAGCTCTACCACTAAGCTACAGAGTAGTATAGCATCGCTAAAGATAAATATAATATTATAAATGGTCCCTCCTTCCCCTCCATGTTTTTTCCTCTTTAATGCCCCCTTTGTAAGTGGTCCCTCCCGCCTCCCCAATATCACCTCATGTGGCTTCTTCTTTAACTCCATTATTCTTTAATTGAAACTCCTTCCCTCCCCCCTTTATCCCTTAGTTTAATCATGGCCTTGCCATCTTTCTTTTCACCGCTATTCTTTTCCCCACAACTAATTAATAGGGATTTTTGTTTGTCTTCAAGAGTCAAATTTAAATTACAAAGAGCTAAAATCAAATGCTATGAAAGCTTAGTTCAAGAATGCTTTGCAACTCCATTTAAAAGTATTGTGTTCTACTATCGTTGGAGATCACGTAAGGGTCTATTATTCCCCCTCTTACATCTACTTCATCTCCATTTTGCAAAAGATTGGCATAGAACCTGTGGGTGGCACAATGGAAGAATTTGCCATTTAAGATAAGCTTGTTTGTAGGAATTACCATAAAAATTTAGGAAAAGTGCTTTTGGGCAAAAGAGTCCATGATACTGGAAGCTTGAATGCTCAGTTGGCTTGTGGATATTGCCCAAATAGTAAATGCATGTTGGAGGATGCAGATGAGAGTGTGAATGCCCAATATTAAAAGTGTTTAATGCCCAAAATAGTGAAATATATTTCAGATTTGCAAGCCATTGCAAGTGCAAGTTTGGGATGCTCTTGAGGGCCATTTGAAGATATGATATATGTATTTGCACAAAGTGAAAAATGCCATGATTGCATTGGTAATGCTTGATTGGATGTCCACAAGTGGCTTGGCAGATGCCAAAAATTGATGCTCTTGAATGGCAAAAAATAGAGCAAGCTTATACACTTGTTGCAAAGTGTAAATCTCAAATTTGGCTGCTATATTCCTCACATGAAGCGAGTGGAAATTAGTGTGCAAAAAATTCCAAAAAGAGCCTTCACATTCGGTGTTGTTGAATTGCTTTTGAAGTATATGCATAAAGCTTGGGAATCAAGCAATGGGGTTTGATTATGGGAGAAGATGAATGTCCCGAATTGCCATGGGAGGATCCACTGGATGAGGATACATTGGCATATAGGACTTGGGTTGAGAATTCAAGAAAGGTGTTGCATTGGATATCAATATGCATTTTAAAAATTCTCATTCCACATATCAAGAAGGCCAACACTCCAAAGGAAGCTTGGGATATAATTTAGAAAATGTATGGTACAACCACCGAAGCAAGAAAAATTCAGCTTAAGCAAAGGCTCCATCGAATGTGGAGAGGTAATAGAAGTATTATAGATTATGATACAGAAATTAGACAAATCGTGGAGGATTTGGCTTCCATTAATTGCAATGTGGAGGATGATGACTTCGTGTCTATCACCTTGAATGCTATATGCATGATAGATACTATGCCCGATTTTGAAGAGTTGGACTCTTTATACATGATGGAGCTTGGACTAAAAGGATCAAGTACTAGTGGAAGAGACAATCTATTCTACCATAGGGGAGGTACAAGTGACTTAAGAGGGCAGAGTGGATCCTCAAGAGGCCATGGGAGAGCCTCATATGCTCATGAGGAACACAATATGGACAAAAATGAATATGTGCCAAGAGGTTGTGGTTATATGCAAAGACGAAGAGGGAGAGCCCCAAACTATGGTAGAGGAAGGGCCAGCCATGTGCAACAAGCTAAAAGCTATTTTTGTGAAAAATATGATCATTATGAGAGAGATTGCTATGCCAAGTAAAATTCTAGCTGTAGAGGATGTGGTGGAAAGCATCAATATAAAAATTATGTTGGCCAAAGAGAGTATGATTATGAGCAAAGGCATGGAGCTCATTTATTTAGCATGGAGCATGTTATGGGCAGCATGTCAACCCCCTCACAAGGTGATGATTGTTTTGTTGACTTAGGTGCCACCAATCACATGACTTATCATGGAATATGGTTTACTCATAAAGATAAGATATCAGAAGATGAGTTTGTGTGGCCACGGGAGATAATACCATGCATAAAATCACCCACATTGAAGATCTTCCATTGGTTGATAGAAATGGTGTTGAAAACACTTTGGGGGATGTGTTATATGTTTCCACCATTACTATAAGAATCTCACATCAATTGGACAAATGGTTGACCGAGATTATTAAGATTCAATAAGTTTGGATGATTTGTGGAGGAATTTTAAAATGGGAGAGTTAGAGAAGCAGTTGCAAGAGGCTATAAGAGAGGAAGACTCTTTACTTTTGCGGCAAGAACACCTACTTTACAGTAAGGTATGTTTACACAAAGTGGCCACAAACAAGATCAAGAAGCTGAACTATGGCACAAAAGGCTTGGCCATATCAATCACAGAAGATTAAAGGAGATGCACACAAAAGTAGTGAGAGGGTTGCCTATTTTTGGTCATTTGGATTTCTGTCTTGTATGCCCAGCATTATCAGTTTGCCAAACAAACTAGGTTGCCATTTCCAAAGAGGGGGAGAGTAAGAAAATATTCTTTGGAAATAGTGCACTGTGATATTTGGGGTCCTACGGACATTCTAGCCCTAGGAGAAGCAATGTATTATATTACCTTTATTGATGAGTTCAGCCACATGATATGGGTATACTTTTTGAAAGCAAAGAGTTTTGCCAATATAAAAGAATGGATGAGATGTGTCAAATAAAATGCTTTCACACAGATAATGGTGGATAGTACATGTCTTATGAGTTTGATGAGTTCTTGTATAGTCAAGGCATAAAGAGATGGGTTACATGTAAGCAAAATGCTATTGTAGAAAGGAAAAAAATAGAGTGATTGGAGACCTCTCTCGAGTGATGTTGAATATGTTGGTATATGTGCAATGTCCACCTTTCATATGTAACCACCAATGTTCCATAGTGCTCTTTTGTAAGGCTCCCATTATGAAGAGAAGCCATGGTGTAAGCACTGGACATTGGTAGGATCCTAGTTTTGACACTAGATGAGGTCTCATGGTGACCGTTTGATGGTTAGGAGATGGTAGAAGGATCAATGTACTCCTCGGGGGTTCAGGGGCAACGCCCTCGATGGGGGTGTGGGAGCAACGCCCCCAACGACGGGGTTTGAGGCTTGTCGTCGGTAGGCCCTGAGCCGCGATGGTATGCCCTCTGTTGCATGCGTGCAATCACACGTGTGAATGTCCCCTCGCCCGCGTGATCGATGGTGGTCAATGGTCTTTGGCCGGTGGCGAAAGTCAAGCAACATGTGCCACCATCCTCGCACTTAGTCACACACTGTGCTAAGTCAATATGCATGTGCCGCCCCAGCACACCACTGTGCTGGAATTGGTCTACTGCGAAGGGCTATATAAGGAGGCCACTTCTCAAGCCTCAACATCGAATGCCAATACCCCTACCTCCAGTCCTTCTCCATCCAGAGTCTGTCTAGATCGCTATCGAAGCTCTACTGGAGAGCGCATGGGTGGATAGCACCATCAGTTGTATCTGATACGAAATTTTTATTCAACTCTATTGTGTCTATCCTCTTGTTATTGTACTATCATTGTTGTCAAACGATCTCTCCGCCATTGCATCATATTTCTATAGGATAAAGCGAATATGCCCTTGACATATTGGGCCGAAGCGGTGCACATGGCTTTGTATGTAATGAATAGAACTCCCACAGATGCCATACATGGCATGACACCCTTTGAGAAGCTTTATGGGTATAAGCCAACCTTGGAATATAATTTGGTGTTTGGTTGCATTTATTATGTACATGTGCCAAATGAGGTAAGAAAGAAAATGGAGCCAAGGGATGTAAAATGTGTGTTTTTGGGATTCCCATATGAAAGAAAGGGGTATAATTGCTACGATCCCACTGCAAGACAAGTATATGAAAGTCAAGGATGTTAGATATAATGAGAGGCAATTATGGTTGAGGATGAATACATGCCTAATATTACAGCAAGTTGTACCTTCAAGTAGGTCCATCTCAGCAAGAAGAAAGTGTTAATAGTGTGAATTCTTGGAGTGATAGACTAAGGCGTATGCATGTGAAAAAAGGAAGCAAAAAGTAAAGTTGATGAGAGCATTGAGGATGCAAGTGTTGATGAAGGCAATGATTTATAGCTTCTCAATGTAGCATGCCACAAAGTATGTGCCACCACATGCAAGAAAACAAGTGTCAAATCCACAACTCTTGAGGAGATCGAACATCCCGTGGATAGATTGACTTACAATGGTTATATGAGGATGCACTATGCATATATGGTTAGCAAAGTGCAACATGTTGAGCCATCTTGTTTTGAAAAAGTTGTCAAAATTTCAGATTGAAGAGATGCTATGGATGAAGAGATTGATGCCTTGGATAAAAATTCATATATGGACTCTTGTAAAGTTTCCTAAAGGCAAAAGGCTATTGGTTGTAAATCGGTATATAAAGTTAAATGCAAATTGGATGGAGTGTTGAAAGGTACAAGGCAAGGTTAGTAGCAAAAAAATAAGCCCAAACATATGGTTTGAATTATGATGAGACCTTCAGCCCAGTGGCAAAGATCACTACCATAAGGACGGTGATTGGATTGGCTAGCATGTTTTGATGATGTTTTGGTAGATGGATGTTAAAAATGTCTTTCTATATGGTTCACTACAAGAGAAGCTATATACGCTATAGCCAGAGGGGCATGTACACCCTAAGTTTCCAATGCAGGTGTGCAAGTTGAGAAAAGCTTTATATTTGCTTAAGCTAGCACCTAGGGCATGGTGTGATAAGTAAAACCTTGTTGAGATTAAATTTCAGACAATCCAAAGTTGATTACTTCTTGTATGTGCAACAAGAGGAGTAAAAAATGGCGATCATTATCATATATGTTGATGACTTGAGGTCATAAATACTCCTCATGGTATTTAGATGATACAAAGACAATATGTTGAAAAAATATGGTATGACTACATGCAAACCGGTTGAAACTCCACTTGAGCAAAATGCTAAGATGGTTGATGATGATCACTACTTCTAGGATATGATTATGTTCAAGAAAATGATTTGAAGCCTAATATATCTCACCATCACAAGGCCGAACTCGAGCTATACATTGGGTGTGGTGAGTGAATTTATGCAAAAGCCTTGCAAGAGTCACCTCAATGTAGTAAGAAGGATACCTAGATATGTGAAAGCCACAATCAATGTTGGCTTGTTCTACACAAAAGGAGGAGGAATATGCTTGCATGGGTATATAGATCTAAATTGGGCATGCAATATTAAATGCAATATCTTCTACCAAACACATCGATGAGCAATGCCTTGAGAATCAACTTCCAATAAGCACCACTTAAAACATGTACCGACAAAATTTCTTTAGTAGAACATGAAGAATTAGTTAAAACAAGAAGAGAAGAAACCATATCATACCACATTGCTGATTAGAACAATAACAAACAAAAAATAATATGACAATTACTAGACTCCGATCAAATATGAAGAGCCTATGAAGAACTTGTTAAGAAAAAACGACAAGTCTCTCCAGGGCCCACCTTACAACAAGCAAGGCTCAAAGCAATGACAAAGGACTCCTTGTGTGGGGCGATGCATAACAAAAAGGGAGGGGGGATGTAAATCAAGTAAAAAATAACAAAGAGGAGAAGAAAATGGAAGGGGGGGAGAGAAAATGGAAGGGGGGGATATAAATAAAATATAGGATAATAAAGAGGAGGGGGTGGGGGATTGGAATCAAGTATGGGATAATAAAGACAAGCAACAAATGGATAACGCCAATCTTTTAAAAACTAAAGGGTTAAGGCTTTCTATTCTTGCAAGGCCAAAGTATTTATTTCTTACGACTCATGACAAGTCCAATGGGGCCTTCAAACCAAGTCCTCTTGTTGCTTATGACCAACTACATTGCTTGTGCCCACAACTTACCTCAACTATTGGGCCTTCAGGTTCCAACGCTGATCCTAGTATTTACCTCCTCCAACGTCATGGAATTATTTGTCTTGTGTTTGTCTATGTCAATGATCTACTGCTAGCTTCTTTCAACGATAACCCCATCCTTGAAATAGCTTCAACATAAAAGATCTTGGTATAGTTTCCCACTTTCTTGGCATGCACATTCATTGGGCACCTGATATCAGCAGTGTCCATATTTGTAAAGCCAAATATGTCTATAATCTCCTTCGTCAATGGGGTTTTCACCTTAGTCATCCTGTCTCCACTCCCTTGCAATCCCTTCCTATTATCCCTGCTCATGCTACTCCCGATAATGATTTTCCCTATCAAGAAATACCACTACAAGACACGGGCCACTTTCCGATGCGCTGAAAGCTAGTTATATTGAAAGCCTTTATCCTGATAATTATTGGACCAATCTCTTGAACTTCAAATGCCTATCAACTGAAAAGGAAATATTAGTTTTGTGAAAATATCGTATAAATATGTCCATGGCAAACAATGGTCACGTGTTCAAACTAAGATTCTCACAAGACACATGTTAACACTCCTTTGAAACACGACAAACATACACATGTTCTCATCAACTAGCTAATGATTAGCCTTTGGCCTGATGAGAGTCTAAATCATAGTTACGCTGAAAGCGTTTCATTAAAGGCCCCAACCAGAAACAGCGTTTAGAGCTGAAAAACAGGGCATTTCAAGTAACACCCCCCTCCCTCTATTTCGCGATTTCTGCTGACGGGTTTTTTCTGTGTCTGTGTTTCATTTTGGCCTCCACTTGCAATCTTTCACTCCCTCCACCCCTTCAGCCTCACTCTCTTGAACTTTTGAGGGTTTTCTAGCCCTCCTTGAGCCCCATTCACTCCCTGGGAGTCCTTTCTCTCCTGCAGGCTGCTTCAGCCCCCTTGAGCCCTTCTTCATAGCTCAGCCTCCACTCCTTCAGCCTGTAGAATTCTAAATCTGTGCGCGCTCAGCTCAAAACCCATTTTTCTACCCCTGTGATGACGTGGCAATTTCCCGTTTCAGCCCTCCTAAAAACCTCGAAACATTTCCGTTTCCCGCTTCCCCGTTTCCGTTTCCCATAACTATGCTCTAAATAAGCCATCTGCTAAATGTGGAACAGACCAACCAGCAATACTTGCCTTTTGACAAACAACTTGATCAACAACTTCAAACTATTCAGTAGCATTGTTGATCTTTGAAGTTCTTCAAAATAGGGGTGAGATATTTTTTACCCCTTTCCAGAAGTATTCCTTTTATAAGGGTTTATCAACATCCTGAAATAGCAGGTCTAAGAGCTTGAAGAAATTTGACAGACAATATATACTTTCACATTACAGAAATTTCAAAATCTTTTTCTTTGCCTGCTATTTCTTTTCAGAGATAATCTGTATTTGTGGTTGGGGGCCTAGGTTCCAGTTGGTCCTTCATATTTAAATAGCTTGTTGTCTATTCTTTTTTTTCTTGGTGCCACGATAGATTTTCTTGATTAACTGATTTACAAAGATACATCTGCATACAAGGATCTACACTGAGAGACAGAATAAAAACCCACTCAATTTTAAAGAGGAGCATCAGCTTACAATCATGACTGCAACAAGAGACACATAGAGGCCTCAAAACTGTAGCCAAATGTATCTGTGTCCTTGAAAAGAAGGCTTTGTGGTCAACAGAATGATAACTTCCAAAAGCGTGCGTCAAGTTCCTGCACAAATCTGTGGATTTCGCAAGCAGTAGTGCAGGTATGGTGGAGCAGTACCACAGAATAAATAGGCCTATGGTAATCCTTTTGAGAGTATATTTCCACGACCTTCCATTCATAGAATGATGTTGTTGAAGCCCAGAACTTGCACTCCTGTTGTTCACTGACCAAGCAAAAAAGAAACCCGATCACCTTTTGAGTTACTGCCTGACAGGTTGGTGGAATGCCCAAGGTAAGATGCACGCCCAAGGTAAGATGCACTAATAATTTAAGTAAACTAAATACAAGTGATACAGGCCCACACAATATAGGCAGCAAGGTTGAGAATGATTTATCTCTAATGGAACTTTAAAACTGAGGGCTCTGAATGTCAACCATTTTGTCAGATTTCAACAAAGCAATAGAGGAGAGAATGACAAGTGCAAAAAACGACCAAGGAAGAGAAGACTTTCCAAGGACTTTTTAAAGTGCCAATAAAGATTTTATAGTTTTATCAACACAATTTCACAAAATGATCCTCTAAAATAATTTGCAATAGAACTCTTCTTGCCTGGTACAAACACATTTCTAATATATTGGCATTTGCAAATTGATCTCTGATACTCTGCTTTCATGAATCAGTACACTTGGCGAAACTAGCTGATGATTATGCTGAAGGTGAACCTGCTGATCTTTGAGCTTTTATTTTGATGCAATAGTCAACGAACACCCCAGCAATTCTTACAGGATGATGTTACCCAATGACATAAAATTGGAAACTGTCTAAAGTAAAATTTTGGGGGAAAAAACATGGCTACTGTATCTCCATCACCAAAATTTACACAATAAAGAGAGAGAAAAGATATCCAGAATAGCCTTAGGTTCAAAGAAAATTATAAAAATATATTCTGATACCTGCTTCCATACAGAGCTTACATGGAATATCAATGGTCTGGAGGTGCCAATACAAAAGGCGCACAGAAAAAAAGGTGACAGTGCAGTGCCTTTCCTTCCATAGACTGCACATGAATTACATCGTGCCTTGAATAAAATCATCTCCTGGTTCTTCCCTTAGAACTCCCGCATTATACTACTGTACACTTTGATTCTACAGATAAATGATACATTTTGTGAAAATGTGTTATGAGCACTCGTTTGAACTGAGAAGATGTGAGTTTGTGACAGTCGTAGTGCAAGCGACTCCTTCAGGTGCCAATAATAGTAGAACAAGATGACTGAAGGTGCCAGACGTGATTGCAGGCAGGGATGAGCGACTGAATTTGCAGCAACAGCAAAAAACCTGCCATTATATGTACAAACATGGTTTTGTTAAGGAAGTGGGCATAGCAAGATTTTCATCCTCATAGAAGAAAGTAACAGCAGGTAGTTAAGACTAAAGAGGGATACAAAGCATCGATACAACAAGCCCTAAAGACCAAAAGATGGAAATATGAATATATCAATTAACATAGAGATCAATAGAATGTGCTACAATACCTGCGAGCACCAAATGCATACATGACCTTGAGCACAGATGAATACAAATATCACCTCATTTCACGACATTACAATTCACCTGCCTCAATCTTCTCCAATAACTCTACCCTTGTTTTCCTTTTCCAGTTGTTAGAGATAGCAACTAGATTTATAAGACCAATCACTTGCGCTTTGGTGTACTCCTGCACACAAATATCATTAAAACAACAATTTCCCTGTTAAACAAGATTTGTCGAGTCCTAGGGGCATCAACACATCAAGGCTGAGGGGAAATTAACCCCCTTGGATACAGCCAAGTTGTGTTTCCTCTCCTGGAGGTCACTCAGCCAAAGTAGGTGCATGACTGGTAATAAGTTGTATGCGTAAATGTATAGGTGAGCACAAAAATGAAACAACAAAAGCAAAAATAACATACCGGATGGGCACGCACCCAATGGGTATACTCTGTTTCTGGCAGATAAAATGCCTGTAAAAAAATGTATGAACTCAGTAAGAAAGAATGTTTAGAGGTTATCTGTGAGGGATATATCTATATACAAAAGCATACGGTGTTCTACTTGAAAACCACAACAGTCTAGACAAATTCAGTGTCTGCTACAGGCTATGAAGCCTCCTATGTACTTTTCCAGAAAGATGGTGACAAGTAAGCCAAACAACTCAGTTAATATATCTTCCACCGCATAGCAAAAGCCAAGTTGGGGCAGGGGAGATGTTTAATCCTGCAAATGCTCTCAAATGCCGAATGGGTTGATAGCAATGAGCTACAGGAAAGTACCTTGATGTAAGTTTCCACAATCTGCAAGTTAGAAACAAGCCTTTGTGGAGCTATATGCTTCAGTCCATTGATTAACACCTGCAAATAATGCAACGTGCCCTCAAAAACTACTTTTGCCTTCATCATCATAGTATGTACAGCTGCAATACCATTATGTATAACAAGAGAAATAAAACACGACCTGAAGATCTAGAGACATAAGAGCACGTCCCTCATTAGTGCATTTTTTTACACGAGAGAGACCCTCAAGCAGAACTTCTGTCAAGGTGTCCACTCCATACTCCAATAACAGCTCACGGATCTGTTAAGTGAGAAAAGAAGCTGCAGCCTTGAGTTGATAAACAAAAATTGTTGTTCCTCCCCTATGACAAGACTTACCTACTGCAATAACTCCAACTTCGACCACCATATCTTGCTTGTATTGAAAAGAACATAACACTACTTTTCACAATTCCAAAAAACAAAGAAAGATGAACCCTATAGATTGATTGACTGGCTTTGTTGTCCATGGAAAGCAACCATGGTATATGAGATCCAAACTGATTAAAAAATGTTGAACCAACAGCCTTTTGGATGATCTAGTTAGGTGGCAGACTGGTGCACATGGTGCAAGTGAAAATGCCAACTGAGCAAAAGAACCAAATACACAACAGCCTCACTGCACAATGCTGTTTTATAATACTCCAAACAATACTTGTGGAGCTTTGGAGAGGCAGAGAGAGACAGAGATTAGAGAAAGAAAGAAAGTTTATTAACGGCTACAAAAAATCAAAAGGTCTATAAAACTGAAGGAAAACAGATACAATGAAACCTAGGGGTGGGGGCCACTAACATGGGCTCCTCTACCCAAGGCTGATGCCTATGACGAGAAATAAGAGTAGTACATCACGCTATCAGTGCGAGAGAAACCTAGGGGAGCAAACACCAGGAGAATGTCCTGGTCGTCTATCACTCAGTCACCTGTCCCCAGTAGGCTATCGCTCGGTCTGTCTGGGTCCATCTCTCCTCTGTAGTCTCCGTGATGTGGCACGCTATCTGACAAGTGCTATTGTCACCATTCCAATGGTTTGTCTCCCAACTTTGAAGAGAAAGGATAGGTCTCTGGCTCTCATGTGAGTGTCCACTTGGGGTTGGGTTTGACGAGTTGCGTCCTCTGGCTCTCTCAGGCGTTTGATCCCTTGCTGATCACTAGAGCATAAGTCCATGATCGTGCTCCAACTACGCTTGACCAGTCTCTCATGTGCTCTCCTCTGTGCCAATATGAGCCGATCTCTGTGTCTTTGGGCCTCAAGAAGGAAAACAGCTACCCTTCGCTGATATGGATTTGCTAGGAACTCTCTTACCGGTACTAAAGAGATAGTGGTGTCGTCCATGGATCTCATAGTATACACGGCATATAAAAGCATATATATATATATATATAGAGAGAGAGAGAGAGAGAGAGAGAGAGAGAGAGAGAGAGAGAGAGATTTACGTCCACAGGAGGCCTTGCGGGCCTATGGGACAAAGTGCAGAATACACCAAAGGGAAACACTCATACAAGCCACAAGGGGCTGGAGCAAAGGGCTCACTAAAGGCCCTTGCTGAGTATTATGCTGAATAGAGAGCTAAATAGCTCAAGCAAAATCGAGTACAAAACATGTCATATCATATCATATCATGTACTATCTGAAGTAGGAGAGCTGGAGCTGGAACTGGACTGGAATCAGAATCCGAAACCCAGCACTGTGGTGGCTTGTTTATGAGTGACGAAAAGTCTCGGCGGATCTGTGTCTGTTTGGCTGTCTCATGCTGTGGTGGCGGAGGGGGGTGTGGTCTCCTCGATCTCTGAACCCGCTGACCTATGTTCAGAGTGACCCCTTGTCTCGGGCGGTCTCCTTTGAGGAAAGCTGTGATAGGTCGGACCTCATTCAAATGTGCTTTGGTCACTCTCTGTGCCACGGGTGGCCTCTGCAATCCTCCTCCTCCACCCCATTGTGTCCTGGAGCTGACTATAATGCATAGAAATTTGTGACATGCCGTTGTGTCTAGTCAGCCTCTGTGTCCTGTGGTTTGGTCACCTCCTGCTGCTCTCTGATCTATTGTAGCAGGATATCTTGTGTCGGCGCATCTCAAGCAGATAAGAAGACCATATGATAGACATAATCCCTAGTAGCAGGCCACCTAACAGACCTCCTTACACGGTCAGTGCAGCCCAGCAAGAGGAAATTATAAACCAGGTCAAGGACCTGTTGGAGAAGGGGCTGATTCAGCCCAGCTCTTCACCCTACTGCTCACCCGTGCTTTTGGTCCAAAAGAAGGATGGATCCTGGTGGATGTGCATTGACTACCGAGCCCTCAATAAAATTACAATTAAGAACAGATTCCCTATACCCAGGATAGATGATATTTTGGATAGGTAACAAGGATCTGGAATGTTCAACCGCATTGATCTAAAGAGTGGTTATCACCAGATCACAATTCAGCCAAAAGATGTGCACAAAACATCATTTTGGTCTGTACGAGTTTCTTGTCATGCCATTTGGGTTAACGAATGCATCTGCCACCTTCAAAAGAATGATGGACTGGATTTTTAGAGAACACCGAGCCTTTGTTGGCACTTTCTTTGATGACATCATCGTGTTCTCTCAAGATGAGGCTGAACATAAGAAGCACCTCGCAATTGTTTTTGAGGGGCTTCGGAAGCATCAGTTGCTTGTCAACGCCAAGAAAAGTGAATTTTTCATACATAAGATCCATTTTCTCCGGCACATTGTTTCCAAGGATGGAGTCACGATGGACCCCGCCAAGGTAGAGGCTATCAGGAATTGGTCACACCTAAAGACCATCCATGAAGTACGTAGCTTTTTGGGCTTGTGCTTGTACTACAGGCAATTTATCCCATATTTTGTAGAGATTGCATCACCACTCCATGCCTTGCAGAAGAAAGGAGTCACTTTCAGAAGGGGTACCAAAGAGATTGCAGCTTTTGAGAAGATGAAGGAGAAGCTCTGGTCGATCCTGTTATCATACTGCCCGATCTTGCAAACTTTTCACTGTCCAAGCAGATGCATGTGGGAGCAGTGTAGGCGGGGTGCGGGGTACTTATGCAGGACGGTAGAGTGGTGGCATACGAGAGTAGAGTGCTCTAGGACGCTGAAATGAATTTTGGCATCTGTGAGAAAGAGATGCTGGTTGTCATATATGCTCTTTCGACCTGGAAGCATTATCTTTTAGGTGCTGATTTTTATGTTCACACAGATCACTAGTCCTTGCGGTACTTTCTCACTCAGAGAAAGCTGTCCAAGAAGCATATGAGGTGGGTGAATTTTCTCTATATGTTTCATTTTCAGATTATGCATGTGCCAGAAAAGACGAATGTTGTTGCAGATGCACTTTCACGGAAGCCCACTCCAGATGCAGTGTCAAGCAGCAAGTTCCAGCCATTACCATTGCATATCATGATGAGCTTGATGCAATGAAGGATCAATACGCCAATGATGCTGATTTTGCACAGATTTATGATCAGTTGGTCGATGGCCAGAGGCATGAGCACTATACTCTCAAGGAGGGTCTTCTAATGATGCATGGCAAATTGTAAACAGTTGAGGCCAAAAGTTTTGACAGAAAATCATGTCCCACCCTATGCAGGACATAAAGGCATTGATGCCACCATCAAAGATTTCTTCTTTTGGCCAGCATTGAAGGAAGGATGTCGAGGCATACGTCAGGACATGCATCACTTGCTAGAAGGTGAAATATGACAGACAGAAGCCGGCTGGACTGCTGCAGCATTTACCTGTTCCCGATTGACCCTGGCAGAGCATTGCCATGGATTTTATCTTCGATCTTCCCCGTACACTATCGGGACATGATGGGATATGGACCATTATTTGCAGATTTAGCAAGAAGGCCCACTTTATTCCTGTAAGGAAGAAGATTACAACAGACCAAATGGTGAGACTTTTTATGTCTCATGTGTTTAAACATCACGGGATGCCTCAATCAATTGTCCGTGATCGAGACCCGTGGATGACAAGTCTTTTTTGGAGAGGTATCTTTGAGAATATGGGTACCACACTGAATTTCTCATCCTCTTTCCATCTGGAATCTGATGGGCAGTTAGAAGAAGCCAACTCCACTGCCCTTGATTGTCTCAAGTGTTATGTTTCGGAGCAACAATCAAAATGGGAGCAATTTTTGCCACTTGTCGAGTTTGCGTACAACAACATTGTACATTCCTCTATAGGGAAAGCACCCTTTGAGATTGTGGCCAGAGAACGCAAGGTACCTCCCATTTTGCATACAAAAGAGGAGATTTTTGACGTAGACAGATTTGTGGAAAGTTTGGATGTTGCTCACTAGAAGGTCAAAACAGCCCTCCAGAAAAGCCAAGAGAAGCACAAACGGGCAGCAAATAAACATCACCACGAGGTACTCTTGAAAGAGGGCGATTGGGTGCTGTTGCGTAAGATGTAAGGCAAGAACAAAGTGTACACAAAGCTGAAGATGAGGTACTATGGTCCTTTCCAAGTTTCTGAAAGGATTAATGATGTAGCTTACATGCTGAAGCTACCTGAAAATTGGACAATACACAATGCCTTTCATGTGAGTTTATTGAAGCCTTTCCACGGCGATGTGCCTACTGACTTGCTACATGAGGATCAGCCGAGTTGGATGAAATCTTGGTTCCGGAACAGATTTTGGCACATATGGAAAGAAAGGTAAGAGGTAGAGTTTCCCATTGCTACCTGGTGAAGTTCAGGAACTATCCTGCAATGGATGCGAAGTGGATGGAGGAGGGTGATCTGGTAGAGTCACCTCAGATTTTGCAGCTCTACCTGGACACAATTCAGCTTGAGCCCATTGCCGTGCAGGTTCCTATAGGTTCAATAGAGCAGAGATCTGGAGCATTGCCTGGTGCTCGAGAGGAGGGTAGCACCTCCCTTTCTTGATGCAGACTGCTCACATATTTGGAGATCGCTTGGTGACGCTGATTGTCTCACCCGAGATGCTGCTTGCTGACAGTATGTTTGCCGTGAGGTCTCCATGATGGATGTTTGCGACACTCGACACAGATGAACTCTCAAGCTCTCCTAGCCCATATTATCATTGCAGGTTGTATCTTACAAATGATGTATATTTTCGTATGGGCTATTTCTGCCTATTTTCCTTATTTTTTTTGTAAATTGTCAGCAATAACCTAGGTAGTTTGCTGTTTTAAGAGGAGGGTATGTCACGGTGACGTGAAAAGTGATGTAAAGTTTAGTGTAACTCAACTTGGGGTTAACCGTGGTTAAGTCTAGTAATAGTTTGGCCATGAGGGGCTGGCTAGAGGAAGTGCAAACTTCCTAGAAGTCCGTAGGGGCAATTCCTAAGTGCACCCACTAGGTCCTAGGTGCAAGGCATACGCATCTTAGAGGGTTTTAAAGTTGGGCCCAAAGACAACCAACGTTGTCCTTGGTATGATGGTGGTTAGAACTTTAATGAAGGGCCAAGTGGCATGCATGCAAATGCATGTGCTTCCCCCAACCTACCATCTCTCTACCTCTCCCTCCTGGAGCATCCTTAGCTGGCAGAAGCTGTTTTGGCGGTCCTCTCTAGGAGGGATGAAATAGATTGCACCTCGATAGTGCGTGCTCTGGTCCCTCTCTCTGTCGTGCGTGTCTCTCATCTAGTAGCATCGTGGCGAAGACTCCCACTGCTAATCCATGATGCTCTCATCTCATCAAGATCCTCTCCCTCAGCCTCACCGGTGGCTGACTCCAATGCATAGAAATCTGTAACAAGTGTTTGTGCTCTGTCAAGCTTGGTCACCTATGGCATCAATCCTTGCTTCTCTCTGGTCTATCGGATCAATATCTCTCTATCGCCTCATCTCAATCAGATAAAGCCCAACACAAACCTAATCGGGAAAATGGATCAGCAGTGTAAGTGGACCAAAGCCATGCTCCTCTTGAAAGAGACAATGGTATCACCCTCGGATCTCATAGTAGACTGGGCAAACACATAGAAAATGCTCCTCACTCTTGATCTCCTTCATCTGGCGTAGTGTGCAGATCTTTGCTCTCTGTGTATGCCTACAGCTCTCCCTGCCTTAACCCTCAACTGATGTGACGAGACGCGCTACTGACTGATGGCGATCCTTAATGCATGTGAGACTCTCCTATCCTCCAGGTACTGAGGTCTGATGACGAGACCATGCTCCGAGACCCTTAAGAAGAGGTCATGGTAGAACTGGATCTTGGTGGGGAACTCCTCTCCCCCCCAAGCCCTAGATGTATGGAGCTGGAGGAGGTCCAACCGTATGATATGGTTGATGTCATCTCGTGGGATCATCAGGTGGTGCATCCATGTTGTACTGAAAAGGGGGAACTCTGTCTATCTGGATGCCATGACTACCAAACCATGTGAATACCCGTGCATACCATGTGGTATCAACACCACTCTCTGCTAGTCGCCTGGAAGACTCCAATGCTAGCCTCGGTAACCTCCACTGGGGTAAGGCCCAAACTCTGTGGAGGAAAGTCACTGTGTAAAAGATGGCATCAGCTTGGAGAGGGGTCATGGAAAACTCTACTTGTATAACATGATGGGGGACCGAGGGCTTGCTCCGAATTATCTTGGATCCCATAGTCCACTATAGCCTCTCAACTTTCTTCCACTTTGCCACTGAAATATCACTCCTCCAAAAAGGTGCTGCATACATGGCAGTCGGTCTCACCAGCGTGTCTAAATGTCATCCTGGTTCAACATGTATTCACTTGCTTGGTACTATTTCTTTTTGTTTTTCAATAGTATGCTTATTAAAAAATGAAATGTTTTCCTACTGTTCAGTTACGGACAATGGAGACAAGGTCTAGCATTTCAGGGTGGACCCCCTTGCTTGGGATTATGGGCATTAGTGACCCACAAGAGTGATGGCCTCTCTTTGAGAGGGACATCTGGAAACCACACCCCACCTGACTACCCAAACATGGGACCAATCAAATGCACAGATTGCATACTGACCTAGGAACCATTCAAGAGAATGTTCCCTGAGCTTTGGGTGTGGGCTTGGCAACATGCCAAGAGTAATGGAGATACAAGATAAGACGACAAACAAATGAACTCAGTATGGCTCAATTATGACCTTAGAGTACGTCAATAGATAGTCCAAGCTGTTAGGAACCCGTGGGTGCGATTCAGACAACTTTGAAATTTTAGGGTTTTTGGGAGTGGCACGTGGCAGCTGACACGTGGCAGACTGCCACATGGAATCTGAGCTGGCAGTCAGTCCACCTGTCCCACACATGCGGCAGCCTGCATGGCAAGTGGCAGGGCATGCAGGCCAAGTGTCTGGCCCCAAATCTGGTAGATTTGGGGCAAGTTGTGGGCTGTCCTCTTTGGGACTGCAGCCCACCAAAAATCTGGGACAAGTGTCCACCTTCCACTCTAGGCTTGGGGGGGGGGGGGCCTGAGCCTATAAAAGAAGGCCTCTCCCCTTCATTCCACACATGAAAAATTTGTCACTTTTCTTCTCCCTCCTTTTGGATGATGCAGTAGCACCTCTCCAGCTCCTTGGGTGCAGCCAGCTTCTCCCCAGGCCATTCTCTCACCTCAGCAGCACTTTCTCTCTCTACAACAGCACATTCTCTCTCTATAGTTCCAACCGCTCCTCTCCAGAAATCTGCCCCCTCTCAGCTCTTTTGGAACAGCAGCAGCATCCTCTCTCCTTCTCCTAGCCTGGAGCAGCCACAGCCCCTTTCTCTCTCCTGCTGCAGTCTTTCTCTCTCTCAGAATTTCTCTCTCTACTGTTCCAGCCCATTCCCCTTGCAGAAATCTGCCTTTCTGTGTACCTTTGGAACAGCAGCAGCTCCTCTCTTACATCCCCTCCCTTGGGATCAGCATTGGCACTCTCTCTCTACAGCTATCACTCCATAAAGGCTTTCTCTCTCTAGCCTACAGGCTGTTTTTTTCTAAGCTGTTCTCATTCCAGCCCCATTTCCACACTCTCCTCACCCAAGGTAGCTTCAGAGGCATCAAGGACTTTATCTACAAAAGGGTCAAGTCACGAAGGGAGCCTGTATTGTCAAGTTTATCTCATTTACAGCACTATTTGATGTTGTTTCTACTATCTTTCTAGAAACTGGTGCTTGCCTCTAATGTTGGATGTAAGTGGTGATTGTTGCAGGCTTCTTCCTTGTGGATTGGGCAAGCCAAGAGTTGAAACCTGAGCTTGGAGTCCTCCTTTTTGTTGTCTACCTTGTACATATGCTCTTGAGTCTTGTATCTAGGTCCTAGGTTTTCACTGAGCTCATCAGTTTGGAAGGTGCATTGCACCTTGGTCTTGTATCTCCATTTTCAAGAATAAAGTGAGCCTGGATAAGGGGGGGGGCCTGTCTTGGCCCCTCAATCATATTGCAATTTCCAATGATGTCACTTTGTGTTTAAGCTGTATAAGTCTTAATTCCAGCTTAATTGCAAACTCTTAAAGTTCAAGTATATGTGTTTGGCAACTCACAATCATTTCATTCAAACGCCTCTGCAAAATCCGTTGTCTGAATTGATAGAAAGCACCGAGTAGTTTACATTGGTATCAGAGCTTAGGCAATGGTCCTGTACTCTGTGCTTTCTCTTGTTGAGTCTCTCCTTCATTGAGTCATCTTGTCATCATGGCAGCCAATGGACCTGACCCTCCTCCTAACCTGCATGAGTTGAGTGCTCTCTTGTCAAACATTGCTCAACAGGTTCAAGTGTTGGAAAGCAACCAAACAGAAACTCATGACATAGGGCTCCAATCCCAAGGAAGAGGCCGTGTGGACAACACCAACTCTAACAAGGAGGGAAGATCATCCTCTTCTTCCCCTCCTCGAGGTAGACGGCGTCATCGGAGTCCATCTCCTTCGAGACGTCCACGGAGACGAAGGTATGCAAAGCATAAGGTACCTCTTGGAGATAAGCTCTTCAAGTTTACCAAGTACAAGGGAGAGGACAAGCCCGAGGTCTTGCTGGCCTGGATCCGAGACCTCGAGTATTTCTTTGAGGGGGACGAGTACAAAGACAAGGCGAAGATCCGGTTTGCCATCCTGCACAAGCGGAACGACAGCAGCAGCAAGCGGAAGTCCCAGGGAACCTCTTCCAAGGAACAAAAGGGTAAGGAGACAGCAAAGGACGCACCAAAAGAGCAAAAGTCAGCCAGCCAGCCTCCTTCGAAGAAAGCAGCCCACACTTTCAGCTCATTGTCTCCACAACAGAAGCAAAAGTATTACTCCGAAGGGCGGTGTTTTAAGTGTGGCGAGCGAGGCCACAACTTCTACGAATGCCCTCAAGCTGCGAAAAACAGCAGCAACAAAGAAGCAGCTCCCAAAAAGCCAGTTTTGGTAGTTAACAAGGTGGAAGCACCTCCAAAAAAGAAAGCTATAAACGACACCCATAGTTTGTTGAAAACATGGGGTCACGTAAAGGATCAATCTGCTTTGTTTTTGTTCGATAGTGGAGCTACTCACAACTTTATTTCTCATGAGATGGCACAGAACTTGGGGATAGCCCCAGAGGATAAAGGAGAAGCCTTGGAGGCAACTGCAGCCTTCAAGAACCAAGAAGAGAAGGTGTATCCCATCATCAGCAAGCTTCGGGTACACATCCAGGGGTACTTGGATCATCTACCCTTCATGGTGGCACCACTTCAAGGATCAGATGTAATTCTCGGCATGCCCTGGCATAAGCAAGTCAACCCTCGAATCGATTATGTGAAGAATATTCTAACCCTCCAACATAAGGGTAGAGATGTGAGCATTACAGTAGGAGTTTCAGGAAACACCATTCCCATGGTAAGTCATGCACGAACTCCCAATTTGCTTAAGAAAGGAGTATGTTCTTTTCTAGTGTTTGTACGAGATAAGCAACCAAGTGAAGAAAAGTCAGATCCTCTCACAAAAGTAAGATTAGATTTCCTTCAGGAATTCTCTAGTTGCTTCTCTCAGGAACTTCCTAGTCACCTCCCTCCTGAGAGACCAGAGGATCACAAAATTGACATAGTTCCAGGGTCTTCACCTCCAAATAGACCCCCATATAGAGTTAGTCAATCTCAACAAGATGAAATCTTCAAGCAAGTCCAAGAACTCTTGGACAAGGGATTGATCCAACCCAGTAGTTCTTCTTTTTGCTCTCCTGTCTTCCTAGTCCAAAAGAAGGATAAAACCTTCAGGATGTGCATAGACTATAGAGCCTTAAACAAACAGACGGTTAAGAATCGTTTCCCAATTCCTCGTATAGACGATATCTTTGATTGTTTAGGAGGATTTGAAATTTTCAGCTGCATAGATCTTAAGAGTGGCTACCATCAGGTACGAGTTGTACCTGAGGACATTCATAAAACAGCCTTCCGAACCACATTTGGGCTGTATGAATATATGGTAATGCCATTTGGCCTTACTAATGCCCCAGCCACGTTCAATCGGCTGATGGAACGGTTGTTTAGGAACTAAAGACAGTTCACTGCCGTCTTCTTTGATGACATCCTCATTTTCAGCAAGAATGAGGAAGAGCATGAGGAGCATCTAAAGATTATATTTCAAATCTTAGCTGAAAATGCTCTTCACATCAATGAGAAGAAAGTGAGTTCTTTCTTCCTGAGATTCACTATCTTGGTCACATTATCTCACGAGAAGGTGTCCGTATGGACCCAGCCAAGATACAGACAATTGTAGAGTGGCCTAACTTGAAGAATGCCCATGAGGTAAGGTCTTTTCTAGGCCTATGCTCATATTACCGAAAGTTTATTTGGCATTTTGCTGAACTTGCAGCTCCTCTACATAATCTCACTGAGAAAAATCTGAAGTTCAAATGGACCCAAAAAGAAAAGGACTCTTTTAATGCTCTAAAGCATGCCCTGACTACAGCTCCTGTACTTATCATTCCTGACTTAAGGAAACCATTCCTAGTAGCAGCTGATGCCAGTGGCGATTTTGCCTTGGGGCTTCTCTTACCCAGGATGGTCATGCTGTGGCCTTTGAAAGCCGACGGCTAAGAGATGCTGAACTTCATTATGATATCTATGAAAAAGAACTCTTAGCTGTAATTCATGCTCTCAAACTTTGGAAACATTATCTTTTAGGGATAGATTTTCTTGTAAAAACTGATCATGAAAGTCTTAAATATTTTCTAACTCAACCTTTGATCAGAGAGAGACATATGAAATGGTCTACCTTTCTGCAATCCTTTCATTTTCAGATACAATATACTCCTGGAAAAGAGAATGTAGTGGCTGATGCCCTTTCTCGTAGACCACGGCTTCACCATATTTCGTGATGAGCTAACAGCCCTCAAAGAATTCTATGAGGGAGATGCTGATTTTGCTTAGCCATGGGCACATTTGAAAGATGGAGGCACCCATCATGCCTACCACATCAGGGATGGCTATTTATTCATGGAGAACAAACTATGTATCACAAAGCAGCTTAGATCTAAAGTGATGGAGGAAAGCCATAACCCACACTATGCTGGTCATAGGGGTATTGTGGCCACTTTTTCAGCCATGGATAAATTTTTCTACTGGCCTAACATGAAAAAGGACACTGCTGCCTACATTTCAGCTTGTTTCACATGTCAAAAAGCTAAGTATAAGAGAGGAAAACCCAAGGGTTTACTTCAGCCCCTACCCATTCTTGGGAGACCATGGGAACACATCACCATGGACATCATTACAGGAATTCCCAGGACCAATCAAAATCATGACATGATTTGGGTGATAGTAGATCGATTTAGCAAGCAAGCCCACTTCATTCCTTGCAGAAAGAATCTCAAGGCACCTGAAGCTGCCCATTTATTTATTAGACACATCTTTAGACACCACGGCATGCCCAAGTCTATAGTATCAGATAGAGACTCAAAGTTCACTAGTAACTTCTGGCAGGCTTTGTTTGAGAACCTTGGAACTCTTCTAAGTTTCTCCTCAGCTTTTCATCCTCAAACGGATGGCCAAACTGAAGTTACGAATAGTACACTCTTGGATTTGCTGAAATTTTATGTGCATGACCAGCAAACCTTTTGGGAGAAATTCCTTCCTCTTGTGGAGTTTGCTTATAACAACACAATTCATTCCTCCACTGGAAAAGCTCCTTTCGAAATTGTATATGGTAGATCTTTACCAACTCCACTCATGCAAACAAAAGAGAAAATCTTTGTCGCTGATTAATTCGTGGAGGATTATGACTCTGCTTATGCCACGGTTCGAGTAGCCATTCAAAAGGCACAGGAGAAACAAAGAGCAGTTGCAAATAAAAGACAATGGGTCTTATTGAAATTTGAGAAAGCCCGGTTAAAAACCAAAGTAGGCAAAAAGCGCATCTACTTCAAGCTATCCTTTCGATATTATGGTCCTTTTCAGGTGTTGCAGGTAATAAATGATGTCTCAGTCCCATTGAGACTTCCAGAGCATTGGAAGATCCACGATGTCTTCCACATAAGCTTGGTGAAACCCTTCATTGGGGAACCACCTCAAGAGCCCACACTGGACGATGCACCTGAAGTAGAGGATACTGAGATCTTGTTGATCCCACAGTAAATTATTATGCATAACTTCACTACGGGACGTTGAGGCACGACTCGCAAGATGTACCTTTTGAAGTTCAGAGGGCTCCCATCCACCGATGCCCAATGGGTGGATAGAGCTACATTTCAGGAGTGTCCTCAAATCCTGGATGCTTATGAAGAAGCATTTCAGTGGCGGACAACTGAATGAAAGACGAAGGGAATGTCATCCTGCTTCAACATGTATCCACTTGCTTGGTACTATTTCTTTTTGTTTTTCAATAGTATGCTTATTAAGAAATGAGATGTTTTCCTCCTGTTCAGTTACGGACAATGGGGACTAGGTCTAGCATTTGAGGGTGGACCCCCTTGCTTGGGGTTATGGGCATTAGTGACCCAAGAGTGATGGCCTCTCTTTGAGAGGGACATCTGGAAACCACACCCCACCTGAGTACCCAAACATGGGACCAATCAAATGCACAGATTGCACACTGACCTAGGAACCATTCAAGAGAATGTTCCCTGAGCTTTGGGTGTGGGCCTGGCAACATGCAAAGAGTAATGGAGATACAAGATAAGACGACAAACAAATGAGCTCAATATGGCTCAATTATGACCTTAGAGTACGTCAATAGATAGTCCAAGCTGTTAGGAACCCGTGGGTGCGATTAGAATTGAATTCTGACAACTTTGAAATTTTAGGGTTTTTGGGGGTGACACAAGGCAGCTGACACGTGGCAGACTGCCACATGGAATCTGAGCTGGCAGGTCAGTCCACCTGTCCCACACATGTGGCAGCATGCATGGCAAGTGGCAGGGCATGCAGGCCAAGTGTCTAGCCCCAAATCTGGTAGATTTGGGGCAAGTTGTGGGCTGTCCTCTTTGGGACTGCAGCCCACCAGAAATCTGGGACAAGTGTCCACCTTCCACTCTAGGCTTGGGGGGGGGGCTGAGCCTATAAAAGAAGGCCTCTCCCCTTCATTCCACACATGAAAAATTTGTCACTTTTCTTCTCCCTCCTTTTGGATGATGCAGCAGAACCTCTCCAGCTCCTTGGGTGCAGCCAGCTTCTCCCCAGGCCATTCTCTCACCTCAGCAGCACTTTCTCTCTCTAGAACAGCACATTCTCTCTCTACAGTTCCAACCCCTCCTCTCCAGAAATCTGCCCCCTCTCAGCTCTTTTGGAACAGCAGCAGCATCCTGTCTCCTTCTCCTAGCCTGGAGCAGCCACAGCCCCTTTCTCTCTCCTGCTGCAGTCTTTCTCTCTCTACTGCAGAATTTCTCTCTCTACTGTTCCAACGCATTCCCCTTGCAGAAATCTGCCTTTCTGTGCACCTCTGGAACAGCAGCAGCTCCTCTCTTACATCCCCTCCCTTGGGATCAGCATTGGCACTCTCTCTCTACAGCTATCACTCCATAAAGGCTTGCTCTCTCTAGCTACAGACTATTTTTTTCTAAGCTGTTCTCATTCCAGCCCCATTTCCACACTCTCCTCACCCAAGGTAGCTTCAGAGGCATCAAGGACTTCATCTACAAAAGGGTCAAGTCACGAAGGGAGCCTATATTGTCAAGTTTATCTCATTTACAGCACTATTTGATGTTGTTTCTACTATCTTTCTAGAAACTAGTGCTTGCCTCTAATGTTGGATGTAAGTGGTGATTGTTGCAGGCTTCTTCCTTGTGGATTGGGCAAGCCAAGAGTTGAAACCTGAGCTTGGAGTCCTCCTTTTTGTTGTTTACATTGTACATATGCTCTTGAGTCTTGTATCTAGGTTCTAGGTTTTCACTGTGTTCATCAGTTTGGAAGGTGCATTGCATCTTGGTCTTGTATCTCCATTTTCAAGAATAAAGTGAGCTTGGATAAGGGGGGGGGGGATGTCTTAGCCCCTCAATCATATTGCAATTTCCAATGATGTCACTTTGTGTTTAAGCTGTATAAGTCTTAATTCCAGCTTAATTGCAAACTCGTAAAGTTCAAGTATACGTGTTTGGCAACTCACAATCATTTCATTCAAACGCCTCTGCAAAATCCGTTGTCTGAATTGATAAAAAGCACCGAGTAGTTTACACTAAAAGCCAATCCTTCGTCAGAGGGTCCTTGAAGTGTGCCTAGAAGCACATCCTCTCTAGCGGGGCCAGGGCACTCCATCCTCATGTGAGTCGTGCGGTCCCTGCATGGATCATTGTGAAGCCTGGTCTAGTGAGCACTATCCCCAAATATGTGTAAGACTGTACTATCTCCATAGGCTCGTCTCGGTATGTGAAGCTATGGCAACAGGACATTGCTCGCGAGGTGTTGTTGATCATAACCTGGTTTTCCCAAGGTTAACTGTCAGGTCTCTATCTCTGCAGAACATTTCCAGAGCCTCTAGATGTTTCTGCAATCCCTCTGTTGAAGATGATATGAGGACTATGTCATTTGCGTATAGTAGTATCTGCACCATGAAGTCAGCCAGAAGTGAACCCTCTCCACCTATGCGATCTACAAAGGAAGTGATCTCATCAATATAGAGCCTGAAGAGAGTCGGTGAGAGGGGGCAGCCTTGTTTCACCCCAATAGTGCTCTCAACCCAGTCTAATAGACCTCCTGGGGCACATACCCTCCCTCTGACGGACTGATATAGACTCATGACCCCCCAAATCATGATCTCTGGAAGCTGCAACTCCTATAACCTCCTGATCAAGCGAGAACGTGGGACCGTATCAAATGTCTTACGTCTACAAAGCAAGTGTAGACTTTCTGATGCCTCGACTTCGCCTCCTCTCAATAATAGCCCTCAAGGTGAAAATGTGATCCAAGGTGGAGTGTTGTCTCCAAAAACCTGCTTGCCCAAGAGCCCGCTGCCCGCGACCCTCTGTGTGGCTGCTGTTGATCTCTCTCTCTAGTACCAATCCATATATCTTAGCAAGAGTGTGGCCAATCATAAGAGTGCAATAGTTTCCAGTGTCCATGGAATCACTCGCCTTGTGTATCGGTACTATGGTGGTGGTACTCTAGGTCGGTGAGAAGCCATGACGTACAGCATCATTGAACAATTGTGCTAGGACCGGGGACAAGAATCAAGTCATGGATAGCCCCCAGCTCGAGTAGATGCGTCCCATATGCTGTCACTGGTGCATTTGCATCTGCTAACTGCCTCACGATCCCCAGCTATGCTGCATCCATCTCCGGTACTATGAGGGAATCCTCATCGAAATCTAGCAGGCCAACTTGTCTGTTCCCAGTACGTGCATTGAAGTCACCAAGGAGGAGGGTGTTCCCCTGTCTAGAAAGCTCTGTGATGTTAGCATGAAAGTCTCATATGGGCTGTGTCCTTCAATGGTGACTTCTCGTGCATAGGATGATGTGTCTGGGGGGAAGTAACATACTGCAACAATGAAAACCGGACGTGTATCGGGTAGCTGAACTCGCACCCACATATGTCATGCGTGCTCCTCTCTCCGGATCATAGATATGAGTGGCCTCAGATGTGCTTTGAAAAGGACAACCACTCCCCTCGACCCGTATCCCCTAGTCTCCTCTCATCTCCTTCATGTGGGCTGATTCCCAGATATATCTAGTCACTGTCAGCAGCCCTCTTTCCGGGCTTTCATGGGTCTCGGTGTAGACGATCATGTCTTTGTCTGTGTGTGTTTCCAAGAAACCCCCAAGATCGGACCAAAGGGTACCATTGCAATTCTATACTGCTACTTTCAGCCCACTTTGTGCAGCCAGCCCAGTGGTCCGACACCGTTCATAATTCCCCCTCCTCTTTCTCCCCTTTGTATTTTCTCTCTGATGATCACTTTGCCATCTCTGTAGGCAGGCCAATTTCCTGCCTCTCTCCTGCGTTCTTGCTGTAGGAGAGTGAGGCCGCCATCCAAGTACATCTTTGTCCCTTTCAAAGTTGCCCTCATAGTCATAAGGGTGGATCTATCCATGGTAGTTTGGAATTTCAGCACTAGAGGTCTCCTTGGTAGTTCTCACACGTGAGATTGACGCCCATCTTAGTGAACAAAACTCGTGCATCTGCCATTGGAGTATCCCCCACTGTCAAGCCTCTCACTAGCACATTCAATGCTTTGCTGGCCCTCCTCGAGAGTTTCCGAAATGAATTCCTTTTTAGGGGCTGCTGCTCCCTTTTTAACCACTGCTGTCCATTCAAGCATCTCTTCTTTCCTTTCAGTGAGCTGTTGTGTAATTTCAGCATGTTTGCCATTGAATGTGGCCTGCATTGCAGCCATATATCTCTTGAGAGTTGCATTTTCTGCTCTGAGTTCCTCCATGGCTTTGCAGCCCCCTTTTGAGGTCACTTGCATGTCCCTCATTTGCTTTAGTTCAGTCCCTAGCGCATGTACCTTGTCTTGGAGGCTGGTTCTCTCGGTTTCCCATCTTGCTTTCTCTTTTTCCCATTCGTCACGCTTTGCCTTTTCTTTCCTCCATTCCTCCTGTATTTTCCCTCCTTGTTTCTTAAATTCATTGGATGTCTTGTCTACCTGAGCCTTCTCAGCCATTAAAGCCACATTAGTGGCCTCCAAATTGTCGGTCCTCTCAATTAATGCAAGGCAGATTTTGTTGAGGCAGGCTAAAACGTGGTTTGATGTTTTGTGAGCTGTACCTCTTGATGCGAGGGCTGTCATGGCACTGTCTAGAGCTTGTTTGCCCCATATGTCTTCCACGAAACCTTGTGTGGGCATTATGTTTGGCGTCTCTTCTGACCTACAAGACCTGTGACATATTTTTACTGCCTTGGGTGACCTTTGAGTGCGCTGGTAATCCTTCTTTGTCCTCCTAACTTTCTATTGCTGCATTTCTGTGTAGTTGCTGCTGTTCAGCTGCACAGAGAGAGAAAGAAAAGAAAGAAATTTTATTAGACTCTTCGGAAGACCCATGGGTCTATGAGAATGAAAGAAAACCTGATACAAATCACAGTAAGGGTGGAGCTACTAAAACAAGCATCATCACCCGTGCTGAATCCTAAGTCTGATCATACATAATCAAATACATCTGGGTGTGACAATGAAAAGAAAAAAGAGTGGAGCGGAGAGGAATCCTCCGTATGTCATGTCACCCTGGCTGGTGCATAGCCGGTAATGTGACGCTGGCGTCCGTCAAGGGGTGCCGTGCATCTCGGTCTCCTGGAGGAGGCTCGACGCAAGACCAGAGCCACCGTGACTCCCGTGGGACGTATCCCGGGTCTAAACAATGACGGGAGGTCCCCCAAAGTGATCTGTGCGTTCCCTCGATGTCTCGTGTGTTGTGCTGCGGTTGTTGGGTCGGGGTCTCTGTCACGTCTGCAGCTAGAGACTGGACGATCAATGTCACTCGATGGGAAGAACTCTGTTATCCTGCTCTGAGAGGTGTTTGATGGTGTGGCCAAGCCCCCTTGCCTGAGTAAGTACCCTCTGTGTCGGACCCCCTCGTGAATGAAGGCCGCGAGGCATCTCTGATCTGGATAGGCGAGGAATCTGGAAAAAAGCCCGGAGCCGTCTCTGAAGAGACAGTGGTAGCGACCTCGGATCTCGTAGTACATTGGGCACCTGAAAATAAAATGCTCCTCCGACTCAACCTCCTGACAGTTGCACAATATGCATATGTGATGCTCCCTAGGGATCCCCTCTGCTCTGCCGCTCTCTATGCGGAGGCGGTGTGATGATACCCAAAATTGTTTGATGGAGATCCGTAGTGAGTGAGGCATATGAAGCTCAGTGTACCCCGGTGGTGTGATGAATCCCTCCTCCGAAATACGAAGACAGTAATCTCTGTAGAAACTTAGCTTCACTGGAGGCTCCCTCGGCTCCAATCAGGTCCTAAAGGTGTGTAGCTGCAGGAGATCCTCTCGAATGATCTGGTTGGTGTGTGGCCCGATCGGGATGGTGGGTGGGAGTACCGGAGGGGCATCTAAACTGTACTGAAAAGGAGGTATCCTATCGATGTGAAACCCTAGTCTCACAAACCATCTGTGAGTCCGTGCATACCAGCATCGCTCGTCTCCCTCTGCTGCCAATCTCATGAAGGAATTGAGAGCCAACCACGGCAGCCTCTGTCTCCCTGATGTGCAGTCCCCATATGATCTAACTCGGTGTAGATATGTGATGGTCTGAAAGGCTGCATCTAGCTGGAGTGGAGAAGCACCAAACTCAGTCTGAATGATGTGATGTGGTACAGATGGTTTCCCCCAGATCATCCGTGAGAGCATGAGGATCTGCAGGCGCTCCACCCGTATCCACGTTATCTCTGACATGTCAGGTCCCTAACAAGGGCTGCCATACATACCGGCTGGTGGACCAAGGAGTCAAAGAGAAGAGCCTTGGTCCGAGGATCCTGGAAGTGGGAGTGGAAGCACCATCTCTCTAGCCGAGCCAGTGAGGCGTTACTCAGTCTGGCCTGCATCGCTGGTCTCATCGTGAAGATCGGGCCCGAGAAGATGACTCCCAAGTAAGTGTATGAGGATACGATCTCAACTAGTGACCCACCCAAAGTGAACTGCTTCCGTTGCATGTTTGCTCGAGAGGTGTTAAAGATCATGACCTTGGTCTTGCCAAGGTTGACCTCCAAATCATGGGATAAACAAAAAGCCTGCAGTGCATCCAGGTGTCGCTAGAGCCCCTCGGGTGTGAACGACAAGAGTGCCACGTCATCTGCATAAAGGAGAATCCTAATGATGATCCTGGTAAGTGAGCAACCGGTCCCTCCGGAAGCCCCCATGAAAGTCTCAAGCTCATCGATGTAGAGGCCAAACAGGGTTGGTGATAAGGGACAACCCTGTTTGACCCCTATGGTACTCATGATCTCATCTGTCCAACCTGCGCCTGTCCGAACTCGGCCTGAGACTCTCTCATAGAGTGCCATGACTACCCAGATGATCTCCTGATCAAATCCCAATGTCTGTAGGCGTGTGATGAGACGAGCTCAAGGTACTGTGTCAAAGGCTTTGCGGAAATCCACAAAGCAGCAATATACCCTCTCCTTCCGTGATCTGGCCTCCTCAATGACACTCCTGAGTGTGAGTATGTGATCCATAGTCCCATGGTCTCGCCTGAAACCGGCCTGACCCTCTGCTCTGAGCCCTCTCATCTCTGCGAACAGGCTGACCGACACATCCAATACTGCTGCATAGATCTTGGACATCACATGTCCAATCATGATAGTCCTGTAGTTACTCGGGTCCATGGGATCCCCTGCCTTGTGGATGGCGGTGATGGTGTTGAGTGTCCAAGTGCGAGGGAAGCCAAGGAAAATAGCATCATTGAATAGCTTTGCTAGGATCGCCGCTAATGTGTCGATCCCATATGCGGTAAACTCAGTGCATAGCCCCTCGTGATCCTTAGCTCGGCCATTGTGCATGAAAAACCAAATCGATCTATGGCGCCCAAACGGTAACAAGGTTGGAAGTGCGTACAACATCTCTGTCATTGCATGATTCCTCATGTTTGCTACTTGGCGAGGCAAACTGAAGAAAGAAAAGAACATTTCTATTACAACAGTTTAAGATGGAGAATCTAGGCTTGAATTCCCTCATAAATGCTTTGCCATCTCTGTAGACAGCTCATTTTCCCTGGTTTGAGCGAGTTTTTTTGCTATCTATATCTTCATGCCTTTCAATTTGTTAGTTTGTCTCAAGATCTCTACTTTTGTCTGCTTGCCCCTACAACGGAAAAATGATGAGAGTTATGATGGATGCTAGTGCTGCCCATAAACTTTTGAGCTACTCTCCAGTAAGAAGGTGAGATTTCTCATTGCTTGCCCAAGTGCAACATTCTCAACGAAGTAATTCTATTCCACCTAATAGACACTACTCTATTTTGAACTGGTGAAATGTATAAACATCGCAAAACATAAATTACAGTAGGTAGAAGAGCTTTGAAGAGCAAACTAATCACACATAATATCATCATATGGGGAAGTTTACAGTGAGCTCCACCCAAGCAGGATAAAAATGGAAAATCAAGTGCATAAAACAAGTGCGTGAGATGATGCAGAATCTAGAGACAACCAATCACCTAGCTTTAATGCAGTCTCCTGCCTTGCTCTATGAGCATGAAGCAGTGATATGACCTGCACCAGCAAGGACAGCTCTGTTCTATGTTTCTCTGCCTAAGAATACCAAAACAGCCACATACTAGCTTTAAGAAGAGCATATGATCTTCAACAAAATCTGTGGCGAGACCCCCTTGCACACAGAAAGATGCTTCCTGTTTTCATTCTTCTTTCCTTACGTTCATTTCCAAGGACTTTTCTCCAATGTAGTGAAGAGACAAGGGAACTCAAAAGTACAATTACGGGACAAGCAAGCGGATTGTAGCAATTAATATTCAGAGGTACAAAAATGATAGTTACCTCGTTCAAACGTGGATTAAATATTCATAAGTGGATCGTAGTTGAAACTTCAAACATAAAAAAAGATAGTTACCTCCTTCGAGATATCCACATGCGCTAGCTTATTTGCGAAGTGCTTAAACTCTCCAAGAAGAAGATCAACATACCTGGATATCAACAACACAGCAAGAAAGTCATCGTGTGCGAAATCTTAAAAATAGTAACCATCAACACGCAATCATCCCCTAAAGAAACCATATACTTAAATGGAAACTGTGCACTCCGCTTGAAAACAATGTCCATGCATATGTGCAGAATCACGCCACAAAAACATTGGAAGGAGGAGCATTGAGAAGAGGGCACCGTTCACCATTTTTAAAACCATGCAATAGCTTTCTACAAAAGTTCTTGCAACATTGCAACTAACGATACAAACAAAAGCAACCAAATAAGAGAAAACTAAAACCCCAAACCCTCCCTCTAAAGGAAGAAGAAGAAGAAAGATGCAGCACACACTGCCTCTAGCTTACATAAAGATACAATAGTCTTTAATAGCTAAACAGAAACCGCAAGATAAATGAAGGGATAGACCACCTGCCCATAATAAACTATGTTCCCCCCCCACCCCAAAGAAAGAGAATTCTATTAAGTATGAATAAAACTCCAAGAGCAAGGATCAAGGGAGATGTACATAACGCGATGCATGAAAGAACAAAATAAAATCAAGCTCCTGTAGTAAAAGAGCTGGAAAATAACCAAGGTTGAGGCTAATAATGCCACTTCAACCCTGTGGGGGTCTAAGGGGAGCTGCCCCACTCCCTCAGGAAAACATTCTACCTAGTAGGGGTTGCTCGTGAAGGTCCTTGCATAGTCCCCCAAATGCCTGTCAAGGTGTGTACCGTGTCTGTCCAAAGACTCTATCCAATGTGTGCGCTAGGTGGACCTGAGCACATCCAAAGCCTCTTTGCATCTAGATCTCCAAATATGCCATGCTGCTATGCTTGCTAGAATCTCCCATGAAGTATCCACAGAAGTGTGCGGAGGTCTGTACAGAGAGTCAAGAACATCATCTAGAAAACATGACTCAATCATATGTCATCGAATTGAAAGGGCCCAAGAAGAGTCATGTTTCTAGTACAATGCCCGAGGCCCTGAAAGAGAGAGAGATGCTACTGAGCCCCACGTGATGAAAGAAAGGAGAACACATAAAGGTGCTCAAAAATCTAGCGATCCCCTTCCAAATGACCTTTGCCTGTCTGCAGTCCCATAGGCAATGCTGAATAGACTCATCAGATCGAGGGAAACGAGGACAAGTGGAGTCTGTTCCAAACCTCGACCTCCATTGGTTCACTGCACTCCCTCCATGAATAAAGAGAAAAAATCAAGAAAGTGACGGCGGCCTTGAGGCCACCATGCAAGGAAAGTGAAGGGCCTGAAGGGGGAAGAAGAGTAAGAGGGAGAGAGTGTGAGAGAGAGAAGACACAAGTGTGCGGGTGTGAAGTGATGAGCCACACCACAAACTCATTAGTTTTATTAGGATTAGGTTTTACCCTATGACTGTCTTAAGACAGTCATAGATGTCCTATCTTTAATAAAGGGGTGGCAGTGTGCCTTTACCCTAACAACCTCCCACCTAAAGGCCAATGTGCCTAAAGGGGAGAAAAGAATAAAAATTACAGCAATATACAGTTATTGTATACAAGACCATAAAATAAGAATGGTCTTATCCTAATCCCATGATGTGGCGGCAATGTGCAAACCGCTCTGTAGGCAAGCTCTTAGTGAGCAAATCTGCAGGATTATCATCAGTGTGCACTTTCACAAGCTCGAGTCGCTTGTCCTCCCGTACCTCCCTGATGAAATGATATTTCACATCAATGTGCTTAGTCTTTTGATGAAAGACCGGATTCTTTGCCAACATGATAGCACTCTGACTATCACAATGCAAAACTGGCATATCTCTTGTAATGCCCAAATCTCCCACCAGCTGAGTAAGCCATATTGCTTCCTTGCAAGCCTCAGTGGCTGCAACATATTCAGCTTCAGTGGTTGACAGTGCAATGCATTTCTGCAACCGAGACACCCATGATATAGCACCTCCTGCAAATGTGAAAATATAACCGGTAGTAGACTTCCAGTTATCTGCATTCCCTGCATAGTCTGAATCTGTAAAACCATGCACCAATGCATCTTGCCTACCATAGCATATGCACAAGTCTTTGGTACCCTTGAGATACCTCAAGACACCTTTCACTGCTTCCCAGTGCCTCTTGCCTGGATTTGCCATATACCTGCTGATGACTCCCACCGCAAAAGCAATATCCGGACGAGTGGCAACCATGGCATACATCAAAGAACCAACTGCAGATGCATACGGAACCTTGGCCATTTCAGCCTTATCATCATCTGATCTGGGGCTGTCCTTACTGCTGAGTTTTAAATGTGGAGGCAACGGGGTACTAATAGACTTCCCCCCCTCCATTTTAAACCGCTGCAGTACTTTGTCAATGTACTCCTTTTGTGACAGAAACAAAAGTCCCTTGGACCTGTCACGAGTAATCCGCATGCCAAGAATATGATTTGCATCACCCAAGTCTTTCATGTCAAAAGACTTATGCAGTTGTTTCTTCAAAGCACTAATCTCATGCTGAGATTTACTGGCAATTAGCATGTCATCCACATATAGAATGAGTAGCATCAAACTGCCATCCTTTGCCCGTTTAGTGTACAAGCAATGATCGGTTTCACACCTATGATACCCTTGGGACTGCATAAAGGCATCAAACTTCTTGTACCATTCTCTTGGTGCCTGCTTGAGTCCATACAAGCTCCTCTTGAGCTTACACACAAGCTGCTCTTTCCCTTTAACAGCATATCCCTCTGGCTGACTCATATAGATCTCATCATGTAGATCTCCGTGAAGAAAAGCAGTCTTCACATCCATCTGACATAAATCCATGTCCTCATGAGCAACAAGAGCTAACACTGCTCTCAAAGTAGTCATCTTGATTACAGGGGAAAAGATCTCATCAAAGTCAATGCCCTTCTCCTGCTTAAATCCCTTGGCAACCAATCTGGCCTTATACCTCGGGGCGGTAAAGCATTTGAATCCACTTTGACTTTGTAAACCCACTTGCATGGCAAAACCTTTCTGCCTGCAGGTAGCTGCACCAAGTCCCATGTATCATTTTGAAGTAGGGAGTCCATTTCTGACTGCATGGCTTTCTCCCACTTCTTTTTCTCTGTTCTTCCCATAGCTTCCTTGAAGCTGGAAGGCTCACCACAATCTGTCAGCATGATAAAATCAGCCACATTATTGGCTCCTGGAACAAACCTGGTAGGAGGCCGTTGTACACAGGTGCTCCTCCTAACAAAATGTTCCGGATTAGGCTGCTGTCCAGCCTGTTCGTCATGCATGACGGGTGGCTGTACCACCATATCTGGCTGTTCTACAGCCCCATCTGCTGGCATATCCAGTGGTGCATCATTGGCAAAATTATCTGGCTGATTTTCAGCCTGTATACCCTCTTGAACAGGGTTATCTGCAGCAGCCTGCTGCTGCATATAAATGGGCATTCTTTGCTGTCCAACATCATCATAAATAACCCTCCTGTATTCCACAGGTTGCACGGGTTCCTTGTGTACACTATCCTCTTTAAAGATGACATCATTGCTGCGTATAATCTTCCGTTTAACGGGATCCCATAACCTGTACCCCATTTCACCTTCGTCACCATAACCCATAAAGATGCATCTGATGGACTTTGGATCCAGTTTGGTGCGCAGTTCTTTGCATACATGAGCAAAGCACTCGCAGCCAAATACACGTAAGTGCTTATATGAAGGTGGCTTGCCAGACCACACCTCCTCTGGCACTTTCAACTCCAAAGCCTTGTTTGGCGACCTGTTAATAATGTGAACTGCTGTTTGCACGGCTTCTGCCCAAAAGCCATGGGGTAATGCAGCATAAGACAACATACATCGAACCTTCTCCTGAATAGTTCGATTCATACGCTCACTTGCACCATTTTGAGATGCATTATGAGGGGCTGTGAGTTCCTGTTCGATGCCCTTAGCTTGGCAAAACTGCACAAAAGCATGTGACACATACTCACCCCCATTATCGGATCTGAGGCATTTCAGCCTGCGACCTGTCCGATTCTCAACCTGAGCGACAAACTTCTTGAAAGCATCTATGGCATCGCCCTTATGCTTCAAGAAATAGACCCACACTTTGCATGTGGCATCATCAATGAAAGTAATAAAATATTTTGCACCCCCTAGTGATAACTGTGGCATCTCACACAAATCAGTGTGCACTAGATCAAGTGGTGCTCTATTCTGGGGAGTTCTCCTCTTATGAGGAGTCACAGAATGCTTGCCAAATATACAATGATCACAAGTAGGCAAATCTGAAAAAGAAAGAGACGGCAAATAACCCAAACGTGACAGTTCTTACATTCCTTTAACAGACATGTGTCCCAACCGGCTATGCCACAATGAAACCTTTGGCAGCTCGGTTATGGCAACAACATGATTACCCACACTGGAAACATAAAGAGGGTACAAGGTATCACTCTTAAAACCCTCAGCCACTACAGCCTGGCCATCAGTAATCACCCATTTGGAATCCCCAAATGTGGTGTGGTAACCACTGTCATCCAATAAGCCAGTGCTAATCAGATTTTTCTTGATTTGCGGCACATGGCGGACACCATCAAGCATGAATATGCATCCATCAGGAAATACTATCTGTATACTGCCAATCCCTGCAATCTGACATGCATAGTTGTTCCCAAGATGAACAACTCCATGAGTACCTGTGTAGGAAGTAAACCACTCCCTATGAGGAGTAACATGAAAAGAAGCACCTGAATCCAAGAGCCAGGTGTGCATGTCATGGCCATCAATAACCAAAGCATGTGCTATTACAGCAGAAGAGCATAAAACATCATGTATGTCACTGTCACTGTCCTCTCCTGTGTAGAAATGACATACACAGATCCCAACGTACAAACACTCAATGATGAACCTTTTGAGCACTGTCAACGATGGACAGTTAGGGACCGAGTAAACTCGATGCGCCCTGGCCAAGCGTGGCTCAACTGAGGTTCTCTGAGTGTTGCACAAGAAATGTGACCTGCAAGAAAATGTCACCTCGACACTGCGGAAATCGAGGCAAATGTGTGCTCTGTGGCACCACACTACCTCAAGGCATACAAAGCATCAACTGCCAGGCAAAAGCCCTATGATCTGCTCACCCGGAAACTGAGATTCAAGCCCAGTAAAAGCATAAAAGTCCTCTGCAAAATCAAGGCATTTCCTTCACGAAAACAGACAACTGTGCAATCAACCACACAATGTGGTTCTCTTCACCTCAAGCACGAGGTAAATGAAGGTACTTGCTGTACTTTCAAGAAAACACAGTTTTGTGAACTGAAAGATGATCCTGAATCAAGAGCAGAGAGCTCTTTCTCCTTCTTTTTCTTCCCAAAAACAAATTCTGCCTGCTGTACTTGATGTACCTGCGCACGTGTGCAGAATCCCAGAAGAGAGAAGAAAAAAAGGTACCTTGGTCCAACCCGGGGTGTTTCTTAGAGACCTCATAGACCAAGATGTCATTTTCTACACTGAGACACACGAAAGCCCAGAGAGGGGCCTGCCCATAGCGACAGGGTACACTTGGGAGTCAGCTCAAAGAAAGGGGATGAGGAGAGATACTGGGATATGAGACTCTGGAGGAGTGGCGGTTCTCTTTAGATCACATCTGAGGCTGTTCATATCTTGATGCAGAAGAAGGAGCATGCATGCGACATCTGGATACAAGTTAAGTCGCTTGACACACGATCGGTTTTCATTGCAGTATGCTACTCCCCCCCAACACATGATCAAAGGTCACCATAAATGGACATAGCCCATACGAATTAATGTATGGTGATATCTTGGAGTTCTCTAGGCGGGGGGAGAACCTCTTCTAGATGATATCCATGTGTGCATAGGGAGCAGACAGGTGGCACTGCTTGACTTCAGATCTAACCCCTTGAAAGCCTTGCGAAGGCTTAGTGAATTGGGGCTGCGTGCTCATTTGCAGGGAAGGTCTCCCAGATGCAACTTGTAATCATTTCATTGTGAAATACAAAGAAATACCGAAAGGGGCACCACGGTGTTTGGGGCCAATCGGGTGCACTTGTCTATGTTTGTTGAGCAGGGGCATTCTAGCCTCCATCCCTTTTTCAGTGGTTTTGTTTGTGAACAAATGGGTAAATGCCAAATGGTGATCATGCAATGGTTAATGGTTGTGATATATGCTTTGTGAGCTGTAAATAAGTGCTGAAGTGATTAAAGGTTTAGTTCCACTGCCCTCTAAGTGATTAGAGGCCAGTTTCAGGAAAGCCCGTCTCTTCCAAGGCGATACGATATCCTTTGTGAAAGGAAAGCATGTCTTTGCGATATGATATCCGTTGTGCCCCAAGGCTTGCTCCCGTACGAGGTGAGATCTCATCTCTCGGTACTCATCATCAACCATGGGTCCCAACTAGGGGACGTGTTGTAGATTGAGTGGGAAAAGATCTGGCGGTGGCATCCTGAATCACGTATACCAGAGTGTCCTAGGCATGGGTAAGATCTCTATCATCTCCAAGGGAGGTTGATAGCTCAGAAGACAAGTGGCTCATGTAAACAGCAATCAAGGGCATGGTCAAAGTGTATCTGAACATGGGTGGGGACCAGTGGGTCCCGTCCTATGGCTAGCATGGTGATCGAGATGCAGAATGCTAGATAGGAGTGGTCAGCATAAACTAGGGGGGAGTTGCAGTAAGGCTCGGGAGCCCATCAAATAATCCATTGTGGGAAATAGGTGAGCCCTCCGGATAATGGCCATCTATGGAGACCGTTATATATGATCAAGTCATGCACTACTACCATCTCTAGCAGGTGTCGGCCATATCTTGTAGCCTGTGGTGCATGAGTTCCTTGCTATCCCAAGCTCTGTTGGGCCTATCTCTGGTTAGAACACCATCACATAAGTGCACTTAACCCATGGGCTCAATCCAAAGGCATTCTCTTTTTCGAGTGCAATTCCATTGGCTGTCTAGAGGCAATCACATTGCACCCCAGCTACACTCTCTTTGAGTGGTTTCCAGATGGCATTCACAAAGCTTTTCAAAGCTCCAAAATAAAATCAGCAAAGTACCCAATCAAACAATGACTCATGTAGCACTGCCTGGGCACCTGTGAGCCAAGAAAGAGGCGGCACACGAGGCCAACCAATAGCTTATGGCAAAAAGAAATTGGAGCAGCAAAATCACAACTCACCAAGCCCTGAAAACTCGAACTAAGTCCTCAATCGCCAAGAGGACATAGTAGCCAATGCCCAATTGCATTCTCAGCCAAAGAGGAGTGCAAAGGCATGAAGATAGAGCATTTACAAGAGCCGACCAGCAAGAATTCCACTGAAAAATGCGAAAAGAAGCACTTCTGTCGCGAAGAAATGGGAGTTCTTGGGCTCAAAAGAAGCATGCTTCAAAGAGGAATGCATTGAGAAGGTTTTGGAGAAGTTTCATCACCGGAAAGTCCTTCAAAACTAAGAAAAACCAGTCAACCAGCGCGTGGGACCACTCGAAATTCAACAGAAAGCTGTAGCTTTGCAAGAGGAGAGGCCCAGGAGGCGGTAGAAGCAAAAAGGTCCAAAAAAAGCCACTTTTGCAAATTCGACCAGCAAAAAAAGTGCTCAGCTCTGCCCGTTCTACCAAATGCACGGAGGGAAAAGCATATCACTACGAAGGGGAGGCAGAGGGGAAGCCATCGGGCCAAACGGAAGTCGAGGAATCCAAACGGGTGAGGAGTTATGAAGAAAAACGGAATTCAGCTGAAAGAGGCTGAAAAACCAGTCCAAAATCTCAACAAAGGGAGAAGATGAGAGAGAAAACCACACATGTGAAGTTTAGAAGGCCCAAGAAGGTCCAAGAATGGCAAAGGAGCATCTAGAAGGCGCTAGAGCCTTTTGGAAGCCTTCTGGAACTCTAGGGGGGGCCACTGAAGGTACATGGCCCTCTAGGGGGCCCATTAAAAATGCCACATCATCATTTCCCAACAACCACTCTTTTAATTCCTTGGAATGCCTTTGGGCCTAGGGATTAATTACGCTTATGTGCTAGGCACCATGCCGCGTTTAATTACACATTATTAAGCCCATGCTTGGACTTTTAAAACCAAAGTTGTCACGGTCTTGTAGTACATTAAAGTACTTAGAATTTCACGCCCCCGTTACATTTCCTTTCACAGAGGATGGATGAGTTGATTAGATCCTTTCATTGAGGGGATCCCATCATTGCATGGGGGCTTCTCTTTGAGTGTAAGTCACCCATTCCCATTAGAGATCCAAGCATCTACTGGCACACGTATGCGACCTCGCTGTATGACGTCCGAATCGAGGCACCAACCAATATGTCTTCTCTGGCCACGCCCACCACATCCATCTTACTCACCGCACTAAATGTGTGAGCTGCACTATGCCGGATCCACAGATGAAAAGCTCAGGATCATGAGGGGTTGCAAATTCAGTACTTTGCACATGGGCATGAGGTTTTGGCTCTGATCTTGGTGCATATCTTTAACCATGCAGTATGCCACGGCTTCCCTCCTTTGACTACCACCACCATTGTGCCGATACACAAAGCAGGGGACCCTATGGACACGAGGAACTACCGCACCCTCATGATTGGCGACCAATTGGCCATGATCTATGGATTGGTACTAGAGAGAGAGCCCAGCTCTTACATAGAGGCACATGGGCAGCAAGCTTTAGGACAGCAGGCTGGTTTCCGAAGGCAGGATTCCATCCTTGACCACATCTTCACCGTATGGGCAATCATCGAAGGAGGTGAGATTGAGATCCTAGAAAGCCTATGCTTGCTTTGTAGACTTTTTGAAGGGCCTTTGACATAGTCCCACAAGCCCACATGATCAAGAGACTCCAAGAGATGCAGATCTCGAGAGACATGATTTGAGGTGTGATGATTCGGTACGAGTCATATGGAGAGTACGGGCCCCTGGAGGCTTGTCAGATTGGATTGAGAGCACAATGGGAGTGAAGCAAGGGTCACCAACACTCTTTAGGTTCTATATTAATTAGCTCACAACTTTCATTGATCGCTTACAAGGAGAGGGATCCTTGCTTGCTGATCTGATAATACAGATACTGTTGTATGCATATGACATAGTCCTCGTTTCCTCTTCAACGACAGGCCTACAGAGACACCTTTAGGCCCTAAAGGTGTTTTGCAAAGAGAGAGACCTTGTAGTCAACCTTGGCAAACCAAGGTTATGATCTTCAACACCTCACGGGTAGTACTCCATCGACACCACTTCACTTACCAAGGAGAGCCGTTTGAGATTGTGCAAACATACACCTATCTAGGGATAGTTTTCGCAAGGCCAACTTTCATGATGACTCATGTAGCCAAGACATGACTCACGTGAGGGCAGGGAGCTCTGGCTCAGTTAGAGAGAAAATGCTGCTAGGCACACACCCAAGACCCTTTGATGAAGGGATTGTTGGAGCAGCAATGGAAACATGATGGAGGCACAAGAAGATGGAAGAAGCTTATTCATTCATGAGAGAGATGGCCAATATATAGGCAAGAGATACAATGTACCTATGAGCTCAAGAGAGCATCTAGATCCACAAATTTCTCCATGAATCTCTCAATCATACACCACTCCTAGATTCATTCAATCATACCTACTAATTGACACATCATCAGTCACACCTAGCTCAGGCACACCTACACACACACATGTGATCACAGTCGCAACCATAGACCTTGGTCTTAACCCATTACATCAAGTTGTCCCAACATAGCCCCCCACAAATTGATGAAAATTTCTCCATGAATCTCTCAATCACACACCACACTCCTAGATTCATTCAATCACACCTACTAACTAACACATCATCAGTCATACCTAACTCAGGCACACCTACACACACACGTGTTCACACACTCACTCATGTGATCACACTCATAACCATAGACCTTGGTCTTGACCCATTACATCAATTTGTCCCAACATACCCCCCCACAAATTGATGACCTCAACCCTAGCAGTAGTCCATGGGAAACTTTGTGGCTTGCCCACCTCTAGTGACAACACTCATGATCCCAACCTGGCACTCACTCTAGTTGCATCAGCAGTAGACTCATTTGGGCATCCTCACTCCAACATGATCTCACTCTGAATTTGGTCTCTTGGTTTACAATTGGGAGACTGAACAATGACTATGTGGGAAGTTCCCGTAGGTCTAACAAGGTAAAATTCACACATAAGACTAACAGTCACTTAAGGGGAACATCCTAGGGCAAAGAACCCTTATTGACCACACAAAAATTCTAATAATTTGGACATGTGGGAAAGATTTCCCCCTTAATAGCAATCCTTTTCGACGTCGTTTCCATGCTATCATTGTGTCTGGTCGACAAATATGGAATGATATATTCAATAGGGTGCATATTCTTGACCACCATGTTGATGTAGATGAAAGTGTCCAAGTTGATGTTCAAATGCCAATGCTTTGGAGAGGCTCATGAATCATATGTGGTTTATCCTTCATCGTGGCATTGCAAAGCTTTTCATTGTTCTTTGAGAGAGCATTTTGCATCCTTCTAGTGTCCATCTTACTTTTGGCTTGAGTGCCCATGAGGATAGATGAGAGGGTCTTACCCTTGATTTGGGCAGTGTCTGCTCTCTTACAAGGTTGAGATAAATTAAAAAATGATGCACACATATCACAAGTACGTGAAGCATAAAATCTCTCAAAGTAATTTCTTCTCCTAGATGCAACAAGAGATTGATGCAAGATCAAGAGTTAAGGGGCATTTCTCCGTCAACTATCAACCAAAATAAGTGAAATACTATCCGATTTACAAAAGCCCTAAACTTTCAACACTTGGTCAAAGTCAATGCAATGACCTTTTAACAAGATTCGGTCAAAAATAGCTTGTAGAAATAGCAGCAACTTGGATTGCTGAATTCGTGCAGCTGGAAGAGCTATTAAAAGGGCTTTTTATGCAGAAATGAAGGACACATACCAAAGAGTATCCTCAGCTAAGGATGGGCGAAATGTTGCCCTAGGTCGCTGGTACAAGCTGCTTCAATACCGGACTGCTTTTTCATTGATTTCTCCTCAACCACTAGTCCAAATGAACTCAAACTTTAACAACGGCTAGCCCATAAGGTCGCCCAACTATACCTAGGAGGGCTGGTCGAAATTGTACTCCTACAGCTCGTATGCAACAAAAGGTCGTCGGGCAGTAATCGTGGCGGCACAGGAAGAGGAAGGACACTTTCCGAAAACCCTCTGGAGTGGAAGTGCACCTATATGAGAGGATTCTATGGCTGAAAGGGTTCGGAGAATGGTCGCCTACATTCATAGAATTTGAAGCTCCAAGATCAGGCCAGAAAGGGGCAAAATGGGAGGAAAGATGGAGAAAGTGGAGAAGATGATGACGTAGCTAGAAATGGCTCAAGGAGGGCATGGGGGCTCTGACACCACATGTTGGAGCAGCAATGGAAACATTATGGAGACACGAGAAGATGGAAGAGGCTTTTCATTCATGAGAGAGATGGCCAATATATAGGCAAGAGATACAATGTACCTATGAGCTCAAGAGAGCATCTATATCTAATCTCTCAATCACACCACACTCCTAGATTGATTCAATCACACCTACTAATTCACACATCATCAGTCACACCTAACTCAGGCACACCTACACACACATATGTTCACACACTCACTCATGTGATCACACTCACAACCATAGACCTTGGTATTGACCCATTACATCAATTTGTCCCAACAGGGATGGCTATTTGATATACTTGTGAGGCCAACAGTCATGTATGTAGCATCCTTCTGGGTGAGTAACCACTCAATGGCGGAGATTCAAGAGGTTACATGTGATTTATGAGGTCTAGAATGATTTGGAGTAAGCCCTCTGTTCCTCATCAGATAGAATAGGCAGAGTTCGTAATGCACCACTCCAGATTGATGCCAGCTCTACACATCGCGGATGTGATCCAAGTCTGAGTATTAAGTAATCAGCTTCATGCAAATCTCCTACTTCTTATGGAGCATATGATTCGCTAGCCTAATCAAGCAACCTCACAGTTGATGTTCTGTCTGCCATTAAACCTTCAAGACAGATCCCTACTTATCAAAATCTGTAATTAAACCATCAGCAAGGTGCACACTGTACCCTGACCGAAGAGCATTTACTTAGACTAGTAACTTCCCTCCCCTTACTGGGCTACCTTCTGATTGTAGCTTGATAAGACTGGTCTCTGATGAGTATTCAAAGGTAGAATGTAGCTCTGGATTGCAAGCACACTAAGTTAAGGTATATTCAGACTCTTGCCCACAATCTCAGGTATTGACAGCTTCCATCTTCATGCAAAACATATCCATGGGCACTCCTGTACATGTGCCTCATACAAACAACTGAGTCATCCGCTCTGGCACAAGTGGACTTTGCTTAGATAACAAATCTTGTACTCCAAGACTGGCCTTTGTTTAGAGAACAAGAACTTGTACTCCAGAGGGGCCTTGTTAGCACTTTTGACATTGCAAGGTTGGACTCCATCAAATTTTGAATTTCAATAAGGTTGGGGAAGAGCTTGAACAAATACTCCAGTACACCGAGAAAAAGTATGGGAATGGATTCTGCTGTCAGGGTAAATTACGAGTATGACCAAGAGCCACAAATGCATCCACCAACTTACGAGATTAACCCTGCTTTAGTAGTATGGCCTTTTCTGTATTTTGAGATAGATTTGTGCATACTTATAGATGACAGGAAGATACTCCACTATACTTCTTTAAAAACTAGGAATTAAAGATTTCAGAACTGCACAATCTACAGAAATCCTGCAGTATTGGACAAGTAATGCTTACCCACTGTGTTCAGTACCGAGCTCTTTCAGCTCCCACCTTACATTAGGAATACGATCAATGTACCTGAAACAAAGTTACCCTTGAATATTTCTTAAAAACTTCATGAAAAGTTTCAATTACCTGTGTACCCAACTTTGGAATTTTTTAAGTCAAATTAAAAAGTCTTTTGACTCTCTAAAAACCGTGTTCTATTAAACTATGAAAACAAACAACAAAAGAAAGCCTAAGATAGACAAGTGATATCAAAGACAAAACATTCCTTGATTCAACAAATATTGCAGTTTCCACACACCGTTTATCAAATTTTGTCTGCAATTATTACTACAAACTAAATGAAGAACAGAAACAAAAGTTCTACCAAGGATCAGCCTACCCTACAGTTAGGAGGCCTAAAACCAGTTGACCAAGACGATGTTCGAGATTTTCAAAGTTCTCCATATTAGAGACAGTCTTTGTTATGCTCATGAGATAACATGACCTTGGAAAAGTCGATCGACATTTTCCTTTAGAGAACCGAGCTTTGTATTATATTTTATTGTGCTTCATTGTAAACGGTTAAAAGAATCAAGATCAAGGCCTTGGTGAAGATGAATCTAAGGCTGAGGAGCTAGGTGCACCTAACTGTGTGAACTGCCAAGGGGCAAATGGAATTAATGTTTATCCAAGAGGCGGGTAAAGGGGCTTCCAGATTTTGACATGTGGCATCTAGATTCATCTAGGGAGATGAGAGCTCTGGATAAAGCATGCACGAGGCAAAAAAACGTATGTGATATCTTTTGGCTTGCTTGACCAAAGGTTGGCTGGGTGGAATAATCAAGTGCCATCACCTGTAATTTGGTCGCCAAAGATTTCAGATTATGTTCAACTTTGCGTTCTAGATTTTTGGTTGTTTCATTCGGTATCAGAGCCAGGTGTGATGGACGCGTACGTGGTGAGGGTTGCTGTTCGTTGGTTCTCGAATGTACAATCACTTAGACGCTGTAAACAATGCTGGAACGTACACTCACTCTGAGGCTGCAAATGTGAGCGCTGGAACTTCCAATCACTTAGAGGTTGCAAATGTGAGCGCTGGAACGGGTTCTATAAAGAAGAAGCGAGGTAGGCCCCAAAAGTATACACTGGATGACAGTATGACCTTGGCGCTAATTCCAATCTCAACGGCTTCTAGTTTTGTGTCGCCATCTCAAAAGTGAGGCAAGGGAAGGCCGCCAGGATCCGCAGCTCTAGGGGAATCAATGGCAGGCTCTACGGGTTCTAGCTTTACTCCACATGTCATTACAGTTGCTGTATGAGAGATAGGATGTGGCCATAGCATGTATCCTGTCTGCAAATGGAGCCAATTCAAATGTTACTCTTCAGCAGCATGCAACTGATGGTGGTACTGTAACATATGAGACTGTGGAGTCCTATATACATCTGCGGAGAATAGAGATGTAGGCTTTGAAGCTTGGAATGATTTAGGAAGTAGATACTAGTTGAGTTTCCGTCGACGATCATCGACGGAATCCCATTTTTCCCCGTCCATAACCTGATGGAATTTGACAAAACCAATTACAGGCCATAAAAGTATTCTGGTTGGATAAATGATCGTGGCTTTGATGTCATAGAAGCCTGGTTGCACAAATGGGATGAAGGCTTTTTCCATTTGTAAAATCAGAAATAACATGACCCATATGTTTAATGAGGCAGCAAATAGGTGGTGTAAACAACAAAGGGATGGTGTGGCATCCACTACTTGGGAGGGGTTGGTTTAAGAAAGAATTTAGAAAACATTTCTTGCCTCCTGACGAAACATCCCGAGCTTGGGATCAATATAGGAATTTTTATATGAGAAAATTTCTAGTGGCTGAATACACTGATAAATTTAGAGAATGTGTAATGAAGATATATGAACCCCTTTCCTAGTTGGTGCAGTAAAGGATTTTATTTTCGGACTGAATGATAGAATCAAGATGCAAGTTCAGGCTAAATATGCAAACACTCTAGATGAAGCAATAGCCATAGCCTTGAACTATGAAGATGCAACAAGCCAAGTGGGGTTATTTAGGTGCAGTAAAGGATTTTATTTTCGGACTGAATGATAGAATCAAGATGCAAGTTCAGGCTAAATATGCAAACACTCTAGATGAAGCAATAGCCATAGCCTTGAACTATGAAGATGCAACAAGCCAAGTGGGGTTATTTAGGCTAAGACTTGGTATGGGTACCCGAAAAAGAGTGGGTATAAGAAGAAATGGATTAGTAAGGGTAGTGCCTCACAGTCTAGTGGCCAAGCCAAGCAGGCAAAGCCAACACAGTCCTTGTAAACCAAGTACCACCATAGGAGTGAAGAGAAAAAAGTAACTCCAATGGCAGCCCAGGCTTACTCAAAATCTTCTTTGACCCCAGAACAAAAAGAGAAAGCGAGGAGGAAAGGTTTATGTTTTGGATGCCTTCAACCTCATCAGTGGAAAGATTGTCCACGTAATAAGGATCATCGGATGGTGATCTCAGAATGCGACACGAAAACAGAGGGAAGTCCCAGAGCTGAACAAATGCAGATTTAACTAGCGAGGTCTTCTCAAAGATCAACACCTGTGTTATTGTGTGTATCTGTTGCTAAGTTAGTGGGTATTGCACTTGATAACATTCTGTCTAAGTCCGTAGCAACGGGGTATACAGCTTTTAGTGATAAGAAGTCAATTAAAATGAAGGGACAGGTAGCCAATCATGACGTCATTGTGTTGTTTGACTCAGCGTCAACACACAATGTAATTAACTCCAAGCTCGTAAAGAGGCTGAAACTACAGACTAGTTCATCTGACTATGCATATACAGTCAGAAAGGCAGACGGAAGTTCTATTGCAGTATGAGACCAAAGGGTTAACCAATTGGAGCTTCGAGACTATGCGGTGAAGCTGGATTTGAAATGACTAGGCTTGCTGACATAGATATAGCCCTTGGAAAGGCGTGGCATTCTAAGAAGAATCCAGCCATAGATTGGAGAAAGCACATTTATTAGTTTACGATAAACGATGTGCAATATGTCTTGTGAGGCAAAAAGGATTTGCCTCATGGACCATTAGTTTCTTTGATGGAAGTTCCAAAACTTAGGAAGAATTTTTGTTTCTTTGTACATCATTGGTAGAGTTGATTGACGGTCCATCGACTAGCACTGACGCTACCCAAGATGGAGAGATGGTCAAGTTGGCTGATCTAATCGCAAAGGAGTTCTCTGATTGTTTTAGGGATGAGTTGCCTTATGGTTGTCCTCTAGAGCGGAATGTTCAACATAAGATTCAACTTATCCCGGGGGTAGAACCGCTAAATAGGCCTCCCTATAGATTAAGTTTCGCTGAGGAAGCTGAAGTGCGAAGGCAATTGGGAGAATGCCTCAAGTTGGGACAGATTCAACCCAATTTCTCACCTTTTGCTTCGCCAGTGATATTAAAGAAGAAAAAGGATGATACTTTCCGTCTTTGTATAGATTACAGAGAAATGAATAATATCACTGTTAAGCACAGGTATCTGATGGCTCAAATTGATGATTTGCTAGATGCATTACATGGAGCCATAATTTTCAGCAAGATAGATCTTAAGAGTGGCTACCATTAGATCCGAATTAGAGCCAAGGATGTGCATAAAACCGCTCTTATAAGCAGGTTTAGACATTATGATTTTTGGTAATGCCATTTGGACTTACCAATGCTCTGGCTACATTCGTCATGCTTATGAACGACTTACTACGTCTGTATATCGTGAAGTTCGTAGTCCATTTTATTAATGATATCCTTGTTTACAACAAAAGTATTGCTGAGCATCGTGACACGTAAGAAAAGAGTTTGATACTTTGAGGAAAGCCAGTCTATATGTGAATAAAAAGAAACTGTGCTGCGCATGGTAAAACTTGAATATTTGGGGTTCATTATTACTCTAATGGGGTGGAAATGGATCCGAAGAAAGTGGTTGTGATACTGACTTAGCCGATTCCTCAGAGTTTGATCGCGTTACGATCATTCTCAGGATTTTTCCAGTTTTATCGAAGGATATTCCGCGATAGATCGCCTTTGACTAACGTAACCTCAGATAAAGTACCTTTTCAATGGGGACAAAATCAACAAGAGAGTTTTAACGCTATAAATAAAGTTGTGGTCTCTAGTCTGGTGTTAAAAGTTGTTGATCACTAGAAACCGTTTTTCCTAGAAACCGATGCAAGTGGCAATGCAGTAGGAGCAGTTCTTCTCCAAGAGGAAAGGCCAGTAGCCTTCAAAAGCAAGAAGCGTTCTCCCTCTCATCGAAATTGGCCAACTCATGAATTAGATTTGTATGCTGTTATTGACGCTTTGAAAACATGGAGGAATTATTTGTATGGTTTGGAGTTCTATGTAGGTGTAGACCATGATACTCTAAAGCACTTTTGTAAACAACTTGACTTAAGAGATTGCCAAGCTAGGTGGGTAGAGCTCATGCACGAGTTTAATATGACAATTCGGTACTAGAGAGGGAAGGAGAATAAGGTTGCTGATGTGTTGTCACGCATTATGCATAATATTCATAGTATTGGAGAGTGCTTTAATAACCGAGATTTGTCCAGCTTGTCTTCTACTTGTTAAAGTCACCCAAGACAAATGTATTGCCTCCTATCCTTGAGAGAGAATCCTAGGTGTAAATTCCACTTTGGGCCCCAGTGGGAAGCTATTGTAAGTTGTACTCGCTTCGTCAGACACTACAAAGCTAACCACCTTCATTTAGCATCTTGCCACTCTCTAATTATGTCATCTTTGATGTGAGACAATACTCCAATTGCAGTACCATCTCTTCCTTCCTCATGCTTGGTGTACTACCAGATTCTTCTTTTGTTGACTGTTCAATCTAGCCTTTCCGCTCTTTCAAAGGGGAACATATAGTACCCTTTTCTAGGGAACTTGATGATGGTGACTGTCATTCCTTTTCTGATCCAATTTACACTAACCCAGGACTCTAATACTACCACGGGGGGATGAGAACCCGGATGGAGCTTGACTAATGCATGAGACTTGAGCCAAATAATTGAATCCTCATGGAGATCATCATCCATAACCGTGATGTGTAGATGTGGAGGTGGAGAAGACAGCACTTTGGAAGATTTGTGCTCTCAGCAAGAGTTTCTAATATATTTGCATGTCAGCCTTGTTCATCTAAATGTTCTCTGGGCACAACATTGAAGCCAACTTCTGCATGATGCACTTCTTTCTTGCTGTTAATTTCCTTGGGTGCTTTTGGTAATGTAGAGTCCACTTCTTTGGCGCGTGGAAAGCTAGGAGCATTTCTTGGACATCTGGAGGGGACTTTGAAGAAGCCTTCGTACCCATGCCAGAGGGCTGGGCGGCAGGAGCTTCTCCGACATTTTCTTTGTTGGCGGGCTTTTATTAAGGTCCATATTTCCAGGACTTTGGAGAGTCAGTGGGTTTCTTACGAGGTAGTGGAGGAAAAGAAAGAGAATCTGCGATTTTGTCTTTCTAGGCAAAAGGGCTACAGGAATCTCAAAAGACAGCTTGGTCATCCCTGCTCTTGCTTAATTCTATTACCGGATTCTTCCTACGATTCTTGCTACTTTTGATTTGGTCACATACTTCTATCTTCCGACGGAAGGATGCTCGAGAGGATCCTGAGATGCGTCGTAGTTAGATATGGGCGTCTTTCAACTCCTGCTGGCCAAGAGATTCCTCCCCGGATCCTGATTCCCCATCTAGCATCGAGTAACCCTCTCTCCCACACATCAGCAAGTTCCCCTCAAGATGGAGAACCTTGGGTGACCTCACGCAAGAGTAGGTGGTCCTTTGAGTTCTCTTTGATAGGCAGGTTTATTACAGGCACCCTCCCCACCTCACTCAATGCTACCTATTGTCTTTTGGCTGATTGTGGTGACCTGCAAGAGCTCGTGCCCTCTTCCATTGTTAACATACACATGAGGTGACCCTTTGTCTTGTTTTATATAGGCAGGGTTATTAAACCCTGTCCCACCTCAGCTCAGTAATGCCTACTCTCTTTTGGCTGATTGTGGTGACCTAGGAGAGTTCGTGCCCTCTTCCATTGTTGACACTGCTCTTCAAGTGTCAACTTCCATTGCTTTGGGAATTATGTCCCTAGTGGAGTTTCCTTCCCTTGCCCCCTACTTCTACTTCAAGAGATCATCCTCACAGGGGCGAGGTGCTTCCACCACTCGGGAAAGGCTTTCCATGCTACATTCTCCCATCGATGAGGATTGTTAGCTAGAACATTCGAGGCGTTGGTCATTACTGCCATAGGTAGCTAATCCACAATCATCTTTCATCCAAGTATTATGGTGGATAATTCTTTTACAGGAACACAAGTTGGATGGTGAGATTGCACAAAGCTACGAAACTACTTTGGGCCATAATATTTGGTCCCTTGATCTTGGCACTAGGGGAGGAACTTGCATTTCAATTTCAGATACCTGTCTTCCACTAGTGGTTGGGTAGCATCATCATTCCCTCTAGAGCAGAGTGGAATTCACTCTTGATTGGCAGGCATAAACCTAAACTTCACAATCCTATGATAAGGCTATAATATGATAAGCAAAATTGCAAATGAAACTAACTACGGGTGACTTCAACACGGTGAAGTTACCCTCATATAAAAAAGGGGGAAGAGAAGGAGGCCTTCACTTTTGAGAGAGCTACTTGGAATGCATTCCTCTTTTAGTCCTTTCTTGTATTTATTCGTGGCTGAAGCCATGGGCATCCTTGTAATATCCCAAGCAGAATTTATGGGCTGAGACTTCCTCTTAGGTAGGACTAGAAGCTTTTGGATAGTGAGCTTGCAGATGACACTGCTGCTTTTTTGGATGCCACTCCATAGAGTCTCACTTCATTAAACACAGCCTTGGATTTATTCTATACTGTGGTTTTTGGATCAATGAGGAGGACACTCAAGATTGGGGGCTGATTTTGGCTTCCCATGAATTCAAGGGGGTGTCTTTGTCAAATATGGGGTGGGAATTTCTCCTTGCATCAGTTTGCTCCAGTGTTGGAGAGCATTAGGAGGAAACCCCCTTTTGGGAGTTTGGCTAGACTTGACCTTGCCTCAAGAGTGGAGTGGTCAACTAGTTTGTTTTCTCATGTTGGTGTCATTCTAGAGATTACATCTCTCAGCTCAAAGGCTGATCAGAAATTTCTAATGGATTGTGCTTCAAGGGTCAACAGGCACCAGAACCAAGGTGCTTGGGAGACCCATATTCTTCCTTTTAGGATGGGGGCCTTAATATCATAGATCCGGATTTATAGTGTATGGCTTCACTTTGCAAGCTAGTGGTCAAGGGTCTTATGCCAGGGTGGCCAATGAAACTCACATTTTGAATCCTGCCAAAGCATGTGCCAAAATGACCTGTTTGGTCTTTCTTTAAGAAGAAAATGATATTCGTTCCCCATTTTCAAAAGACAATGTGTAAGTTTATCTTAAGAAATTGTAGATTAAAGAGCTCTTTTATTAAAGATCTCCTATCTGTGCCTCTGTAGACCATTACCGATGCCTCTGTAGACCATTAAAGGAGATGGGAATCAAAGCTTGAAAGGTAGTTCAAAAGTAACGCAAGAAGAACACCGACACAAATATGCAGAATTCGGTGTCTAAGGTGCAGGAGGGGATTAATAGTGATCAAGCTCTTAAGAAAGCATGTACAACTTGAAAGATGTCACCATTCTACCAAAAGCGCCAACTATATTGTACATTACAGGACGGCTACCAAATCATGGCTTCAATAAGCAGATTTCTGTAGGTTACTCTAGCAAACAACAACTTCGCAAAAAGCTTCAACAAATCAAATCAATCACATAGACAAATCTTGTTTCTTTTAGAAATTGTTGTAATTTGGCATTCTTATGTAAGCTAAATTTGGATGGAGATAGAAAGCATTGTATCATCTCTTATTCTACATTCTGTTTTTCAATAATTATAGATGAGTCACATTTGGTGACCAGCTCCTGCCACATAAGATCATGCTGGCAGGCAAAGATTGCTGTTCAGAATGAGAGAAAAGATCCAAGACCAATAGACGCCAAAGCTTGCACGACAATGTTAAATATTGCATCCTATGGAATGTCTCTATATCAACTCGTTGAGAGCCAAGATTAGAGGCTTACGCTGTACATTACAACCACAGATGAAACCAATTTATAAAATAAGAGCAAGTGTGGCAAGGCATGAAAGGCATCACCAACCGAACAATATTTGCCTTTGAAATAAAAATGAAAGCATCCTAGGACACTCTCTCAAGAGAGTGAATGCCACCTTCCCTTCCCCCTCTCTTGTCTGTAGGTAACTCCACTATGTTGGAATCACCTCCAAATACCCATGAATCAGCAACAATAGCCCAAGAGAGCAACTCCTTCTAAAAAAGAGCTTGTTCACCTCTATTATTGGGAGCATAGAGGTTGAAGAACCCAATCTTACATCCATCTATCAACAAAATAACTCACTGAGACCAAGATGGAATCATGATACCATGGCCAAACCACAAGGGGAGAAAGGTGGCTGAATCCGAAATTCAAATCCCTCTTTCTTACATGAGATGACTCGCCACCGAAATACCTCTCCCCAAGCACGGCGACACGCGCAGCACACACAGCGTGAGGACACCCAGTGGCCCATCACTGATTTCTTCCAGTCACCGGATACCTCTCCTCAGTCTAGCTGACAACGCGGACGTGAGCGAGAGCCAGAGCCACGACAGCTGCGCCAGCGGACAGACTCACGCATCCGGGTCCATGACATCTCGTCTCTGCTCTCTGCTCGCCCCACCGGGGTTACTGTTGCCCTCATCCACAGGGCCACCCGCCGCCCCCGACGACCGAGCTCGACTAGGCCGCGTGACGTCAGAGGCCAATCATCTATCGCAGGGTTTTTTCCGGCCTCCCATTTGATGGCCCCTCTATGATTGGTCTCTGACGATCACCACCTGCACATATATATTGTATCTCCCCCCTCTACCCCATTTTTGGTGGCCCCCCCTTCTTTTTTGTATCATCTGGAGGTAGACACATTTTTTGTATCAGGACTAGACACACCGTCCTTCATAACCTCTTTTTTGTACCTTCACGGTCTCCCGAAGACTTTAATAAACTTTCTTTCTTTCTTTCTTTCTTGGTGCCAAGTGCAACATACCAAAAAGTATGACTTGAAAGAAGCTTAGCCGACTTAGTACAATCCCTAAAATTTAGTATATGCTTATGAAGAAAAATAATATCAATGGGTCCCTTGAGACACTAGGATGCAACTAATTACGATTATATGTCTTTGGTGGCGATGAGGAACACCACCAAGATTCTGAGTATTCGAGATAACAACCTCATCAGTGGGAGAAAGAAGCCTCAAACTGCTGTTTGAGGGAGCAGGAAGACCAAACCTTTCATCTTTGACTACCCTCCATCTTTGACAGGAGAACCAGGGGCCAAAGAAGGATCTTGTTAACAGGGAGGAGCATTCTTTCTTTTCTTCTTTGGGAAATCCCTGGCAAAATGCCCAAAGAGTCTGCAGATGTGACACTGATCATGACAACCAATAATCTCGCCCTATCGATGAAAGAATTTTTTTGAAAGAATAATTACCTTAAAAATGAGAGATCCAAATTAGAAGCCTAACATATATTGACCATGGAAAAGGTGCCTTTCCATATATACCAAACTTTAAAGAAGCTGTACGAATGTCAAACGATAGAATACAATATCATTAACTTCAATACTTATCGTTCTAAGAAGATGCTCCAGTAAAACTAAAAAGATGCCATAAAGTCATTGGAGGAGTCAATGCGAATGCTTAGACTTGCGTACAATGACTTTGGTAGTAAAGAAAGGGGCATAACCTAGGATTCCTTCACCGGCTCTAAGATAAAAACTCCCAAAGAAGGTAAAACTTACACAAACCGTGGACTATGCTTCTAGAAAAAAAGACCCATGTAAAGGTCTTATTTTCAAAACTCCCTACCGTATACAAAAGAGGGACAAAGAGATGATAGAAAGACATTCAGTTCAGTATATTTATAAAAAGTCAACTTCAGCATGATTTCACCCTCTTTTTGCCAAGGAAACAAATGGATCCATGCAATCACGGAGACCATGCTGGCTTGAATACTATGATAGTGAAGGGGATGTTCCCGATGTCTCACACAAAGTAGCACTTTGGCAAGCTCCAGAACTTTTGAAATTGTGCCCAACATGACATTACAGAATTGGAGCGGTCATTGAAGTATACAAACTGATGTCTTGTGCTTGTACAAGATATCAATCAATTGCCAGCCTGTATGCGGTGCCATTGGCACTATGAAATCCATGGTATGCCTTCATCCTGTAGAACAAGATTGCCGCTGAGGAAATGGTGCTTGTATCCTAGTTCATCCCAAAAAAGATAACTCCAATACCTCCTTTAGTAAAAGATAAAAGAGGATCAAAAGATCATATCCTAAGAAGCCTACATATAATGCTAACATCTGACTTCAAAGTTCATTGTACACATGCCATTCATACATGAAAGATGCCTCTACTGTGACCTCTTCCACATGGTATTACCTGCAAATCAAAAGGTATAAACTATAGCATATGTGTAAGCCAATCAAGGGTCGAGAATAGCTCCAATGCTCAACCAACTTTAAAGTCCTAGGTAAAAGATCAAGAAAAACTACACAAACAATAGGACCTTTGGACTGTAGGAAGAGCTGTATTAAGTTTGAGATAATAGTGCTATCGAACCCAAGCAAGCGGTTATCCATACAAGAACAATAACAAAAACACAATGTCACTCCAAACATGCTCAAAGCTCACATTCCAATGATATAATTATGTGCTAGATTGCTCCTAAGGCCTTGAAAGAGTGAGATGTTAAGCTCTCTGTATTGTAGTAAGAAGCATAATATACCATGTTATCTTCCAAAATCCACATTTTTAAGCTAGTCATGAGACAAAACCAACTTTAAACTTCTAGTAGAAGAACTTTTCCCTTCCTATTCATTTGCCTCAGCAACTAGATTACCTTCACCACTTTTCTTTATTGCAATACAGTTTTAGTGTTTGTGTCCTTTTCTCGGATAGCTGTGAAGTTGGAACACACATTTCAGGTTTAGGACACTAGGAACTACTGTGCTCTCATGATTTCCCACACACTGGCCAAGATTTACGGGTCTGTACTAGAAAGAGAGAAAGAAAGAAAGTTTCTTAAAAGTCTTTGAAAGAGCGAAGGGTCTATGAGAATGAAAGAGCCTAATACAATGAGCTGAAGGGGTGGAGCCACTAAGCGAGCATCAACACCTATGAAGAATACAAAAAGCCATAATCATAACGATACCAATACAAAAAAGATATCATTGAACTCATGGAGAGGATGCAAGATGGTTACATTGTGATGGTTGTCTAGATGCTGGTGAGGGCGTCAAGCCTAGGAGGGGGTTGGTGATGCACAAGGCTGTACATGCATCTTATGATAGAGTGCTAACGGCTATCGGTATGTGTGGTCCACTGTGGTCTCCTAGCTATGGCTCTGTGAGACGATAAGTGCCTTTATCACTCCCATCGGCCGTGCCCCTGACCAAACAAGCATGGAGGGAAGGCCCCCAAGTTTGATCTGTGCCTCGGCCCGTTGGTGAGTCTACCACGTCTCTAGCTTTGCTCCTTGGGTTTTTCGTCTCCCTGGGCCCTGCTGGTCAGTGATGTCTACCTAGAAAAACTCAATGATCATGCTTTGAGTGGAGTCTAGTTGTGCACCTTGATCTCGCTTATGTGTCTCGAGCAAATAATCCCAGTGTCCGACAGCATCACGGATGAAAGTCATTCAGCGTCTCTGATCTGGGTAGGACAAGAAACTAGATAGGGGCAAAGCTGCCCCTGAGAGAGAGATAAACACCTTCACAGTTGGGCTCCAAATACAACACTTTACTCTGGACCACATCTTCACTCTACGGCCCATCATCAAGGAGACGAGATCAATAGACGCTCGCTTTGTAGACTTTTGGAAGGCTTTTGACGTGGTTTCATGATCTCATATGACTAGGAGACTTCAAGAGGTGCAGATGCCAGAAGTATGATCTGCGGGGTTATGGATCTATATAAGTCATTCCGAGGCAGAGTAGGTGTCCCAGATGGTCTATCAGACTCTACATTTATGATATCACGACCTTCATTGACCGCCTTAGATGTGAGGGGTCATTGCTTGTCAACTTGATGATATTGATATTGTTATATATAGATGATATCGTTCTCTTAGGCCCTAGAGGTGTTTTGCAGGGAGATAGATTTGGACGGTGAACCTCGGTAAGACCAAGGTTATGATCTTCAACATCTTACGGGCATGTATTGCATTGATAGTTTCACTTATCGTGGGGAGCCACTAGGGATTGTGCAGCCCCCAGGGGCAGTCTTCACAGGATTGCTATTCACGATGATTCGTGCTGGTAGGGCACGGCTTATGAGAGGCCAAGGAGCTCTAGCTTGACAGTGCAGAGTGCAGAGATAGACCAGAGCACACATGATGGTCAGCCTATCTCAGAGGGGACCATTAGAGTCGAGGTATCACTCTTGAGATGGCCCATGCAGATACAAAGATCACAGAGGCCATCCCCCACCACAGGGAGAGATGACCTGATAGAGGTAGATACGAGATATCCTCACCCATCGGAGGACGGCCAAGGCACTAGGATCATAGCTGATCACATCTGCTGTTTTCTCTCAGGATTTTTGTGTTTTGAGTTTCTCAGTAGAGCAGGGAGCTTTTGCATCAGCCCATCTGTGGCTTGTACGAGACTCAACTTTTGAGTGTACTTCATCTCATAGACCCGTGAGGCCTCCAAAAGATGTTAATAATCTTTCTTTCTCCTACCACTAATGAGATCAAAGCATAGAATAACAGAATCCTTACATCCTGTATTGTAGCAGGAACTAAGAACCTCAGAAATTTGAGACTCATAAAGACATGAAACACTGGGCAAATTTACAGTAAGCTACATTTCAAGGACAGAAACATTGTGCAAGAATAGTGGGCCCAAGAACCAAGGTCCAAATGAATGTGAAATCAGCAAGAAAACAAGCTTTCCACCACAGAGAATTCAGCCTGACAAGCTTATAGATTTGACTTTTAGATGCAAAAAAGTAGAATTACGTCAAGATATCACTATTCCCAGCAATCAGATTTTCCAAGACATCTCAAATGAAAATTTTTGTACAATAACGTATACCTTCATTGTAAAGTATGCATATTTGTGCTGAAAACTACATGAACAAGTTTGCATTTCAATGGTGCAAATAGAAAACTCAACAAGTGTTTTTTTTAAAAAAGTCAGCAGGTGCAAATGTGACATTCTGTGTAGCTGTCTTTTTGCACAGCAGTTGCCAAAGGACATAGGAACCGCCCTAGATTGCATAGGAAGCTTCAATGCTCTGTACAGAGCTAATGTTTTGAATTGAGAGCAACAAAAAAGACTTGGTATTGCAGTTAAGAGAGAGGGAGGAGAGACACCCCCAAGTCCCTACACATACAAGTGCATGCATCACACAGAGCACATCTTGTGACTTACCCACCAACATTTAACAGCAATCTTGCGACTGTTCTGTACACGTGCTCCCTCAGGTCAGGGACGACTTCCACCTGCATGATTTGGACAGCAAATGAGATAAATTGTAGTTGACCAGAGAAAGCGCAATACTGTCAAGGGTTACAATATTGACATAAACGTGAAGGATCCGAGATTATCATATTCTCATGAAGTACAGGACCACCTGTTAAAACAAACCACCGTTTCTTTGAAGCTGCCTTGAGCATAGGAATGTGGCCCTCATATGGAAGCTCGCTCATATTCCCTTGTTGGCTCCTTTTCTGGCTCATTGCCATTTGAGAGTAGCCACATACATTGCTTGCTACTCTACTAAGCATAATACTTGCTGCAGGACTCATAGATTCAAACAGACCGTTGGGCTTCCTGTAGCCCGCACAGGAGCACTTAAATAGATTTTGATCACTAAAGGGTTCATGAGATCGTTTGGCAGCTTTTAAGATGCCAAAAGATGTGGCCCCCTTTGAGCCGAAAAAAATGTAAAGGATACCTACTCTACTCCATTCCCTTGAATTAGTCAATTGACGTGAGATATTGCCTAAATGAAGTTAAAAAACTCTTCTAATGTCTCCTCCCCTTCCTGTCTTCTCCCTTGTTCACTTCTTGTCTTCTAAGCATTGAATCAAACTGCTTATCTGATTTTATTCTCAAGTTGAGGTTTTCCGTTTGATCTAACTCTATTAATCAAATGATTTCTAATGACACTCCAGCCATCACGACCAATTCAAAGACCAATTCTTGTGACTTCTATAACAATACTCAATTTACCCACTCAAAGTGCAATAGCACCCTTTACGGGGGTAGAGGTCATCATGGATTACGATTTGGCTGTATGAAGCCTTGATATGTAATTTGGGTGTCTACAGATCGTGGACGCACTGGCCAACACAGACCGCGGAAGTTTTGTCATCAGTCGTCAGCCAGCATGGATTATCAATCCATGCAAGAACCTGCAAGTGGAATTAGAGTATCTATTTGGTACTCATATGGCTTGGATTGGTCATCTGTGAACTTTGTCATCAGATTGATTGTATGTGCTGAAGTAGATCGTTGGTAAGCAATCAGTTCTAAGTACATATTGCGCTAGCTGATGGACGGTTTGCTGACCTGAAGAGAGCCTAATCTTTGTTATAGACAGTCACTTGGGAAAAACGCACAACAGCTTGATCAAAATTTGAGCAGAAGCGATCTTGTCTCTAGCAATTGGTGATATTTGTCCTCCTGGATGATCTGTTAGCAGCAGATTGTGGACCAAACTAACGTAGGACACTGTTTTTTTAAATTACTACTTGCTTGGGATATAATATCTTGCTAAGGGCTGGCTTGCGGCAACAGCATCAGTTTAAAAGGCCGTTGAATGGTTAGTGCTTTCACTGCCTTGGATTAGGCAGATGTAGGAGTGAAAAAGCAGGTGCCTCATAGCAAATTTTTTGAGGCTGATTACTGGCTGCTGTACTGTGATGATCAGAGTGCCACTGGCTGATGTGGCTGATTGAAATCAGTCAGGTAAGCAGAGCAATCTGTGATTGCTGAATGCTCCCTGCGAACACCTCGTCTACCATGAATGACTTGTATGCCTCTCGAAAGGAGTGAGAGATGGCTGGCATAGCTTCTTCCTGACGGGATACTTATGTCCATAATTGGGTTAACTAGGACCTAACCATGATGGGCTTATCTAAGGTCAAGGCTGGGCTAACCTTGTATAGCTAGGGCAGTTTTTCGATGGAAATCATCACTGCAACATGAAAAGGTATAAATAACAATATTTCATTAGGATTGGACCTAGGGTTAGGACAGAATCTAACCTAGGAATAGAAATACCCTAAGGTTGGGAATGGAGCTAGCTTGGATGAGATTAGATCCATGGATAGTACCGATCCAAGTAAATTAAGCTATTTTTAAGAAAATCCAGCCTTTATTGCAAAAGCAAAGGTCCTAATGAAAAGCAAAGCTACTTTATGCATGAAAGTTACGGCTAGTTGCTAAAGATAACCAAGCTACGCCTACAAATACAAGACTAGGGTTAAGTATTGGGAGGACCTTGAAGTCGGATGTCTCACGTGGATGTAGACCTGTTGGACTGAGACTTGTAGCTAGGGGAAGGCTTGTGTGGTATTGGATGCATGATTTGACCTTGAAGCTGACAAGCTCCTGCAGTGGTCTAGACGTCAAGCTCAGGGGTGGCTCAACATACTGAGTCTCCAGCTGGGAGGGAAGCTGCTAGATCAACCCTTATGGGTTTCTACTCCGTGACTCGATTAGTAAAAATTCTAGCTCAAGGGCTACACCCTACCATAGGGAAAAAGTGATTTGACTTGGTTGAGGGTATTTCATCCTCCAAGAACAGTCCACAAACGTAAACCACACACATGTTAAGAGACCAAAACAAGTTCAAAAGGAGAGGCAACCTTGTTTGACACCCATCTTGCTAACAAGCTTCCTATTTGGCCTGCTGCCATTATATAGTCTGACCAATATAGGATCCAAACTCTCCCATCGATAGTATGATGATACGGGTAGTATGATAAGGTGAAGCTAGAGCACATAGCTTCATTATATAATTCCACCAATCTAGAAGCCAGAGTTTCTCATCCATAGCCAAGGTCCTTTGCCAAAGCTGCTCTAGACGATCAGAAATCTGAAAATAGCTACTAAATGAACTGCCACGCTTTATTGATATCATCAACAGTTAAGAGAGAGATGTCCAAGAGGGGTGATACCAATGTGTCAACTTGCTACCTCTACCCCCAGCATTGAGCAAACAGACCGAAAATTGATGATCCAAGGCTGAAACCTTGCAAAACTGCTCCAAAGGTGAAGCTCCTGATCTAAGAGTAGTCACTAATATGGTGTAACGTTCATTAGAACTAGAGTTTCTCTTTAAAAGAATGCAAGATTACTCCACAGGGGTATAGCAATATACAAAGCAATTAACATGACAGTGCATTGGATTGCTACTCCTAGAGGCCCTCTCCTGTAAGAGTACTTTCTGTGATATAACGCAAAAAGAGGCTAAACCTCCAAAAGACCGTGCAGAGAAGCACTGATAATAAATTAGCATATGTTGTTGAGCCTAACCTGTCCCAATCCTATCCAGCTATAGCAACTTTCCTATTACGACTTGTTGCCCTAGTCCTTCAGGGTGTGAGAACCATCTCTTACCAGTCTACAGAATTGTCAAGAGCCATAAATGGTAATTTCTTGGTATTGCAAAATGACAGGTCGTGCTACCTGGGTAGTCATGGAATGTGGAAGACGATTGTCAGATTCACATGCCTAATTGCAGAGTGGGCATCCCTGCCTTTGAATACTATTCACAAGGGTAACACGGTAGAGCTCCATAGCCTGTTGGAGCACTATTTGGCTTTAGCACACAGCTTTGCGATGCAGGAAGGCTGTCAAACTTTGTTCGCATCATAAAGTACTCCTCACTCTCACGATCACCACACTATTTTGGCACATGGATTAGACCCCTGAGCTAAGAGTTTTTTAGATGCCGCATCTTGTCATTAAGGGACCTGCCAGAGACCCACGTAGACAACACATCGGAGCACACAAAAGTGGAAGTTACAAATCTGGAAGCAGAGGTTACAAAGGTTTGAGGGCTCTGAGATTGTAAGTTCATCCCTCCATTTACCCTCTCATTCCTTGCAAACATGGTCTTATAGCCCTTGAAGGAAGAGAGAGGAGGGAGATTTAGCCATTGTGGAGTCTACTTAGTGAACAGCCTTGGTAGGCCTGTTGTAACTGACTTTATGTTAAGTAGCTACTGCAGCATATTCCACACTTGCTATGTTTATATTAAAGAAAACCTTCCCAACAATGAGGTGATTTTTTTTTTCTTGGTTGACGTGGATAACAAAATCTTGAAGGAATGCAAGGACAGATCTTTTACATACGACCATATCCCTCCCCCTTCCCCCAGCCCCCTTCTTTCAAGTGTCACCACCCACAGGTGACATTTTTGCACATAATCGTTCGTTATTTACACACTTATTATTAATAGAATATCCCGATGATGTGCTTGGAGTCTGCTTGGAATCATATGGTGGTTTGCTTTCCAAAAAATGTCTATCAGTGCCAAGGTTCAGGCTTGCAGCCATAGAGCTTAAGGATTACCTTACCCAAAGCTCTTGTGGAACTTAAGCAACCATCTGCCTTCTGTGAAGACAAGACCAAAACCCCCTTGGCCTTCAGCTACATCATGTGGCCACTGGAATTCGGAGTCATTCCTAACAGAATAGGTATAATGCAGCAGAGCTCTCAGCAAGCATCCTGTTCTGGTTGAAAATAGACCCTTCGAGCTACATGAGATCAAATGATAACCCTGCTTAGGGATGGAGAGCATGATCTGTTTGTAGAGAACAGGCAGGATCCACCTGACTAGAGAAACCTAGGTTTAGGACTGATTGATGCCTGGGTTTGGCTACACAGATCCCAGAGTCAGGAGAAGTGAGATTTAATAGTATGATCTTTCAGTTCCAGACACTGTTAGGCAGCCACGTGCCCTTAGTGAGGTAAACTTCTGAGCTTAGCCTGGCCAGCCGGTTGTGGGGTCGGGGCAGAGCCAACAAAATGCTCTTGAGTAGCCTCCTTGCCTCATCACAGCACTAAAGTGACCTGACAACAAGCAGGCTGTTGAGTCTCTGTGCCCATTCCAATTTGCTAACTCTGTGGAACTGATACTTTGCTACAGAAAACATGATATTGCTAACATAAAAACACAAAAATAATTCTTTGAGTTCTCTATACTTTTATAACCTGTCTTTATTAAAGATAAACATTGCATTTCTTCCCTTGAAAAGAGAACATGCCCTGTTTTTTCTTTTGTGTGTTCATAGAAAACTTCAAAAAATAAAGACAAAATCAAGCAATCAATGCTTACTGTCCGATTGTAGAAATTCTCCAGTGAAGCTAATGCATCTTGGGTCAACAGAGTCTGAAGGTGTGCTCTTGATCTCTTCAACATTTGGGCAACACATAACAACGATTCTACTGCTACACATCGCTCCTGTGGCACAACACAGGCATTGTAAACAGGCATCCTCTCAAAGAAGTGTTCTGAAAAAAGAAATACACAAGAAATAGAAATGGGACATTTTCTTCAAGCAGCACTTTTTCCGGTTGCAAAAGAAAATGATATGCTTCAATGGATTTCTGGTTACTGCATTGCAAATATACTGTCATCCTCAAGTCGTGTCAATCTTACAAACCAAGTGAAAGACGAGCACACACTCATTTTAAAGTTTCTCAATTGGACTGAGTTCTGTATTCACTTTAAACAAGTTGACTAGAAAATTAAAAAAGTACAGTACCATTAGGAAACCATCAGGAATAGCATTCATAGTACTGCATCTTTACATGCATTGTCTCTTTTGATAGAGCAGATGATCCGCTACAGATATTGTGAGCTCTACCTGACATGAGATTTTTCTGGCTAAAATACAAAATTAAAATATACTATCATTCAAGTGTGAAGCCCCACTTTAGGCAACCTACAACTGATTTTCTGGACCTTTGTCAGCTTCTCATAATTGCAAAATTGTGAAGGACGGGGTCTGGTGTCACCAAATTGGTTCTTCTCCCAAGACACAAAGAGGAATCTTTATTGCATTGATGATGGTCAAGAAAGTTGACTTTGGTTAACTAGAATAGGCTTTGTTTTACTTTTGGTTTGCATTGGTAAAAGAGAACTGCGGGAATGCCCACAACTTACAAGGGACTAGGATTAGTCCAAGATTAGAATGCATGCATTTGTCTAACCTTTAATGGGTTAAAGTGTTGATATTTGTTTATTTTGGTGTGTAGGACCTTGAAGGGTGCAAAAAGGCCCTAAATTCAAGGGGCAAGTGCCAAAAAGCAGGTCCCACAAGGCAAAAATTAAAAAGTGGCGCCCCTACTTGTAAGGAGGGCCCACTAGTGCTATAAATTCCATTAAAGGCACCCCCCAAGGGGAAAAAGTGCTTTGATGATGGAGAAAAGCAGTTAAAGATAGCTTTATGTAAACAGTAGCCTAAAAAGCAGGTTTAGCTTTTGTGAAAGCACAAGCTAGGCCAAGTCTATAAAAGCAGGGCCTCAAGGCTTCTAGAGGGATGGAAGAGTTGTACTCAGCTTCATGCTCTTCTCAGAGGCAGTTGTACAAAGTATTTTCTATTGCAATAAAGACCTTTGGGGAGGTCCAGCCCTTATTTCTAGGCCCTAATGTTGCACGTGCTACGTCTCCTTCTTCTGCATTCTGATTTTCAGATTTCAGTTTGTGTTCTCCAGTTTCTATTGCGAAGTTCTTGTGAAATATTGCAAAAATATTGCGTGGAAGTGTTTGCTACTTGTGACATCTAGGCCCTTGGACATATTGGTTAACATGAACTCTTCCAAAACTAGTCATTGCAACAACAAAAAAAAAAACTCGAGCAAAGAACATAAGAAAAACAACAAATGTTGACTCAATAAAGGCTTCAAGCTCTCTTATGGCTTACTGACAGCCTCTCTAGAGCCAAATAAAAATAAAAATGATATTTTTGAAGTGATTCACATAGCAAGGGCACAAATAGGATGTCTGAATTTGTGTTACTCACCTTCAGTCCATACATGTTTACTGCAGACAAGAATGCACTGGGAATCCCCTGATTAAGTCCTGTTTGAGAGATGTCTAGGTGGTTCAATTGATTGCTTGGAATGGCATGTGATAGTTGATTAGTGGTAGTCATGGCAGTCTTTGAGCGCTGATCTTCCAATCCTTGTGATATACGAACTAAACTTGCTCTTAGACGAACTGTCATCACTGTGTAAGCACAAAACCTTTAAAACGAGTTAATTATGCCAAAAACACAGAGGTTCACATTGTAAAGAGTTGTGGCCTAACAAAACTCACTTTTTGCCTCACAGTGATAACAGTAACTTTGGAGGCTCAGACAATTATTGGATAATCAAAGCTGTCAGCAATCAATGCACACTAGACCGGAGTAATATCTCAAAATCAACAAAAAGGAAACTCACAATTGGCATTCTCAACTTGCCCTCTAGCACCACCAAAGGCATCACGCTGACCAAAAATCTTAAAAATGAAATGAAAGTACAACTCGAACAGCTGACCAAATCCCTGAAAACAAGATTGCAACACAATTACCTCTAGTTAGGAGCAACCAATTAATGGAAGTACACATTACAACCGTCCATTTCAATGGCAACATCAAAGAAATACTTATCTTACAAGTTTCGGGGTTCTCAATTTAAACAATATCCTATTCTTGAAGATGTGCACATAATAGCTCTTTCTTTGCAAACTAAGCACTGGAAACAACACGAAACTTTCGTTACACCATTTAAAGAAGAAAATTACAGAGAACAAAGAAAGAAGCCATGTGGCCATGTGGTCATTAATGCGGAGACACTTAGTCTTGAAAAATTGGCATTACGTTCTCAATCACATTTTGGATGTTTGTAAACCAGGCCAGAAGGTAGTAAGTCGAAAGGTCATCAGGTTATAATGGAATCTATGGTACTCAATTTACACAATGAATCTTCCTGCTTGTATGAATCATGAATTGTGAATGCCTATCTCAAGCCATAGAGCACAAGTTCTTAAAAAATCATGTGTGCTTTCATATTTGAGGTATATCAAGTACATATTAAATGAACTCTGGAGCAAGCAAAAGGAGCTTTAAAAAATCCAGAAGTATTTTTTTTCACCCAAAAAGAAAGGCATTTGGGATGAATTCATTTTGACTCTTGTCAAAGAGTATTGACTTTGCTCAAAGTGAGTTGACTTCTGTCAACTAGAAAAGTTTCTATCTTTTGTATTGTTTGCTTGGTTGCATGGTGCGGACGCCCACAAAGGACTAGGATTAGTCTAGAGAATTAGAATGCATGCATTGGCTAACTGTTAATGAGTGAAAAAGTGCTTGGTGGTGTTTTATTTGTGGCAGGAGGGCTAAACAGCCCCACAATTTCAATGGGGAAAAGGCATGCAAACTGGATGTCCAAAGTGCAAAAGGAACTCAACGTTCAAGATTGCTATTTTGAGCTCGAGCTGCAATGATTGGAGGTCAGCTCGCCTCTACTAGCCACAGGGGCGATTTTGGAGAGCTATCTGCTTTGTTGTATATGCGATGTGCTCTGGCATCTTCTTTGAGCCCTCCATGAGCTGGACTTTGTATCTAACTATTGAATTCTGAATCGGGAGAGGCCAGCATTTATTTCTAGCCCCTAGTGTGCATGTTCTCTTCTCCATTTCTCCCCTTCTCTAGTTCGAATTTGTCTATTAAAAGAATCAGAGCTAGTTTCATACCGGACCAAGTGTCCACGCCCATGTTTTCCTTGAGAATTTGAAATTCGATTTTGTTTGGGGAGGCTATCAGTTGCTACGAATTGATCTTAAGTGCTGCGATTTGATCTTATGTGCTGTGAATCGTGATTTTCTACCGCAAATTAAGGTTTACTAGGTTGATTAGAGTAGCCATCTCCTTGGCATGCAGGATAACTTGTTCTTTAGAGCTGGATTAATAATGCATGATGATGCAATCTCTAAGAATCAACTCAGACTCCTCCAACCATTTTGTATAATGGGGAGGATTGTTAGGCTTATGCTATTATGGATAGCATAATGCCCTCAAACATTGTAAACAAGTTCAGATCAAGAATCTAAGTCCAGTTCAGTGAAGGACTAGGTCCGCAAGAGGATGGTGCAATAATAAAATTTTGCACTATACATGTGGCATTATGCCAGTGTCACTCTAGAACTTAATGTAATTTGGGTTTAGGGTGTTCTACAAAACCCATTGTGTCTTTGCATTTCAAAGTTGTGTGCAATTCATTGCAGGTTCTCAAGGTTTCTCCAATGTTGTGTGTCCTCTCCCCATTCTTAAAAACTTCATAATCGTGACCAATGACCTTGACTCTAAACATGCCAAGTCAGCAAAAAACTCGACTCAAGCCTACAAGCACTTGCTCCATTCAGTATACTGACACTACCACATAGCGACGTTGGGCCACCCCACGTCGCCCATAAGTAAACCCTACAAAGAGGGGTCAAGGACGCTGAGAAGAAATTTCGTTAGAGACACTAGGACTGTTGATGGTACCCCAATTGAGATCATGCAAAGCTCAGAGGGTGTGTCACAGAAAGATATGAGGGCAGCATAGATAACTAAAAAATCTGCTGGAGCAGCCAGCCAAAAAGTTAGGGAGCTACTTGAAAGAGGTTCTTGAAAATCGCAACAAGGTACTGGAGCTAGCACACAAACTAGCCCAACCATTACTCACTACACAACCAGTTTGTAATCTTCTTTCTCCATGGATGTAAGGGATCACTATTAGTTGATAGTGATCCCCAATTCCATGAATACCGAAGGGTCTCACGCGGACTTTGATACAACCATATCACATCATATCATCTCTCTCTCTCTCTCTCAGAAAGGCTAATATACCAGAAGAACAGATGAAATCAGAGATTTAGTGATGCTGCCAATGCTACAAGATATGGCACAACCCAGATACAAAAGTGCAGTTCTACAAACAGGAAATCAGCCCAATGCAGAAATATCTTGGGGAGGACATATCAATATTCAAAAGGCATTTAATCTGCAAGCTAAGGACCAGATCACATGATCTAGAAGTGGAGAAGGGTAGATGGATGTGGCCCAGATTCTAAGAGAGGCAAGGTTTTGCAAAATCCGCCCTACAAGGGAGGTAGAAGATGAGCAGCACGTGCTCTTAGAATGTCGAGCATACGCACACACTAGGGAGAATCATGGGAACAATATATGTAATCAGAAGAATCTATTGGAACAGCCAGCCCAACAAGTTTGGAAGCTACCTAAGAAAACTTGGAACCGCAGCAAATTTCCAGGTCTAGCACAAAAAATAGCCCAGCAAATAGTCACAATGTAAGAAAGTTTGTGAAAATCTTATTTCAAGGTTGTAATTCACCACTATTTAGTTCAATAGTGGCCACCAGTCCCATAGATCTTAAGGGCCTCAAGAGGACATGCAGGAGGTTGAGACAAAGGAGCATTTCATCTTCAGGTGTCTTGTTTACTATGAGATCCGAGGGCGTTTCTACTGCCTCTTCGGAGAGAGTTATGGGGTTTTGGCCCGTTTCCTCTCCTACCCATACCAATGGCGTTTGGCTGGTTTCATTCATGAGATGCTTAGACACCGTGAGAGGATACTCCGAGCACGGAGACAGGAGCAAAATTCTTCCTCAAATGATACCTCTCAGAGCTCTATCACGGAGTTCTTTCAGCTTGATCACATAGACCCCCACGAGACGAGACCTCGGCATGACTATGACCCGGAACCAGTGACCCGACAGCTCAGACAGAGGGTTGACACACAAATCATACTTGGGGACATCCCCTCCTTGTTTAGAGTCGGAGCCCGACCGATGGGGGTCACAGTGGCCCTAGTTAGACGCAGAGTTATGACTAGGAGACGTACCAAGACTGCACCTTTGAGGGGCCGACAATGCTCTATTGCTGACCTCATGCCTCCATTGCCTCATCCATCCTGATGTCCTGCTGATGATGATGATGTTGATGATGTTGATGATGATGCTAAGATTGATATATAGTTGACTATCGACATGACTATGTTGTACTATGTTGTACTTAGGACTTAGTACTGCCATTTTGCATTTTTAGCATTCTGCATTGGTGTGGATGCTCGTTTAGTAGCTCCACTACCACAGCTCATTCTATTAGGTTTTTCACAGTCTCATAGAACCATCGGTCTTCCGAACACTTTAATAAACTTTCTCTCTCTCTCTCTCTCTCTCTCTCTCTCTCTCTCCGAGCACGGCGACACGCGCAGCACACACAGCCTGAGGACACCCAACGGCCCATCACTGATTTCTTTCAATCACAGGATACCTCTCCTCAGTCTAGCCGACGACGCGGACGTGAGCGAGAGCCAGAGCCACGACAGCTGCGCCAGCGGACAGACTCACACATCCGGGTCCATGACATCTCGTCTCTGCTCTCTGCCTACCCCACCGGGGTTACCGTTGCCCTCATCCATAGAGCCACCCGTCGCCCCCGACAACCGAGCTCGACTAGGCCGCGTGACGTCAGAGGCCAATCATCTATCGCAGGGTTTTTTCCGGCCTCTCATTTGACGGCCCCTCTATGATTGGTCTCTGACGATCACCACCCGCACATATATATTGTATCTCCCCCCTCTGCCCCATTTTTGGTGCCCCCCCCTTCTTTTTTGTATCATCTGGAGGTTGACACATATTTTTTGTATCAGGACTAGACACACCGTCCTTCACAACCTCTTTTTGTAGAAACGGTTGGCTGGCCCGTTTTGAGACCGCCACCGTTATGCTCATTGTATCAGTTATCTTTAGTCTCATAGACCTTCATGGTCTCCCGAAGACTTTAATAAACTTTCTTTCTTTCTCTCTCTCTCTCTCTCTCTCTCTCTCTCTCTCTCTCTCGCGAACATGTAGGTGGTTTGAGAGAATGGGGCTTCACATAGACAGGCTGCCTCCCTTTTAAGACAACTCCATCTATCCCATTGGGATACCACGAGGTCAACTAGGTCATTCGAGCAGTCTACTACCAGTTTGCACCCAATAGCATAACTTGTGCGCTGAGTAGAATATCTAGTACTTCGAGTAAAGTACCATAGAACATAAGCTAGTTAGCTTCAAATTATCAAATGGGGGTTACCATGGTAAGAGAACAATTTTACAAGGGTTTTCCTCAAAACAGGGTATTTTATTTATCATATATAAAAAGGACTAAGAAGTCTTTACAACTGTAGGAGACCAAGTAACAACTATAGGATCTACTAAACAACACATAAGGTTTTCAAAAGTAGAAGAACGCCACATGGGGTTGAGGCGGTCCGCTATAGGGAGCACTTACTCAGGACGCAGAGACAATCCTCAGACACAGGACCCGTTCCCTCTCAGAGCAGGATCACATAGTTCTTCTAGTCAAACCACATGCGCCCTACAATCACTGATTAGAAGGCACAGCAGAGACCCAGAGCTTGAGGCACGCCTCACTCGACAGCAAACTGACATGCAGATCACACTGAGCGACCTCCCATCCCTGTTCAGGCTTGGGGCTTGGCCCACAGGGGTTACTATAGCCTTGGTCAGGAGAAGAGTCATTGCCAAGAGACCGAGATGGGCGGCACCCATGGATAGTCGCCAACGCTCCATCACTGGCTACATATCAGTATCCCCCTCACACACATATACCTCTATGGGGCCGCTTGCATGGACTAGTGCCAGCCAGCCCTATTGGTGACTGACCCGAGTATGAGGATGATGATGATGTTGATGACGGCAATGATGATGTCACTACTAATGATATGACTATGTACTACTTACCACCACGCTGATCACCTTCTTCCACAAGGCACACCTTCTTGTTGCTGCTCTGTGCGAGCTTGTTGCTCTTGAGGTTGTAAGCTCGCTTATAACAATATTTTTCTATATGGACATCTCATCCACAATAGTGGAATATTAGATTCTTCTCGCCTCCATTGTTTCCATTCTTTCTTTTATTTTTCTCTTTGACAAATTTAAGCTAGCTCACCACTTCCAATTATACTCATTTCGGCTCTCTTTTATTTGCTGAGAAGTATAGACCCTACATCATGAAAACTCACATTGTCAGAATCCAATCTCAGAATGGTTCCAATCTCAGAATACTTGGGTGATAGGATGGTAGGCTTGTGAGTAGAACCACCTTAGCATCATCGTCTTCAACCCGAACTGAGAGAGCTTGACGTTGCTTGATAGTAGCCTGTATCTTGTTGAGATGAGTCGCCAATGAGTCCCCTTCTCCCATTTGAAACGCCAAAAGCTCTTGTTTGAGCAAAATCTTTGAATTCCTCACCTTTGGACCAAACAATGTCTCAAGTATGCGCTTTTGTCTTGTAACATCAACATGATGGAAATATGCCATCCTTAAAGCCCGTCCTAGAAGGCCCAAAGCCCTTTCATTTTTCAAATCCGAGGCTTGCATCCTCTCTAGCTCTTGATTATCGGCTGGCTTCTTCCCCTACACGACCCCCTAGAGACCTTTCTCCATGAGGAGAAGTCATACAAGCAACTACATCAAATTTGACTATAGACGTATCTGGTAAAGCAGATTTAGACCAAGACTTCGACCCAATTTCCATCTCGATTGACAAAGGACTGATCACAAGCTTCTTGATGACTCACAGACTCTCACTAACCGGCTGTGATACCAATTGTAGGCTTTTAGAGCATGCGACAAATTGTCCTTTGCAAAATAAACTGGTTCAGCACATAAAATATAACAGTTCTCACAAAAAATGACACCAGTCATTGAAAACCAAAGAGATGGCGACTTTATAAATATATCGAACTCTATTACATAACTTTAAACTAGCAAAGACTCAGACGATCTAGTGCTCATACATACGGGCTTGTTACAGCTTAGAAATATGCTTTGAAATACAAACTCAGCCACAAAGGCCTGTGATTAGTAGACATTGAAACATTTTTATATATTATACGCCAATGGTGTAACATGTATTGTATTTATGATGGACACTGACCGATTTGTTACGGCGGTGGATCATCTCAGTAGATAAGACTAGTCCGAGTTGGAGCCACTACTTCAGACGACATTGAATTTGGACATGTGATACTTATTCTATTAATAAAAATGTGCACACACGTGTCTAGGTCCTAGGAGCAATAGGAAGGGAAGGCTGCATTAAGGTGCATTGAATGGTAGATGCATGGGTCATAGGCTAAGGGTAGGTATAAATGGGAAGATGAAACTTGAGTGATCTCAAGGGACATTTATGAATGGGTATCACCCTTTCATTGTGAAATCTCACGTAGCATTCTCATTCACCTTGCATTCATCTGCCATCTCTCACACACCTTGCATGTAGGTCGAAATAGAAACAAGTACTCTCATGAGGGCACTCTTCCCATTGGAGGGTCAATTGACATTCAAATTTTGCATGCATTGCACACATTTGCATTCTTGAGAAAGTTGGTTCTTCACATTTGGTATCAGAGCATCAACGATCCACTAACGGGACAGCAAGAGAGTACGCGGGACAGAGGACGAGAGGTCACGAGAAGGAAGGCTGCACGGAAGGCAGAAGAAGAGCGGAGGGCTACGCGAAAGGTTGCGTATGGACGAAGAGGCAAGCGATAGCAAAGACGAGGGCAACCGAACGATGTCCTATAGAAGTGTCTTGATCGGCGTGTGTGCGAACCAAAGATCGCTGCAACAGACCAGGAGGAACTTGGCAAAGGGTGAGTTTGGAAGGCTCGCCACGGAAGACTGGAAGGCAAGGTGTGAGTTTCGGGGGGAGATATTTCTGATTGTTGCAAACCCTGCATTTCGGAGGCCCTGAGGTAAGGGATTTCTCGCTTTCCAGGTTTCTGAAAAGATAAACGAGGTAGCTTACGGCAGGCTGAAGTTGCCTCCGCATTGGAAGATACATAATGCCTTTCATGTGAGCTTATTAAAGCAATATCATGGAGATGTTGCCGAGGATTTACCTGATGAGGTACAACCTGAAGTGGAAGAACAGAGCAGATTCTAGCACACAGAGATAGAAAGCTCAAGGGTAAAGTTATCCGTCGCTACTTGGTAAAATTTCAAAATTACCCATCACTCGATGCGAAATGGATGGAGGAAGGTGAACTGGCAGATTCACCTTGGATATTGCAGCTTTACCTTGATGCTTTCCAGTTAGAGCCGACTGCGGTCCGCGCTCCTACAGGTAGTCAAGCAGAGCGAGCGTCTGGAGCATTACCTAGTGTTCGAAGGGGGGTAGCATCTCCACTCCCTCAGTACAGATAGGCTCACCGTGATTTCATGAGGTCACTCGATGACACAGTATGTTTCATCCGAGATACTGAGCTGACAGTATTTCTGATGTGAGACTTCATGATATTGATGCATCTTGACTATTGAACGCCGAGGATCACATAGATTTTGAGCAGTGTATATGGATGGATGCATGCCTCTCCTAGCCATGTGCTAGTCAACAACCTACCATCTCAGACCACGGCCCATTTCCCCTCCTTGCGGGCAACATCGTGTAGGTGTATGTGGCACCCCTTTTGGACTTGACTCATTAAGACATTGTGGAGCATGGTAACACGTTTTGGCTTGCATATATTGATGTATGGACTTATGGAAAACACAACAGTTTTACAATAGCACCCCAGACAGTTCAGTTTCAATGACTCAAGCAAGCTCTTACTATGACACTAGTAATGGATATTGTTTTTGACATTGATGTAATAAAACAAACCAATTCCTGTTCACAAGCATCCAGATATCCAGAAAGAGTTCCATCTATCTATTGCATTGGCACATTATTTCATGGAAGCCCACTCCATGGTGAAACGTCAGTAGAGGCGTGGGCCACCCTGAAGGATCTGTACGAGACAGACAATACCTCCCGGATTGTGCTTCTTCAGCACCAGCACCACTACGACGCCCATGGAGGAGGCGATCACCTTTGTGACCACCACCATGGGGGTCCTCGACCATGGCATAGAGGGAGCATGGCGTGTTGGGAGAGATCCCAACCGAGAGCAGTCCCTAGTCATTCGCTTCACAGATTCACATGTTTGACTAGCAACACTCCGACGCCGAGCTGCTCTACGAGAGCATCCCACCCTGTCCATGGACGAGGATTTGACACCACTACAGATTGATGGGTGATGATGCTCGTTTAGTAGCTCCACCCTTTCAACTTGATTTGCATCAGTTTTCTATCAGTCTCATAGATCCATCGGTCTTCCGAAGACTTTAATAAACTTTCTTTCTTTCTTCTTCTCTTTATTTCAGCACAGTACTCAGCAAAGGGTGTTACCATGCCCTTTGCCTCAGCCCTTGTGGCCTGTATGAGTTTTCCCCCTTTGGTGTCACCTTGTCCCATAGGCCCGCGAGGCCTCCCATGGATGTTAATCTCTCTTAGGTAGCAGCGACACCCAGCCCTTATGCATTGCATTTCAAGCGAAGGCCTGGACCAAAACCGCAGGAGTAGATCTACTACCTAACACAGGAAGTAAGAGAGCTTAGGCTTATATTAGCAGCTCTCGGGAAGAAAGTGAAGGAGTTGGAAAACAATGAAGGTAAGCAGGAAATCATTGCTGAAGTTTTACAAAAATGCAGCTCATCTCCACCAGCACAAACACTTGTCTCCACGGTAGAAAAGATTATCAGTACTCAGCTCAGCTCAGCCATCTGAGCTCAGCCAAGAAAGAGATGGCTATTCTAGCCAACAACAAAATCAACAAAGCAGATTTATATACGGAGGTAAAAGAGCAGGAAGCCATAGCAAAAAACAAGAAGAGATTGCGCATAGGGGGGCTGCCAAAGGATTGTATGGGATGTCCTGCAGATAATTTTACGGAGGGACACACAGTAGAAGAGAAGATCACAAGTCTCAAGAAGGAGATACTACAGATAGAATGGGATGAAACTGATTTCAGTTGGATCTCTCAGAAGGGAACACAAGTACAAGTTGAGTTCACAGAGAGGCCACATAGAGTCAAGATTCTCCGACAGACAAACAAATTGAAAGGAACACGGGTATGGATATCTGAGGAGCTTACCCCGAATCAGCTGAAACAAAGGAATGTTGAACTTACTAAAGTGAAGGACGCACACAAAGATGGAAAATCGGAAATATATAGGGATGGACAAGCCTTGATCCGTGATTTCAAATCTAAACCTAAAGACTCTCAGTCTTAAACTGATGTTGCTCAAGCCGTTTTTTAATAAGATAAAATTAGTAGCTGGTTATGCATCTAAATAAATTGGGGCTGAGCTGATATACTCCCCCAAAGACTCTCAGTCTCTAACTGATGATGATTTTGGTGTTTTTTTGTCCCATAGACCCGCGAGGTCTCCTGTGGACGTCTCTCTCTCTCTCTCAGCTTCGCCTCAGCCTAGATGCCTAGCCTGCTGCAATAGCAGCACTGCCACCAATAGCAAGAGGTGCGCCGCCAATCATAGCAGCAATGCCTCGTTAGCCCCGCCACCAGTTGCAGCAGTGCGCTGCCACTAGCAGCTACAACAGCGCAGCTAGTAGGCCAAGTCGAGTCTGCAATTGATTTCTTTCTCCCTCCCTCTCTCTTTCTTTCTTTCTCCCTGTGAGGCCTCCCACAGATGTCTGTGTGTGTGTGTGTATATGTGTGTGTGTGTGTGTGTGTGTGTGTGTGTGTGTGAGCGTGAGCGTGAGCGTGGAGCGTGAGCGGAGAACAGATCGCTACAGCCCCGCTTCAGCTTCCCCCGTCTGACCGTACACCTGTACGGCAGCCGTACAGGTGCCGTACGTCAGTACGGTACTTTCCCGAGTTTCTGCCTACGCATCCTGCGTGATTTCGCTCCAGCCCTCGTGTGTGTGCGTCGATATCTGCATCTCTAGGCTTCGTTTCGTTTCAGTTCGTTTCAGTTCCATCTTCCATCAGCATCTCGTCTCCCACCCGTAACCAGGCACCAACCCTCTTCCGTACGTCTGTACGGTCACCGTACGGTGTCCGTACATTCTGTACCTTTCCGTACAGTTTCAGCTTTTGCATACTTTTGGGGCTTTCAACCGGAGTCTTCCCTACCTGGTTTTTCAGCCAACTCCTACCTATCCTTTTGCTTTTTCCTTACCAGTTCTACACTTCCTCTTCTCTCTTGCGGGCTTCCTTTGATCTTTCTTTGGGACTGGTTTTTTTGGCATTTACCACCCTTATACAGGTACTTCATCCTCGAGCTCCTTTTCCTACTGAGTCATGGCAGAGTATTCATATGAAAAAACATTTCAAAAGGAGCGTTCGGCTCCCTGCAAGAAACAAAAGCAGGTTGAGGGTCAGTATGACCCGAGGCATGACACGATTGAGGCTCAACTAGTATATGATGTAATGCATGAAGGATTTGCAGATACGAGAAAAGAGTGGAAAGACTCGGTTCCTTCAGTTGGCCTCATGGTTGAGGTCGATGAAATTGTGGATCCAGTCAGAGCGTATGCCAAGAATGCAGTCATTTTATTTTTTCCAGGCCGGATGCCACCTGCTGCAGAAATAGGCAACTGGCTGACACGCACATTGGCTGGCTCTTTTGTTCGTAAAGTACATTATGCAGCCAGGGGCTTTTTCGAGGTTATCATGGTGGACGAGATCCACAGACAAATGCTTTTGGAACATTCACCTCTCTTTTTTGGGCAGCAAATGGTGCATGTCTTGCCGTGGTCTCCCACAAGGGACTTTCAGGCTTTAATCCGACACAGATGCCCAGTCTGGGTTGAAGTTGTTGATTTTCCCCAATGCATGGCCTCACTTTTGCCTAAAATTGCAGCCTCTTTAGGTAAAGTGGTCTGCCCACCACGGCCAAATGGTAATTCAAACAGATTTTGCATTCTCTGGGATACTGATAATCCCACACCGGACTCTTACTCAGTCACGGTGAATAATGTGAACATGGGGAGTGCATTTTATAAACTCAAATGGGGTTTATTTGCAGGGGCCTGTTTTGAATGCAAAAAGTTTGGACACATGGCTTCACAGTGTCCACTGAACCAACATAAAATGCATCCTGTCACATTGCCAGTCCACATGCCCATTAAAGATGCTCCTACTCCAGTTGCCAACAAAAATAAAAGCAATAAACAGCATTCTGGGAGTCAGGATAAAGGCAAAGATTCAGTAGCTCCCAATGCGAATTTTACTTCACACTCATCTCCTGCTACTCAATCCTTGCCCAAAGGCAAGCAACCTTCAACTGATGGCTGGCAGAGCCCAAGAAAGGTTATTTCTGCTCGAAGAATTCCACCCCCCCGCACTTGGAATGGTGCCTCTTCTAGCGGAAACACCCCAGAGATCAACACAGGAATTGGAATTACATGGGCTGCAGTAACAGCCAGCAGAACACTCTTCCCTGAAGAAGAGGTTGCTGCTTTGCTGTCCACTTCTGAGGCGACTACTTCTCAGGGGCGAGGCCTCGACCCTGAGATAGAAATGCAAGGCTGACTTCATACATTTTGCTGCTGTACATAGTTGTTACATTACTATAAATATCTGTATATATGACTGCTCACATCACCTCTTTTACACTTAATGTCCAGGGCATATGTGACAGTAGGAAATGGAAATCTGTGTGGCTGTACATCAACAGATTTCAGCCTGACATAGTGGCATTACAAGAGCACAACCAGCATATTTATGCAGGCAAGACAGGACACTACTGTGGGTATGACATTTTCTATGCTGGGGAGCACTCTTTCTCAGGGGTTGTCCTTCTGATCAAACATGAGCTTCAACCAGTCGTTGCATTAAATGACAACAAAGGCAGATGGCTTGTTCTCCAATGCATTATAAGAGGAGAGGTGTTTGAATTTGCTTCAGTTTATGCACCTCAGTCATCTCGAGACAGAACTGTAATTTGGGATGCTATGCAACAATACCCGTGGAGATCTCATGCCTACATATGTGGGGATTTCAATAATGCTCCACAACAAGGAGACAACACTTCCAGTCACGATCATATGTTATCTCCTGAAAGGCATGCCTGGTCTCAACTACTTTTGCATTTGGATCTAGTTGACCTCTGGAAGGAATTGCAGCCTCTGTCACCGGGCTACACTTTTCAACATAATGCTCTTTCCGCTTATAAGGCACGACTGGATCGTTGGTATAGTGTTGCTCCACAACAAAATGGGGATTTCGCATGCAAAATGTGGATTGACTATGCCTTTGTGCATTCAGACCATGCACCACTATGGCTGCGGTTATCTTTTCATAAGATGCCAGATGATAGATTGCCACAAAGGCGACATCTAATCATCAACAACAGTTATTTGCAACATGCTGAATTCAAGGCAATGGTTACTGAAGCAGCTCATTGTCTTTCATCTAACAACCATCTTCATGTTGATGATGCCTGGGCTTCTTTTACTTCTAAAATGCAAATGGTGATTAGAGCTTATGGCAAGTCTTACATGAAGACTCTGAGGGAAACCATTGCTCAGGCCAAGTCTACTTGTCAAGACCTCACTGAACTCAGTCATCATCGTTCGTTGTCCATGCATGAGCAAACCACATTATGTCAGGCCAGACATTGTCTTAAACTAAATGATCACAGGAAACTGGCAAAATGGGAGACTAGAGCAAGACAAAGAGCCTTCACAGATAAAGGTTGCTCTTCCAAAGAATTTTTCAAGAGTTTGCATCAGAGGAGAATCCAAACAGAAATTTGCAGAGTGCTAATGCCTGATGGATCATGGACTACTTCCCGGTCACAGCTTGCCTCTGTTTGTGTGCATCACTTCTCTCAGCAATTTGGCTCTGTAGCTCCTCCCTCGCAACAGGTTTTGCTTGCACGAAATTTATTGTTGCAAAATGTTTCTCCAATCATTTCCCCTACTCAAGCTTCGGAATTGGAGGAACCTTTTACTGAGAGGGAACTGTCAGATGCCATCAAATCATGCGGCAGATGGAAATCCCCTGGATGGGATGGCTTGACAGTCGAGTTTTTTCTAGCTAACTGGCCTATTTTGAAGCATCCATTACTATCTATGGTGAATGCTGCATGGCAACATCAGAAAATGCCAGACACATGGAAGAGAGGTCTTGTTAAACTCCTTCCTAAAAAACAAATTTGTGAGTCTTTGGCAGACTGGAGACCTATCACTCTTATGCCCGTAATTTACAAAGTCACTACCAAAATGATTGTTGCTCGGCTAAAGGGCTTTTTACATGATGGGTTGCATCCTGCGCAATATGGCTTTGTCCCGCGTAGGCATATCACCGATAACATTGCTAATGCCTACATTGGCATTGAATATGCCAAATACACACAGCAGGATGTTTTGTTATTGCAAGTTGATATTGCCAAAGCTTTTGATACAGTTCAGTGGGATTTTATTTCATCGACTATGCAGGCTTTGGGTTTTGGCACAAAAATGCAGCAACTCATTAATTGGCTATATCAAGATAGTGAAGCTGCCTGCATACTTTCAGGAGATATTTCTCCATCATGGACTCTTGCTTGCTCTGTCAGACAAGGATGTCCATTGAGTGCTTTACTTTTTGCCATAGCCACTCATCCACTGCTTCAATATCTGGATCACCTCTTGGACACTGACCAGCTGCACGGTTTGGAGATCCTTGGTAGTCGCAGCATGATTGCTCAAGCATATGCTGATGATTCATTCTTTACTCCAAAAAATAATCGGGCTGATCTGTCCATGATCATGCATGCTCTTTCTACATATGGTTTGGCTGCTGGCCTTCGGGTAAATTTTCAAAAATCAAAATTGTTGCCTTTACATGCACAGGACTGGCACAACCTTTTGTGGCCTGGGGAAATTGTCCCTGCTTCTCAATTCATTCGACATCTTGGTTATCCTTTAGGCTGGGGACTCACCCGTTCACAACAAACTGATTGGGTGCTAGTAAAGTTGAGGGCAAAACTTGAATACTGGAAGCTTGCAACTTGGCCATTACATGTTCGTCTGCGAATTACACAATCCATTTTGATAGCATACATACAATTTTATCTGCCTCTTACTATGTTCACTAAGGCAGATTTGGTTTCATTTATGTCAGCTATCATGGAAATTTTCTGGCGTTCAAAACATGGCAAGAAAAGTCTCAGATTACTCTCCATGCATCGTCTCTGTTCTCCAAAGATGCACGGGGGTCTGAACATTCTAAATATTCAAATGCATTTACTTGCTCATAGGGGGAAAATGATGATGCAGTTTCTACAAGGAGATCAGCCTTGGGCTTTTATGATTCGCTCTCTCTTATTACATCTTCATACATCTGCTTTTGGGAATTGGCAGCCTACTCAGTGGGAATTTTTATTTGGCTCTATCCAAGGCAAGATCAGAGGATGCCCTTTTGTCTCTTCTCTGCTTCTTGATTGGAAACACATTCTTTCCCACTTGGAATGGAAAGGCAGGGACTCTCTCTCGGGCAACTCTTTGAGGGAAGAGAATCTCTTTTGGTCTAAGGTATTCCAACCACCTTTGGCCATCCAAGAACCTCGACGTTCATATTTTCTCTCCTTCAAAGGCATTTCATCTGTGGCAGATGTACTTCAAGATGATGGCACCATTCTATCTTTTTCTTTGGCTGCTCGCAAATATGGCTTGGGAGCTCATTATCGTCCTTTATGGCATAAAATTTCAGCAATGCTCCAACCGTACTTGCCGGTACCTCATTTAGAAATTCAGCATCGGCTTGAGGATTGGATTTTACGCTCTCCTTCCTCATATGTCCGTCCTTTGAAGCTTTCACATATCACAGTGTCATCATTGTATAGAGTGTTATTACCTCCACCTTGGATTTCCAACAGAGCAAATACTGTTTGGCATATGGATCGTCCAATGAAGTGGTGGAGAAAAAGGCTGCGTCTCCTTTGGCATTACAAAGTCCCTCTTCGACAACAGCTTTTCCTATGGCGAGTTCTCCTTGGCATTTTTCCATCTGGACAGTTACTCGCACACAGACATATTGCTTCGGCAGTTTGTCACAGATGCTCGCACTCTACTGAATCAGTGATCCACATCTTTTGGTCCTGTCCAAATACTTCTGATCTCATTGCTCTCATCAGACAGAGGCTTCGACAGCGATTTCCTACTGTTACTTTTGGCAGATTTTTCTGGTTGTTTGGATTTCATCCCCAGAGACAGGGTTTTGATTTATTTTTCGTATGGGTGCGATATTGGACCCTATGGACTTTATGGATGGATAGAAATCATAGAGTCTTTGGTGATCCACTCTTTTCATCCTTCCTTTTTTTCAAACGATCTCTGCAACAATCATTCTACGATTGTTTTCAGACTCGTTTGATTGATCAGGATGTGTATACAGCCTATACTGAGATCTTTTCTTGAGTAGTAGCTACTTCGCTTTTGAAGCAGCTATGAATGTAATTATTCTATAGAAATAAAGCTTTCTTCTCACAAAAAAAAGTGTGTGTGTGTGTGTGTGTGTGTGAATCTCTTCTCTGTTGGATGTTCAATTAGTCTTATATGACACTCCTTGTGTGGACATCCGTTGGCATATGTAGAGGTTAGCCCGTTTGGCTGCGTGAAGAGCTGTGCACACCTGTGTGTTAGGTGTGCAGTCATCTGTCATCTCCCACAGCAAGGGGCGACTGTCATCTTTCTGAAGATAGTAGTCACCTCTGGACTATTCCTTTTGCTCCCATTGCAAAGAGTGTTAGTAAACAGTAATTCTTTTCTGCTAAGACAGATGGGAACTCCTTTCAAGCCTCCCTTCAGACTGAACTAGAAGAATGACTTGGTCACACCACTCCCGAAAGCATATGTCACAAAAAACAGTAAGAGAATTGATATGCTCATGGACATGTTCTGAAAGCTTCAAGCTGAGAATTTTCAACTGAAAAAAACAGTTACTCAACTCCAAAGCAAAGTGCATAAAGTGCTATGGAAGCAGGATGCAAGCAATTACAAGAGGGTGCCCAGCAACTAGAACAGTTGCAAAATCTGATGCAAAACAAGGGAAAGACTAAGGAGAAAGCCAAAGTGGAAGAGCCCAAGCAATGGGTAGAGATTGCCTCCAAGTTCCCCCCAATGGGTAGAGATTGCCTCCAAGTTCCCCCCTACGGAACCTGCAAGTGAGCCTAAAGCCCAACCTCAAACACGCAGTAACACCCCATCAAAGGAGGACATGCAGGAGCAAAAGGAAAGAGAAAAGCGTGCCCAAAATCTAGTGATTCGTGGACTCCCAGAAGTGGAAAAGGAAAGCCCCCTCACCTTGGCAAAGGAGGTGGCGGGTTTCTTTGCTCAACACTTCGTGATCCCAGATGTGGCGGTCTATGGAGCCCATTGGGTTGGAAGGATGCAAGAGGGCATGCCCAACAAGAGAGCCATTGTATGCACTGTGATGGATGCCAGGAAGAGGGCTATCATTCTTGACAGTAGCAGGATTTATCTCAAAGGTTCCCCCTATTGTGTCAGTGAAGATCGCACCCCGAAACAGCAAGAAGCCAGAAGGAAGCAATATGCAGAAAGACAAATGAGACAAGGCAAGATGTCCCCTACTCAAGAAAGCAACTAGGATGCCAAATAGAGGTACGAGACCCATGGGACATACACGTCGTTACAAGTGATGTTTTGGATTTGTAGAGGTTTCCCTTGGAATAAGGGAGTTAGTATTAATGCATTCATACAGGAAGCAGATATAGTTTTCCAAGGGGAAACTTGGGAAAGCGATCTTTGCAGAATCCTAGATTCTACCGGGATATGCGGTACATAGAGTCTACCAAAAACAAATTGGAAAGAGAGGCCAAGGAGGAGTGGCATGCATGATCCAGGAACACTTAGCAGACAAAATTAGCATGTATAGAGCTGATAAGCACAAGAGGTTTATATGGCTGAAACTGGAATTTGGTGACTACCCTCTCTTCTTGGCAGGATGTTATATACCTCACCATGAGTCCCCTTTCTATGCTCGGAATGGAATAGATTCAAGTGATGCATTTGAATCACTATGCCTAGACATTGCAGAACTGAAAGACATTGGCAAGGTAATACTCATGGGAGACCTCAATGCTAGAATTGGAGAGTCGCAATTCCAATCTATTATGCACGATGAATTGGATAAAGAAGCTGCAATTGAAATAGATGCCTTGTGGCATAGGACATCAGAAGATGATACTGTAAATGCGCAAGGAAGAGCACTCAGGTGTATGATGAATGGGCTGCATATGCCAATTTTGAATGGGATGCAACGCTTTCCAAGGACCAGCAAGATGGCATGCTTCTCTGCAGGGGGCATAGTGTCCTTGATTAGGTCTTGGCCCATATCAATGCTCTACATGATATAGAAACTTTTAGGATAGGAGAGAAGTACCCTGAGTCAGACCATCTCCCGGTATTCCAACTGAAAGAGAAGTGCAGAAATTTGCAGCCACTTCAAGAGGCTTCCGTATAGATCAAGACAAGCAGAAAGACTATGCCATCACGCTAGATGCAAAACTGAATGCAATGGCAATCACACCCACATGGGAAGCCCTCAGAAAAGCTGTCCTTGACACTGCAATGCAGGTTTTTGGAGAAATTTCCCAGGACAGAAAGAAGAGACATAAAGGGCTACCCCACAAGAAATGGTATGATGATGAATGCAAGCAACTATGCAGTGAGCTGAAACATATTTCTGATATTAACCTCCACAGACAGAAGGAAAAGCAATACAATGCCCTCACAAGGAAGAACAAAAGAAATTATATTTTAGAAAGGGAAAAATCTGATTTGCTTACATTCCTCAAGAATCCCAAAAAGGGGTGGAAACAGGTTAAGGGCCAGAAGAAAAAGGTCATGAGCAATATCTCTGATGAGGAAATGCTGGAGTATGTCACCAAGCTCTATAATCATGCCAATGCCACAGAAATGGGAAATGAAACAATGCCATATGCTTCAGCCAGCCCCTTTTACTTTTGAGGATGTTGAAGCAGGGTTGAAAAAGATGGCAAATGGCAAGGCCTCTGACCACATGCACATGTGTGCTGAACTCTTCAAATGGACAGAAGACAGGGCACGACAATGGCTATCCCACATACTGACAAACGCTTTACATCATGGCTTCCCTCCATATTGGCAAGAGAATTCAGTCACCAATTACAGGACTATAATGGTCAGTTCCACACTAGCTAAACTTTTTAGCACAGTGCTTGAGACAAAAATCAGCAATTGGGCTGAAGAGGCCAAGAAGACGGCAATTGGCCAAGCAGGCTTCCGTAAAGAACATAGAACTGCAGATCACCTCGTCACATTAAGAGTACTCATGGATGAGAGCAGGCTCAAAGGAGAAACTCTTCTGTGTTGCTTTGTAGATTTCAAGAAGGCATTTGATACAGTCCTGAGAGGTGGCCTATGGAAAAGAATGCAAGACCTCGGAGTCCCTCTAGCACTAAGGGTAGGCATCTCTCGCATATACGAGAAGGTATCATGCAGACTCAGGCAAGAACATGGACTGTCAACCGCCTTTCAAAGTAATATGGGGGTGAAACAAGGTTGCCCTCTTTCACCCACACTGTTTGGAATATGCATTGACAAGCTAGAAGAACTGATTAATGAATTTGCAGCAGAAGAAGGGATACAAGGGCCCAAGCTTGGGCTATGGACAATACTATTGCTCCTATATGCAGATGACGTGGTTCTTTTCGCTAATGACCGTGACTCCATGCATCAACTATTACAGGTACTACAGGTCTTTTGCACGGGAAGTGGGCTGCAAGTTAACCCTGCCAAAACCAAAATGATGGCAGTATGCACCACCCGACCTGAACATCCCCCGGTTATCAGCTTTGAGGGGCAGCCCATTGAATATGTCGATACCTTTAAATATTTGGGAATTGACATACCAGCCGATCACAGATGGTGGCAATGTGCACAAAGAAGGCTGGATACAGGTTGGGGGAAGTACTGTCAATTTGAAAACGACTGTAGGCACACTGACACCCGGAACTGGAAGATTCGGAATATGTTGTTTGATGCATATGTGGTTCAAACAGTGTTATATGGAGTAGAAGTATGGGGGGACAGCATCTCTCTCTCCACATGGAATGAGATTGAAAAAATGCAGAAATCTTTCCTACGAACACATCTAGGAGTCAAGGCAACTACCCCTTATTCAGTCCTCTTATTGGAAACGGGCAGGCGGCCAATTGAATTCCATGCACTGATCAGAGTGATGCAGTACCTAGTGGAAGTACAACAAATGCCAAAAGAATGGACTGCTAGTATGAAACTTCAGAAGAATCATAAAAGCAAGATCATCTGCACAGGATGGGGGACAGATATAAGGAAATGGTTCAGCAGATGGAAAGTGGAATCATACCTGACTATGCCTCCTGAAAAGGTCAAGATGCAAGAATTCCAGTTGTCCCTACTATGCACTCTACAAACCCAATGGTTGACAGCAGAAAAGAGGACCAAGCTAGAATACTATCAAGATCAAATAAATCCTTTTATGCTGGTCATCTTTCATGACACCAGATGCCCCTGCTCAGCCATACATCAGTACTCCCATACCTCTTCTCTATCACAGGAATATTGCCAGATTCCGCACACGGTCACATACCTTGGCAATAGAGACAGGAGCTTGGCTAAATCTGCCGCGACATGTCACAGTTTGCAGATTCTGTGATTCGCAGACATTAGAGACAGAGGCACATATAGCCCTACATTGCCCCCGATATGCACACATCAGAGACGACTATCAGCAGATACTGGCAGACACCACTCAGATCTCGTCAGTTCTCTGCATTGCCTCTCCGACAGCATTGGGATCTTTTGTCACTCGTCTTTTTTTGTACCGTCAAGAACTTGAAAATTCTTGACCCCTCCATAGCGGAGGAGATTTTTGTACTGAGGATTAGGTCCCATGGGTCATTTTTGGCCCCCCGAGGACGATAATAAAATTCTATTTCTACTTCTACCTCTCTCTCTCTCTCTCTCTCCCCCTCATATCATCCTCAGCAGAGGGATTGCGAAAACATCTAGAGGCTCTGGAGACGTTCTGCAGAGAGAGAGACTTGACAGTTAACCTTGGGAAGACCAAGGAACACCTCGCGAGCAATGTCCCGTCACCATAGTTTCACATACCGAGGCCAGCCTATGGAGATAGTGCAGTGTTACACATATTTGGGGATAGTGTTCACTGGACTAGGTTTCGCGATGATCCATGCGGGTACGGCACGACTCACACAAGGATAGGGTGCTCTGGCCCGACTAGAGAGGCGATGCTTCCAAGCACACTTCCAGGACCCCCTGACGAAGAGTTGGCTTTTTGACACGTTGGTGAGACCAACTGCCATGTATGCAGCACCTTTCTGGGGAGTGATATTTCAGCGACAGAGTGGAAGAGATTTGAGAGGCTACAGGTGACCATGGGATCCAAGATGATTCGGAGTAAACCCCCAATCCCCCATGAGATTATACAGGCATAGTTTGCCATGACCCCTCTCCAGGTTGATGCCATCTTTCAGACAATGGCATTCCTCCATAGAGTCTGGGCCCTATCTCAGTGGAGACTATCGAGATTAGCATTAGAGTCCTCCAGGCGACTAGCAGAGAGCGGTGTCGGTACGGCATGGTACGCACAGATATCCACGTGGTTTGGTAGTCACAGCATTCAGATGGACAGACCCCCCCTTTCAGTACAGTCTGGACGCACCACTCGAGATGATCCCACGAGATGAGATCAACCATATCATACGGCTAGACCTCTTCCAGCTCCATACATCTAGGGCTTGGGGGGGAGAGGAGTTCTCCACCAAGATCCAGTTCTACCATGACCACTTCCTGAGGGTCTCAGAGCACGGTCTTGTCATCAGACCTCAGTATCTCGAGGACAGGAGAGTCTCACATGCACTAAGGATCACCATTGGTTAGTTACGAGTCTCATCTCATCAGCTGCGGATTGAGGCAGGGAGAGCTGTAGGCATACCCAGAGAGCAAAGAACTTGCACACTATGCCAGATGGAGGAGATCGAGACAGAGGAGCATTTTCTATGTGTATGCACAGTCTATTATGAGATCCGGGGACGATATCATTGCCTCTTTCAGGAGGGGCATGGCTTTGGTCCACTCACATGGCTGATCCATTTTCACGATCAGGTTTGTTGGGTTCTACCTTATCGAGATGCGTCGACAGAGAGACACATTGATGCGGCAGACCAGAGAGCATCATGGATTGATGCCACAGGTCACCGAGATCGACAGATCACAGACTTTTGTTACAAACTTCTATGCATCTGAGTCAGCTACCGGTGTGGTTGAGGGAGAGGAGCTTGATGAGATGAGAGCATCATGGATTAGCAGTAGGAGTGTCCACCACGATGCTGCCAGACGAGGGACACACACTCCACGTGCGACACAGAGAGGGACCAGAGCACGCCCGATCGAGGTTCAGTCTATCTCATCCCTTCTCAGAGGCAACCGCCAGAGACGAGGCATCACCCTTGACATGGCCCACTGGATCCAGAGATCGAGAGACCACGCCCCTCCCCCACATCGCGAGACAGCTCGACAGACACAGATACGAGACCTCCTCAGATCTCATAAGAGAGCCGAAAATGTACTAGGAGTGCTAGCTCTACGCACAAGACTCTCTTCTGTTATTTTGCTACTCTAGTATTTTGTTCACTACTTTAGCACTTTAGCTTTTAGGAAGGGTCTTGGTGAACCCTTTTCCTCAGCCCTTAGTGGCTTGTATGAGTTATCTTTTGGTTTTTCACTTTGTCTCATAGGCCCATGAGGCCTCTTGCAAACGTTATTACATCTTTCTTTCTTTATTTCTCTCTCTTTGACGCAGATCCGAGATATTTTAACTGCTCACAAATGAGCCACGGTGCCCGGCTTCGGTTTCTTAGTCCCTTCCATTATAGCATTGACGCGCCGTTCTCTCCTCTGTTGTCACATGAGGTCAACTAGATCATCCACAAGGATCTTTTCCAGCTACACACATTCCGGACCTGGTTGGGACTGAGCGAGCTTCCAGTGAAGCTCAGCTTGTACAGGAATCATTGTTTACACATCACAGAGGAGGGTTTCATTGACCCACCAGGATATACACATATCCACTTACCCCACTCACCGAGGATCTCTACTGGGCAGTTTCGGGTCTCTTCACATAGACTGCGCATTGAGAGTGGCAGGGCAGAGGGTCTACTTCGAGAGAGGTGCACATGCACATTATTTGACACACAAGAGGTCGAGTCAGAGGAGCATTTCATTTTCACGTGCCCAGTTTACTATGAGATCCGAGGACGCTTCTACTGCCTCTTCAGAGATAGTTCTGGGGTGTTGTCTCCTATCCAGACCAGAGATGCTTGGTGGTTTGCATCCATGAGGCAGTCAGGCACGGCGAGCGTCTACTTAGATCACGAAGACAGAAGCAGACCTCGTCCTTGGTAGACTCTTCTCAGAGCTCGATCACGGAGTTCTTCCAGCTAGAGCAGGTGGACCCACATACTACGAGGCCCTGACATGATCAGGATCCACTAGAGCCAGCAACACGACAGCTCAGACAAAGGATTGCCGCACATATTACACTTGAGGATATCCCCTCTCTGTTCAGAGTCGGAGCTCGACTGACAGGGGTCATTGTAGGCCTCGTTAGGTGCAAAGCTATGACCAGGAGACGACACAGGACCACGCCATTGAGCAGTTGACATCACTCTATAGTCGACTTCATGCTCCCACACTGTCTCATCCACTTGGATGAACTGATGACGATGATATTGCATTGGTGTGGATGCTCGTTTAGTAGCTCCACCCTCACAGTTTGTTTGTATCAGGATTCTCACAGTCTCATAGACCCATCGGTCTTCCGAAGACTTCAATAAACTTTCTTTCTTTCTCAGCCTACTTCACTTAGTATCTGATTTATACTTGATTTTGCTCAAGCTATATTGAGCTCTTTAGATCAGTTTAGCACTCAGCAAGGGCCCTAGTGCACCCTTTTCCCAAGCCCATTGAGGCTTGTATTAGTTTTTCCTTTTTGGTGTACTTTATACTTTATCCCATAGGCCCATGAGGCCTCCCGCGGGCATTAATACATCTCTCTCATTGGTGTGGATTCTCACACTCTCATAGACCCAATGGTCTTCCGAAGACTTTAATAAACTCTATCTCTCTCTCTCTCTCTCTCTCTCTCTATATATATATATATATATATATATATTATATATATATATATAATCTCAATGTCTTTTTTGATGTGAATGTTGGCCATGCTGTGTAGTACAATCTCCCTCTAGTTTGCAACTGATTTTGCATAATCATAATTCTTAGCCTATGTGGGGAGTTCATGGAGTGTCAATGAATATGCATACAGAAATATAGCACAGTTTATTAGTTATTTCATCTCTTGTTAAGTGGCACCAAGAATTGTCAATCAGGTCCTTTAACGATAGATCCCAAATATCAGGTGTTGAACAAAACAGCAAGGATGTATAGAATGAGAGCATACTCTGAAAACCTCTATAGAGATTGGCTGCAAGATCTGCATGAGCCTTGCATATTTGTCCATATACCTGAAAGAGAAGAGGGCTCGAATTAAATCTCATGAGACATTTTTTCCAAAGACAAGATAATGCATTATTTGTATAAATCAAAGGTAGAAGCTTGATATGCAATGAGCTCTGATTCCTATTGCATTTTTCATACACATATTACGACCATGATTTTTTCGTGAATCGAACATCAAATCTCCATAATTCCCACAATAGGCCAACTATGCTTATTGTAAACCCATTGCAAATCAAACTTGTTTTACAAACTCAAGATTTGGCATGCGAAAAGAAACACCACACCAATTCCGAGGGAGCACCAAAAGGTTTTCACCTAGCTATTAGTGATCAACCTACAATATTCTGTCTACTTAGATTCTTTCTTCCGTCTTTGATTTAACAATCTTAAGGTCATAAATCAGCAACAAATTAAGACAAGACATCATATGGCTCATCATATCTTTCACCACCATTATAAAGAGCATGGCCAATTGTAAAAATATATCTCATCATATAATCTCTTGATTTCAACACAATGGATTTCATATGCTCTACTTACCCACCATACGCTAGAAATCCAAGCTTGTTTATTCATGTCACAAAAAGCACATAAAGGAAATTTAGATCCTCTACTTTCCCTCCTCAACCAAACACTCAAGCAAGCAAGCACCTTGCATGTAAGGAGCTTTGTTCTTACTTAGCACTCCAAAAGATTCTTCTATTTGGATAGCAAACTTTGAAACTCCTTTCTCTATGGCTTTAAACAAGCACGAATCCAAAAAAAGAAGAAAGCCAAAATTTTGTGCCTTTTAAGAAAAGCTCCCTTAGAAGGACATAATATTGATAGCAGCAACATGTCCAAAAAAGCAAACCTGTTAATAGTGCAACGAGGGCTACTAGGAATGGCAAACTTTCCATGTAGTGTAAGGTTTCTACTAAGTTGACACAATTTGAGAAGTGCCATGATTACCCATATGATCTCCTGCAAATGCCCGGTGAGGCAAGCTCTCGACACTGTGTCAAAAGCTTTATGAAGTAGCAATAACCTGCCTATATTCGTTCTCCAGCCTCCTCAATGACACCTTCGGGTGTGAGTATAGATTCTCGTGATTGGCCTTGAAGCTCGCTTGTCCCTCGGCTCTGAGTCCCTGAAGCTCTGCAAATCAACTAAGCTCTGTGTCGAGCACCAATGCATAGATCTTGGACAGGATATGCCCAATCATGATGGTCCTGTAGTTTCTCGGGCTCATGGGATCCCCTGTCTTGTGATGTCAAGGGTCAAAGTGTAAGGAAAATTGGTGCAAACTGCTTCATTAAAAAGCTTTGCTAAGATTGGAGCCATAGTAGCTATTCCATATGCAATGAATTCAATATGTAGGCTCTCAGCCCGGATGAAACGCTAGGCTATCGAAGAAGCCAAGGCACACGTAATGCCAAACGCAGACAAGCTTTGTTTTATGAAGCTAGATCTGCGAGTTGGAAACCATGAGCTATGAAAAGTGTGTAGGATGTAGGACATGTTGAATGCAAGAGATAGAAGTCCTAGAGTGTGGTGTTTGTGAGAGGAGAGGGGGCTTGTCGCTCAAGAAACGCCAGCCAGAAGTCCTCAGAGGTGTTACTAAACAAAATATTTATTCACTCCTCGTTCTAGCGAACAACAGTCTTCTTCTTCCAACATACCAGATGACAGGTCACAATACTCATGTCTCACCTCTGCCTCACTTGGAAGGTGATGTTTAGGCTTGAATCTGAGTTGCTAGGATAAAGCCTTATACTCATTATCATACTAGCTGTTACAAGATACTTAGCCAAGAGGCGATGGGCAAGTGAAATGGGCAAGTAAAATAGGTTGATGTGTGTGAAAGAGTGTAGGGCAACTTCATGAAAGAGCGGATGATTAGGGCGGCTCAATCCTCTAGGACCACTATGTCATCGATGTATGTGAGTACAGTGGAAAGGTGTGTGGAGTACTCAGGTGAAGACTATGATAAAAATGTAGATGTGATATGTAGTGTGCGTAAGCGATGTCATGGTGTGTGTTATAGGATACAAATAGATACTCTCACAAAAAGATAGGCGTAGTCTGCTTCTAGACAAATCCGTGATATGCGAGGTGAAGGCAGGGGATTCCATGAGATAGCCAACTATGCTGGAGGTCCCCAATGTGGGAAATAAGTGGAACCACCTAAGGAGGATTATTGATCCAGGCCATTATAAATGACAACATCATGTATCTTGACCATGTCCAAGAGTGCAAGTCCATAGGATGTGATTGGAACTCGGCTGTCAGCAGAGACTCAGTCTCATCTAGATCAACATCTGCTAATAAGATAGCGTCATCACAAAAATCCAGAAGCAATACTGAATGTGTACCCATCCTTGCATTGGAGTCTCCAACAAGCAAAACTTTCCCGTAGCTCGGGAAATCCATGATACCCGGGTATTGGGATGCAATGAAGAGCAACAACTGGTCAATGGCTGGTTGGTGCAGCTGAGGTGCAAATCTGAAGCTCGAACAGATGGTGCAGCATCGCACTTAACAGCAACAATTTATTGGCGATGGCAGATGGGCTGGAGAGGCAATTTTGGGTTAGGATTAATTTAAAAGGTAAAAAAGAGTGGTAGGTAGATCTTAGATCCTAGGTTAGGACATTCATGTTGTTGTCATGGACATGGGTTATAGATTTCTAAGGAGCCACAACATGTGGCAAGCCCCCACATACATCCATCATGGATGAAAAAGGTTTCCACATGGCACCATTCCATTGGTCTATCTCTTGTGGCCTTGCCACGTGTCACACAAAGATACACTCACCATCACTCTCACTCTACGGGCAGCCAATCAGATGCAAGTATTGCACCCGGTGCCTGTGTTTGATGGATTCTGAGTGGGCACACTTTGTAAGTGTGCCATATAGCATATGACTGAATTGTTGGCCCTATAGAAGCCACCACGAAGCTTCTCCCTTCTCACCTCCACACCACCTCAGTTACGGCTCGCTATATTTGGGGTTCGTTGTGTGTTTGCAGTTTAGTTGCTACATATTCAGTTGCATGCTTTTATTCTGGAATTTCCATTGCAGCAATGTGTGTGCATGCAGGCAAGTGTGAGTGCTTGTGTTCATTCCGACGTGTGCAGTTGTGGAGGGCATTGCAGTCTAGTAGACCTCCTGTTCTTGTTTTCTTTTACATTATAGTGGTTAAGTACATTTCGCCAGATTTGGATAAGTACAATCATGGCTACATTCTAACAAGGATGTGAAGATCTAGTCAAGTTACATGTTGATATTCACAAGCCAGCGCAACGGAAGGATGTCAATTCTAGTTAGCTTCCACCAGCTCAGAATATTTACTTGGGCCATGAAGTAAGCATTAACTTTTTCTTGGCTTGCCAATTCGCTCCCATCATGAAAGCAATTGTCAAAAGCTTGTTTATTGGAGCTCTATAAAACTTCTCCCTTGGCAGGTAGAGTCTTAGTTGCCAATCAAGTTCACTTGGCAATCACTCTTGTTGGTGCTTCTCTCGCATAGCAAGGACTAGCTACTATAACATCCTCATCATTGCCCAACACTAGATGTAGACCGTAGTAAAAACAAGTGTTATTGCACATATATATCCATGCATCTACACACACTTGGCATCCATTTATACAATTTCTAGTGCCCTTAGCTTAACTAAATTTCTTTCAAATCTCCCACATTAACGAGAGACTCAGCCATGCGGAAGGCTAGTGCTATAGAAGAAGGCTAATCAAAAAATATTCCACCTCTCTTTATTAAAAAGATGTATAGTCACAATATCTCTGCACTGGGATGGCAAAGCCATTGATTTCTCATGGACCAAAGCTATCCTTTCAATCTATAGATGCCACAATGTCAAGGATGTGAATGATATTTGAATTCTCAAAGACTTTAGGGTTATGTCTTGAATTACAATGCAACCCTCTACAACTGGTCCGCATAAAGCTTCAAGGAAGGATAGAGCAAAGATCGGAAAAGTCGTATGATTGGATAGATATAAAGACCAAGAAAGTCTGAAAGTGGAAGTTTGAGATGTGGCTCGAGATCTGGCCTTACATCCTCTGGACCAGTTCACATTCCTTCACATTGTAAGCTTTTATGCATTGTAGCACTCTACTCACTTCATCATTCTTTTAAGCTTGCTAGCTCTTCCCAATGGATTCATCCCTCTTCTTGTGTACATTGGAGATTCTCTTTCAGTAGTTTCACTGTTGTGAAGGTGTTCTTGAAAGGAATGATCCCCTTTTAGAGGGAATGGCCATTTGCATTCCTTTCAATTTGCCAATACGGAAGGTCCATCACTTGTCAGCCACAATGATGGTTTGTATATGACTTTGGACTGGTAGTACCTTTACTTTTGGGGCAAAGGATGGTGTATCAGAATGGAAGGCTATTTGGCAATAACAGCATTATATACGAGTCTCAAAATGGATCTGTATGATGAGGGTGGACAAAGGAGATATTAAGCATGCTTGGAACTAAACAAGGTTGTTCTTCATCGCCCCCCTTGTTTGGCCCCTTTATTGATGAGCTATCCGCCTGTGCACAGATTTTGGGAGAAGAGGGAGCACCCTTTAACCAAAAGATAGATTTGATTTGGCCCAATGCAGATCATGAGGTCCTCATTTCACCCACAGCAGCTGGTCTCGGTAACATCCCACTCTCCGACTTTATGTGATCACCAGGCTGTGCAGGTCCCATTTCCTGGATCTGTCGTCGCCGGGGTACCAGCTGCACGTGCCAGTTTCAGCAACGGATATGCATTCCTTGAAAGACTAAAGAGCTTCTTTTTCCAGGAAAACTTATAGGAGCAGAAGACAAAGCTACTACTGTTCATCTCTAGAGCTGTTGTAACATGTGATGCTACCCACACAAGATCGGAGCCTTCCCTCTCCTCATCCGCAGGTCGAACCTTTCGTTCGTCAGCATCCCGCCCCCCCCCCCCCCCAAAAAAAAAAAGAAGAAGAAGAAGAAGAAAAAATGCTCCTATCCCAATACACCCCATCCTTATTCATACCCATTGCCTTATTTGATGTCCCTTTACAACTAAGAAAACATAGCACAGAAAACACACACAGAACCTGCTGTGCATGTGCAACAGTTCATTGCTCATATCTGCGATGTGAAAGCCCATGCAACCCCACCTGGGTGCAAACAGTGCTGTTTTTGAAACCATGTAGCAACTTCTATTTAGACCTGATGCAAAAGGCATGGAGAATTGAAAGGCATATAAAGTTAAAATGGCACATCTACCAACAGAGATCCTCTAAAAATCCACATGAATAAAACGCCATGTCTTCAGATAACTTCACACAGCTCATAAAGTTTACCTTAATTTAAGTTTCTTTAAACTCTGTCTAAATCAGCTTATCACTCATAATATTATGTACAGTACCGCACTGGACAGTAAAGGGGAAGCTATAGTAGTGATTTCATTTGATTTAAGTTTCTTGGAAGTCTAAATCTGCTTATTGCTCTTATGCTTCAGCAGCTCTTGCCTGCTCGTAGGAAAAATATGACAGGCTTTGCAGAGTTTCAAACACCACACTACACAGAAAATATCATCTGGAAAGTAACATCATTCCAAACTAGATAACAAAAATGCCGACGACCACAGATACTTTTGATGGTAGGGAGCTGAGATTGCCTTAGAATACCAACTGAAGAGCCAGTCAGGATCAGATTCTCATCATCCACAACATGTGCTTGGCCATCTTTAGAACTGATACTGTTGTTTTTAAAATTACTGTACAATCGACTTGGAAGTTGGCTATCTTCATCGATGAAGTCAGCCAAAAGATCTTCATTCTCCTCGTCCTCAACATCATCAGCCTGAACAGCATGTTGCTCCACTGCACCATTAACCATATTCCCAGTTAATGTCCATTGTGTTTGGAATCCTTTAGATGGACCACCTGCAATGTACACCCTCTCTACCATATTATCATGGTTTCTCCCCATACCTTCAGATCCCTCGATTGCTCTTTCAGTTGTCAATGACAAGCCTTGACTTCTTCGTTCACTGAAAGGATTACCCCTCTCTAACCAAACAGCAAAGCCTGCCTGCTTTTCCTCATTCCCACTTGCAGCATTGTCAGCAATGGCATGAGAGGTTCTTGACTCAGCGCCTCTGGATAAACCCACAGGCGATGCAACTAGCACAGGTGCTCCATCCCCCAATAATCCAGCCAAGTTGACTGTTTTGATAGCCTCTGGTGGAAGCTGCTGCCATGTCTCTTTCTCTAGCATCATCCGCAAGATCTGATAAACAATGAACCATTAACTATGACTTCTGTTGTACTCGACATAGTTATAGAATATAAAGAGAATATAAAGAAAGAAAGAAAACAGATACACGTGTAAAACATAATCACTCAGCTCTTGCAGCAAACTTTGACAGCAAACACAGGGGGGGGGAGGGGGATTGATTGGAAATCAGGAAACACAAAAGAACTGCATCAAGCAGAAATCCAGGTTTGCTCCCACCTAATCTTTGAAGTCCACCAAGCATCAAGCTTTACCAACTAGCAGTTGAATCTTAAACAATTTTTAATCCGCGTGTAAAAAGGATTAATCTTTCCCATCCTATCTAGATTTCTCTGCTTTTCTTTGAACCAGTAATGAGCAAAATATGTGTCTTCCTGTGGCATGTGGGACATCACCACATTTCCACCACTCATCGCTTTGATTAAAGCTGCTTAAGTTCCATATCCTTAATGTCCTGATATCGTTTTCGTATCTGCTCCTTAATTTCCCAAAAACCTGTAGGATTTACCATACGCATCTATATGCAACGCTTTCTTGCTCTCTTTTTCTCAAATGCATCAATTTTGACTATATAGGCGTTTCGCAATTCCTAAAAAAAGAAAAAAGGAACAAGGGGTGGATGCTTTGCTATTGCTAGTTGTCAGAGGTAATTAAAATCGATCAAATGCCAATTTACCTGCCATCAAATTATTTATTACCCTTAGTAGTCAAATGGAGACAATCTCAAGTCTTGGGAGCTTGTATTACTAAACAGTGACCTATTAACCAAAATATCAGTGACCACACACCTATCTCAATGAATTGCTTGAAGCTGACCCTTTTAATGCAAAATTGTTGAGGGGTATTTAGGCACCTAGGCTAAGTCAAAGTCATGTGGAAGTTGGAAGGTCACAAGTCATATACATGAGTGGCAGTTACAAAGAACCATCGTGGGCAGTTATAACTCCTTTTGGGATCTTCTTTGTAACAGTTCTTGATATGTACAGTCAGACTGCTGTCTGACTGTATTCAGCCTGCATATTTCCTTTTGGCAAGCTCAAGGCTGATCATATGCTGATCTAGAGGATTTTCGTCCATGTTCCTGAAGGGAAAGGATGTAGTTTTTTCTTCTATTCCAATGTTGAATGTTGTTCTTTGATGAGAAACTATATTTGGATTGCTCTTTGTCTTCCGACTACGATCCGACTGTGTATGCTTGTGCTTGCTTCATGTTAATGGTTGGAAAGGTAAAGTTCTAAAATGTTCAGGGTTGAATGTACTCTGAACACATTTGGCGATCCTGCAAATACTCCAAGGGCACGGAAAATAATCGGATCTTGTTGTATCCAGGTGAATTGTGGCCATATGGCTGCAAGGAACGAGCCTAGAGCAAAGTTTGTTAAGACTTCTTGATAGTCCGACGCTTATATCTGAAGTTCGGCGCAAAATTACAAGTTTTTGTCTTCAACCAAGTTGTAGACAACTTCAAGGCCGACATTTTATCTTTTTATTTCGTCTTAATCCGAGTTTTCCATAAAAAGTTATGGCTGTTGCAAGATCTGACAAAAATTCTGCCTGTTTTCGGCGTTCTGTTGAACTGTGGTGGCCAATTTCAAGGGCGAATGTGGATCCTCCTCAGTTTGTACCTTCATCATTGGGTTGCAAAGAAGAAGAAAGATCTGGAAACTTCAGCCAGATGTACGCGTTGCAAACAACTCAGTCATCAGAGGAAATATTGTCCATCACTTTTGGATGACAAGTTCTATGATATCTTTCCGACAATATGTGAAGCAAACTCTGATCGAAAGGTCAAGAAGATATTGGGTAAACTTGGCAAATATTATGATCTGCTTGATGATGCATAATCTTGGCATACTAAATTCCATCGAGGTGATTGGAGGTCTAATCAATATATCAATGACATCCTAGAGCTTCAACACAGAGTTCAGATTTTGCAGTCTGAATATGGGCATGAAGAGGACAATGATTCCAATCCCGACTCCAATTCCGACTCATATTTCAAAGATGATGGTAAGATTTGCAATGATAATTCAGTGATTTCTGTTCATAATCAAATAGATGCAAATGTTTCAGATCAAAACCAATCGGACATTCAGTTCAAAAAATCAGATAGTAGTCCGATAGCAGTCAGACAGGAGTCCAACTACAGTCAGATTGGAGTCGGATAGCAAGCAGCCCAAACAGTTGGACAGTAATTTTGACCAATTGGAAATAAGTTCTTCAAAGTTTGAAAGCATGGTAGATGTGTATGCAGACTATCCAATGCCTATAAGTTCAAGATCTTTTCATCGACAAATAGAGCAAGAAGAACTTGGATCAACAAATGATGATAAAGAGATTTGCTTTTCGACCAAAGATGATCAAAACTCAGAAGAGACATATGAGGAGTGTGCATGTTATGCCTTTGCACCATCTTTTGCCATTGATGTGATGTGGAAGCAAGAGAAGATCAATCCGCATGCAATGTTTGATGAGCCTGACTACAGGAATCCATACAACAAGCAAGGTTTGGGGTACATCTCTGATCTGATTCAAGTCAATGATTCTAAAGTATGTCAAAGCAATAAAGCTGATGTTGTTTCTGCTAATTATTCACTTCACTATGCAAAGATTGCAAATTTCATGTGTGATGATGATGAAATAGATATTGAGGATTATGCAGTAAGGTCATGTTTTCATATTTTTCCTATTGAGGATAAACAAATGAATCAACAATGAAAGCCAGAAATAAACCAATGGTTTGATGTCAATGTTGAAGATAATATTTCAGATCATGATGTTTCTAATGATGCTGTTCAAGTTGATAACCAGGTATGTCAAAAAGATGCTACAAAAATGGCACATATTCATAATGTTGAAGAAGAAGCAAGCAAAGAAAAGAAGTCAGATGGAGATTACAAGTCAGATCCCAATTGTGGCAAGGTTCCAATAGTTTGGGAAGATGCAAAAATACAAAATTCAAATTCAAATACAACCAAAACATATTCAGAAAATGATAATGATGATGTTGATGCTGATGATAATGAAATTCAAAGGATGAAAGATGAAGGGAAAAGGAGGAGCTTAGCCCGTAGCCAATAGAGCCAAAATGGAGCCAAAAGAGCCTAGAGGAGTTCCCTAATCACCTCTACTCATACCAAAAATATTCTGACACTTCACACATGATCAAGGTCAGCACATGCAGGTTTGCAAGAAAGAAAAACAAAAATAAGATATTCAGCAAGTAATCAGACTACAATCTGACAGTTATAGGCAATCTGAAAGAAGTCGGATGCAGTCCGAAGGTCGGAAGCACTTCAAACGAAGCCTTGAAGGTTTAATATCAGTAAAAGCAAGTTTAGAAAACCTGGATGCATTGACATTATCTCTTTTTACACTCTTTATGATAGAAAATGATGTCCTACAGCAGTCCGACAGTTCTAGGCAGCTTGGCAACAGTCCGAAGGTTGGAAACAGTTCAAAAGATAGATTTTCAATTTCATCTCAATAGAGCAAAGTTCTGAAGGTCTGACATTATTTTTTGTGGTCTTTAGTTCAGCAAATAATGACCAGACAATTGGCATGATGGGGACATACAGTCCAACAGTCCGACTGCAGTCTGATGACAATCTGATAGCAGTCCGACTACAGCCTACAGATAGTCTGACTATCTATTCTCCTATTTCTGATTTACTTTTCAAAATCCAACTTGATAGCAAGTTTTTGCTATATATGAGCTTTACGGATATGTTTTCAGATTATGTAATTGGAAAGATTTTAATAGTCAGGTTGGATTCCGACAGTAGTCTGATCTCAATCTGACTATGTCAGATTCAAGGCAGAAATTAAAATTCAGTCAAGGAGTTAAAGCTGATTCAGAATTCAGTATCTCAATGGATTTATCAAGGTCAAATGCAGATGGTTCAAAGACAAATCAATGATTTCTTCGAGGACTCTACACCGACATATGTTGCGGATGTTGGAGCTTCATCGACCTATTCCTTTTGCTTGATCAGAGCAATCTGTCCATTCCGTGCTAGTGGAATGTGAACATGCTGATTCATGCATGGTTCTATTTATTCATTTTGTATAAACTAGCATGGATGGCATTATATTTCATGGGTTCCCAGCCCTCGCATGTAGCCATGAAATGGTACAAGAGTAATCAGTAAAACCTACACCATGGAGGTTATGAAGGGTTCGAGTCTTTCACTTTTTACAAAAAGTTTTACCATCGGGTGTGCCAGGTGTTGAGGAGTATTTAAGCACCTAGGCTAAGTCAAAGTCATGTGAAAGTTGGAAGTTCACAAGTCATATACATGAGTGGCAGTTACAAAGAATCATAGTGGGCAGTTATAACACCATCTTTGTAACAGTTCTTGATATGTAACAGTCAGACTGCTGTCTGACTGTATTCAGCCTGCATATTTCCTTTTGGCAAGCTCAGGGCTGATCATATGCTGATCTAGAGGATTTTCGTCCATGTTCCTGAAAGGAAAGGATGTAGCTTTTGCTTCTATTCCAATGTTGACTGCTGTTCTTTGATGAGAAACTATATTTGGATTGCTCTTTGTCTTCCGACTATGATTCGACTGTGTATGCTTGTGCTTGCTTCATCTTAATGGTTGGAAAGGTGAAGTTCTAAAAGTTCAGAGCTGAATGTACCTTGAACAAAGACACTCCTTGTATCACCTTCCTAAAAGTTCCCTACACAACTTCCTCTTAACCGAACTCAAGCTTGCCATCTTTTCTTGTCTTTTTCTTTCTTCCTTGATTTTGTTAGCTGATGTGCTCCATCTCTCACTTTTGGAATTCTGGACTCCTATGCAAAATTACTACATTCTTACCAACTAGGTAGAGCTTTATTCTAAAGAGTAAGAAACATTGCTTGTATTCTTTAAATCTGTTGTTCAAAAGGCCTCCACAATTGGACAAAACATACATTTGGCCCTCCCCAAGGTAGTTTAGGGTGTCTTTCCAAGCTAGCTCATGCGAACAGGGCTACATCACAAATAACTCCCTTCAAGAGAAAAACAACTTTTCAATTTGCATTAACTCTTTGACCCACGCCATTGCTAGACTAAACAAGAACCATGTACAAATCTAAAGAAGGCTTGTATTTCTCAAACCACAGAAACACAGACCTTTCAATTGTACCCTAGGACAAACAATGGAGCCTCAAAAATGGAGGTGAGAAGGAGAAAAACGAGATGTTGTACTGAATTGCTGCAAAACTAAGAGTGGAGGCTCAAGAGAGAGCCAACATAACAAAACTCATGCCCTAACTAGACTAAGTGTCCTAACTGACCTAGGTGGTACATGTACTAACTGTACCAACAGACCTAACTAACTGTAACTAGGCCTACAAGGCACATACCAAGGAATAAGTGGCACCTATGGATAGCCCATAGAATGACCTACAAGCCCGCCTCCATGGTATGGGCTGAAGTATCCTGGACATGACTCAAGATACCTGAATATCTAATGTCATGGTTGCACATGTTCATCCTGTAGGGATATAGCAACCTATGACTGCACAGAGTATAACAGATCAAATCACAAAAGGTACTAAGTTTAAAGCTTGTAAAAAAGCTTCAAACTTAGGTCGAGGTAGAGTCTTTGTAAAAAGATCTGCCAAGTTGTCTTCAGTAGGAACATAAGACAACTGAATATTACTTGCTGATAATCTCTCTCTGACATAGTGATAGTGAATCTTAATATGCTTTGTATGAGCATGAAAAACAAGATTCCGTGCAATAGCCAAAGCACTCTGACTATCAGTGAAGATGATGGTAGGAGCAGTCGGACATGCATAAAGATCTGCAAGTAACTTCCGAAGCTAAACACACTCCACTATAGCTGTAAAAGCTACTCTGTCATAGCTAGAAGAAGCAACTGTACTCTGCTTCTTGTTAAACCAAGAAATGCATGAAGTACCAAGCATGAAACAGTTGCCACTATGTGACACACAGGTATCCGAACAGCCAACCCAATCACTATTAGTGAATCCATGCATAAAAAGTGAAGTATCAATCTCATAAAGGAGACCCAAATGATGAGTGCCTTTGAGATACCTAAAGACATGCTTCACGGCATGCCAATGGTACGTAGAGGAGTTGTGCATATATCTGCTCAACTATGAGACAACATATTGTAAATCAAGTCTCGTATGGCATAAGGAAATCAAACCACCAATAGCTTGCTAATAGAGAAAGAAAGAAAGTTTATTAAAGTCTTCGGAAGGTCTATGAGACTGTGAAAATCCTGATACAAGCTGTCATAGTGGAGCTACTAAACGAGCATCCATACCAATGCAAAATGCAAAAATGCAGAATGGCAGTACTAAGTCCTAAGTACAACATAGTCATGTCGATGGTCGACTATATATCAATCTCAACATCATCATCATCATCGACAGCAGCAAGATATCAAGATGGATGAGGCAGAGGCATGAAGTCGGCAATAGAGTGTTGTCGGCTACTCAGAGGTGGAGTCCTAGCACGTCTCCTGGTCGTAGCTCTGTGTCTGACCAGGGCTATTGTGACCCTTGTCGGTCGGGCTCCGACTCTAAACAAGAAGGGGATGTCCCCAAGTGTGATCTGTGTGTCAACCCTCTGTCTGAGCTGTCGGGTCACATGCTCCGGGTCACGGTCATGTCGAGGCCTCGTCTCATGGGGGTCCATGTGATCTAGCTAAAAGAACTTCGTGATAGAGCTCTGAGAGAGATCAGCCGAGGAAGAAATCTGCTCCTGTCTCTGTGCTCGGAGAATCCTCTCGCGGTCTCTAAGTTCCTCATGAATGAAACCTGCCAAACACCACTGGTCTGGGTAGGAGAGGAAACATGCCAAAATCCCATAACTATCCCTGAAGAGGCAGTGGAAACGCCCTCGGATCTCATAGTACACAGGACACATGAAGACGAAATGCTCCTCTGTCTCAACCTCTTGCATGTCACACAATGTGCATATGCGCCTCTCCCTGGGTAGTCGCTTTGTTCTACCACTCTCGATGCGAAGTCTGTGTGAAGAGACTCGGAACTGCCCACGAGAGATCCTCAACGAGTGGGGTAGGTGAATTTGTGTGTATCCTGGTGGGTCAATGAAACCCTCTGTTATGATATGTAAGAAGTGATCTCTGTAGAAGCTAAGCTTCACTGGGAGTTCACTCGGTCCCAACCAGGTCCGAAATGTGTGTAGCTGTAGTAGATCCTCACGAATAACTTGGTTGACCTCGTGTGATAGGAGGGGAGAAAACAGAGCATCCATGCTGTACTGGAAGGCAGGTAGTCTATCCATGTGGAGCCCCAGTCGCTCAAACCATCTCTCTGTACGTGCATACTAGCACCTCTGGTCTCCTCCTGCTGCAAGTGCCATAGAAGAGGATAGAAAGAAAGAAAGAAAGAAAGTTTATTAACGTCTTCGGGAGACCGTGAAGGTCTATGAGACTAAAGATAACTGATACAATGAGCATAACGGTGGCGGTCTCAAAACGGGCCAGCCAACCGTTTCTACAAAAAAAGAGGTTATGAAGGACGGTGTGTCTAGTCTTGATACCAAAAATATGTGTCTACCTCCAGATGATACAAAAAAGAAGGGGGGGGCACCAAAAATGGGGCAGAGGGGGGAGATACAATATATATGTGCAGGTGGTGATTGTCAAGACCAATCATAGAGGGGCCGTCAAATGGGAGGCCTAAAAAAACCCTGCGATAGATGATTGGCCTCTGACGTCACGCGGCCTAGTCGAGCTCGGTTGTTGGGGGTGGCGGGTGGCCCTGTGGATGAGGGCAACGGTAACCCCGGTGGGGCGGGCAGAGAGCAGAGACGAGATGTCATGGACCCGGATGTGTGAGTCTGTCCGCCGGCGCAGCTGTCATGGCTCTGGCTCTCGCTCACGTCCGCGTCGTCGGCTAGATTGAGGAGAGGTATCTTGTGACTCGAAGAAATCAGTGATGGGCCGCTGGGTGTCCTCACGCTGTGTGCTGCGCGTGTCGCCGTGCTCGGAGAGAGGTATCTCGGTGGCGAGTCATCTCATGTAAGAAAGCGGCTAGGCATCACTGATCCGGGAACTGCAGCATGTGTGGGAGGGGGCCGAATCCGTCGCGGAAGAGGCAGTGGTACCGGCCCCGAATGGCATAATAGATAGGACCTCTGAAAGCAAAGTGCTCCTCCGACTCGATCTCCTTCTACGCCCCGAGGTGTAATCCCCATGGTACCTGCTACGCCCCGAGGTGTAATCCCCATATTCCCTAACTCGGTACAGATACGTGATGACCTGAAATACAACATCTAGCTGTAAAGGGGGTGACCCAAACTCAGCCTGAATGATCTTGTGAGGGACAAATGGCTTACCACGAATCATCCGTGGTAACATGAGAACTTGTAGCCGCTCTATCCGACAAGTCTGGCTCTCAATAAGGGCTGCCGTACATCCCCATTGGGCGAAACAAGGAGTCAAAAAGCAACCCCTTGGTGCGTGGATCTTGAAAGTGCGAGCGGAAGCAATGCCTCTCTAGTCTGGCTAATGAAGCATAACCCTCTGCTCAAGCGTGCTTGCATCGTGGGTCTCATAGTGAAACTGGGTCCAGAGAAGATAACCCCAAGATAAGTGTATGATGAAACTATCTCAACAGGTGACCCCTCAAATGTGAACTGCTCTTGACGCATGATGGCTCGAGATGTATTGAAGAGTAACATCACATGCACCGCTCCCATTCTCTGAAGAGAAGTGAAAACCATGCTCTGATGGTGTGGATACTGGCTTGCAATCCTCAAACTGAAAATGCTGCAAGAGCTATCCAATATACTTGGATTGTGACATCAAAATGCCCCCCTCACTGCTAGCATATGGATTCCCAGATAGTAGTGCTTTCCTTAAGCGGCATACCTTGCTTTGAGAACCTTCAACCTCAAAGCTAAGAGGTTGGAAAACATGGACCTCTTCCTTCAAATGCCCATGAAGGAAAGCTATCTTGATATCAAGCTGATGTACCTCCCAATGAAAGTGGGCAACAAAGGCAATAACAATGCGAATAGTAGTAATCCTGGAAGTGGGAGCAAAAGTCTCCTCAAAGTCAATGCCTTGCTGTTGACCATAGCCCTTAGCAACAAGACGGGCTTTGTAACGGTCCACTGAACTATCAGCTTTCCGTTTAATCTTATAAACCCCCTTAGTTCCAATGGCATTCTTGCCAGGAAGCAAGTCACAAAGTCCCAAGTGTTATTCTAATAGATAGAATCCAATTTAGCTTGCATAACCTTCAACCAACAATCATTCTGAAAGGCGTCTTTATGGCATAATGGCTCTTCATTGCATGCTGTAGCAACCAATGCATAGGCAACAAAACTAGCATGCTCTTTCTGGACAGCTGCTCTAGTATGGGCTGGCAGAGGAGTATCTTGTTTCCTGTCTATTAATGTGTCAAGGAGCCAACGGGGGACCTTCTTTCCTGGTCAAGAGCTCTGTGCACATTGTCCTGATCAATCGGAGGCAAATCAGGCTGAATATCATGCTGAATATCTGGCTGCACATGTGGCTGCAAATGACCAACAGATGGAGGAGGTACATCATCATGAGCATCTGACAGAAATAAATGTATCAAGCTGTCAAAGATATTTGGGGCATCAACAACGGGCTGTTTTTGACAGTCCAGCAAAGGCATAGTGGAAGATTCATCAAACACAACATCCCGACTGAAACACTTGCCCGTGCAGGGCTGATAGAGATTATATCCCTTGCTCTCTAAGCTATACCCAATAAAAATGCACTTGACATCTTTATCATCGAACTTGGTGCGTGTCTGAGAAGGCACATGGGCATATGCTAAGCATCCAAATGTCCTCATGTGAGAACTGCGAGGCTTACGACCTGTCCAAGCCTCATAAGGTGGGATAGTCTGCAATGCCTTTGTGGGACATTTGTTCAAAATGTAATTAGCACACATAACGGCATCCAACCACAACTTGTTAGGCAAATGCTTGCCTTTCAACATGCACCTGCCCATCTCCATCACTGATCTATTCTTCCCCTCAGCCACGAGATTCAATTGAGGAGTATAAGGCACCGTGCATCGATGATGTATGCCATGTGAAGCCCAAAAAACAGCAAACTCCTTTGACATATATTCACCCCCCCCCCCCTCTGTCTCTATTAAGGTGAGCAATGTGCAGCCCACTCTCATTCTCAGCCAAGGCAATAAAATGCTTGAAGCATATAGAAACTTCAGATTTGGATTTCAAGGCGAAAATCCAGGTGTATCTGGTGAAGTCATCAATGAATGTAACAAAATTATAGAATCCCCCAAGAGCTGCAGCACGCATGGGTCCACAAACATCACTATGAACCAAATAAAGCTTGTGTGAGGCACCAACTCTCCCATCCTTGGGAAACACAGAATGGTGCATCTTTCCAAGCAAGCAAGGTTTGCAAACATTCTTTGAAGGCATATGCATTTTTAAGAAGATTAATAACCATACCATCCTTATATAACTTCACCAAGGCCCCAAAGTTGAGGTGTACAAACCTCTCATGCCACAAATGAGTATCTGCCACGGTAGAAGAATCAAGAGCAAAGGCATGTGCTTCAGCAAGTGCAGCATCATCCAAATATCCGTCATAAGCATTAAGTCTATACAAACCTCTAGCCAATATGCCAGTCAAGACCATGGTAAAGGCATGCGTAGCATCACACACTGCACACCGAATACCATTAAAAAAAACCTGATAGCCACATGTAGCTATGGCTGAAATAGAAATAAGGTTCTTGCGAATGCCTGGAACATAAAGCACATCCTCAAGAGTGACAAGACCACCAGAAACAGAAGTAAGAGCAACTTGCCCAACACCTTTCATGGTATATAATGCATTATTGGCACATGTGACACCCCCCCCCCCTTATATGTATGCTCTAGTGAGCTGAAGAACTTCCTGTAGGAAGTAATGTGCTTGCTAGCACCACTATCAAAGAACCAGGCATCATGAACATCAGAAACTGCCATGCAAGCATCATGAACATCGTGAACATCAAGATTATACTGAAATGCTATTCTTGTGAAAAATCAGCTAGCTCATGTCGATCTTCTGCACTAAGAGAACCAGATATTGCAAGACCAGACTCTTTCTTCTTCTTTTCAGATGCAATTTTCTTCCTACATTCAAAGATATCATTCCCAGGTTTCTTGCAATAGTTACATTTTGTTATCCCCTGAAGAAGAGACACCATGAGAATGATAAGCATGTTATGAGGGGTTTACCAGCTGAAACCTTACCTTTGCCTTTGTTTTTATGTTGGGCAGCAAAGGCTTAATCAATAGCCATAAAAGCATTGCGATTTGCACAACTTTGCTCCTCCTGAAGTAGAAGAGCAACCAGCTGATCAAAAGAATAATGGTTGGCATTGCCACCTGCAACCAACCTCAATGTAGTAGCAAAGCCCTGATAAGAATCAGGCAACCCATAAAGGGTACTAGAAACAAGCTGAGAATTAGACATATTCTCATCAATATTAGCCAATTGCTCTTTCAAATCCTTCACATTAAGATAGGCATCCATGTTACCACCCTCTTCAAGTTTCAAGTCCTTCAACTGCTTGCGGAGATAGGCAACCCTCGCCTCATTCCGCACCTGATATAAGGATGCAAGCTGATCCCATGCTTGCTTAGCTGTCTTGCAAGACTGGATACGAGGGGTAATGACTCTTTTCACTGAAAGAGCAATCACGGCATGTGCTTTGGCACTCAATTTGCTCCTATGTAGAAGGCAAAGTACGTGTGGTAGAAGATGAAGCTGCTCCAGAAGATGCAGCTGCTCCAGAAGTTGCATGACAGCCTTCACCTGAAGAGCATGAAGCAGTACATGTAGTACAAGAGGCAAGAGGTGTAGCACCAGAAGTTGCATTACGTGTAGGCCTGGCCTCGGAGCTTGTAACAATGTGCCATAGATTCTTGGCAGCCAATACATGCCCCATCATGTATGACCACATGGGGTAATTGGTGCCATCAAGCTTGTCATCAATCCCAAGCATCCCAAAAAGATCATCTTTGCTACCATAGCGCTAAAAATGCGAGGCAAAGGCACCAATTTGACAAAGCAAATGAGAGGATGGCAACCTCTCAAAATCAAGTGGCAAAATTCTGCTTAAGCTTCAAACCTTATTCTTGCAAAAGACTCTGCTGTCCCAAGGTGTACCTGTTGCAAAAAAAATCCCCAAAAGGCAACACGGGCCTTCCAAAGTCGGAGGCAATACCTGTAGAGGCCTTCCAAGGCAACACGGGCCTTTCCAAATGCAAATGAAGCAGAAATTGGAAAGAACCAATGCAACAACGGCTTACCCAATGATGTAGCCCGAAAGGACAGCAGTGAAAGGCTCTGAATGCGAGCAAAGAGATTCACCCTTGAAGGAGAGGTGAAAATGATAACAAATGGCAATAAGAAATGGCAATAGTGGGCTGGAAACGAGAATTACAGCAAGAGAAAGTGCTCCCACGAGGAGGAGAGCATGTGAAAATGAGAGGAGAGTGATCCAATGGAGGGGTACTCGCAGCCCGAGGCAAAGGGAAGCCAAAAGAGAGAATGGGCTCAAGGAGTGGCCTCCAGATCGCTTCAACAACCTCCAAATGTCAACAACAACTGGCACACAGCACAAGACAGCTCCAAATGCTGAAGGAAGCTTCGAATCAGCTAGCATGAGCCTCGAGGCAGACTGAGCAGAAGTAAATGAGACCATACTGCATTAAATGCAGACCGTACAGCAATAAACGGAGCCGTACTGCATTAAATACAGATGCAATATTCCGTACAAGTTCAGAACAGCCTTAAATGAGCCCACAGTGTTCCGTACAGCATTTAATATGCTGCTGTCAGTGTCCATACAGTCTGTACGGACAGTATGTCTCACACGTGTGGAGTCGCCTGCAGAAAAAGGGTTCAGATGCTCTGAAATCAAGTTATCTATGCAGCAGCAGCTCCTGGAAGAAATTTATGGCGACAAAAAAGGGAAAACCTGAATGCTCACACATGTGGAGTGCCTAGGAAAATAAAGTGACCAGCAAAAGAACGGGCTGCCAAACAGCTCCCAATGCTCCAGAAGGACTGCGGGTGTAAGGCTAGAAGGCGGATCCCTGACCTGCTCTGATACCACTGTAGGCTACGGCAAGCAATGGAAGCTCAAAAATGGAGGTGAGAAGGAGAAAAAGGAGATGTTGTGATGAATTGCAGCAAAACTGAGAGTGGACGCTCAAGAGAGAGCCAACATAACAAAACCCTAGAGCTAAATGCCCTAACTGGACTAAGTGTCCTAACTGAGCTAGGTGGTACATGTACTAACTGCACCAACAGACCTATTGGATTTTAACTAGGCCTACAAGGCACATACCAAGGAATAAGTGGCACCTATGGATAGCCCATAGAATGGCCTACATCAATGTGATACCTTATTACACCGTGCCTCCCAAGAGTGACGTCGAAATACATGGCCTACCTTTGTCATCTAGAACATCTCTCTATTTGGATTCCCCACAAAATGTGCCGTCCTTGATGCCTAAATCCACTACTAAGGATCAGCACTGAGGCATAAGGCCCCATGATCTGCCCTCATGCAACAGTCACCAGCATGTTAAGAGCACACTATCATCCAATGGTGAAAACGTTGGTCACATGGCTAAGGCACAACTTAGATGGCCCAAACCCCCAAATTGTAGGATGGAGGCTGTGCACCTTAGCTCAAACGGACTCCTACCCGCAAGCACCCATGAAACACATCCTAAAGGGGATGGTTGGCGAATTTTGATTAATACAAGGAAGGAATGTGTTCTCAAATAGTAGGGGCAAGACCAAAGGCTAGCAGCTCCACCCTCGAGCACCTCGGCTCAAGAGGCATCATGCAATGTAATGCCCAAAAAAAACGCCCTACTAGGAACATTTGGCAAATTTTGATGAATAGGAAAGAAATGTGTTCTTTGCGAGTGTGTAGTCTCCTCTTGCTAAGGTAGAAAGCAGCATACCTTCTTCCTCCCAGAACACTTCCTCTTTGCCGAGAGCAAGGAGAACTACCATACACATTGTCACAATGCCCCAAAAGGGACAACACTGTGTTTGGAGACATGTTCCTCATCTTACAAAAACCGAATTATCTAGGGTTGATTATCTCAAAGTTACATGTGCACAAAAACGAGAGGTGTGTCCTTAAAAGTCTTCCTAGACTATGTGGTTGATTGGATGTCGTCTCAAATTGTGAAACCTTCTCCATGGAGGGGGCTAGTGTTTTGATGCACTCGGTGTCATGTGAGGCATGTGTGTATGGTGTGATGGTTGCATTATGGGGATATTATGTTATTTTGGATGTCCATGGATGCTTAAAAATTTGAATGTTGTACATGATCTCCAAGGCTTCCCTTTTGATTGTGGAGTAATTCTTGTCTACCATTGAAAAAATTCGGCTCACATAGAGATTGATTTAGGAGCTCGTGGCATCATAGATCATTGCACAGTGCCATACACACCACAACAAGATGGTGTTGCAAAACGGAAGAACAAAACTTTGATAGAAATGACGTGGTGGATGATGAAAGGGAAGTATTTGCCAAAAAAAAACTGGTTGGATGCTGTCATGTGTGTCATTTAAGACATCAAACCTTATGAGGCATGGATACATCTTAAGCCAGTTTTTTCACAATGAGAGTGTTCAAATGCCTTGCATATGCTCATGTTCCGTCTCAGCTTCCACAAAAGCTTGAGGACCAGGCTGTCAAATGTATTTTCATTGGATTTAGCCCAGAAAGGAAAGGGTACATGTTATATAAGCCTAGTCTAGGCGAGGTTATCATTAGCAAACATGTGGTTTTTGCTGAAAACTATGTCATGCCTTTTGTTGGACTGTCAAAAACAGCCAACTATTGTTGCTTCTGGAGTATTCATGAAGTATCCCACAGAGGCATATGTAGGACTGTAAGAAAAGGCAAGAACGTCATACAGAGAGCATGACTCAACCGAATGTCATCGCACAGAAATATCTTATGAACACATGAGGTCATGAAGAAAGGAGAAGGCATAATGTTGCTCAATAAACTAGCAATCCCCATCCAAATGAATGTCACATGTCTACAGTCCCATAAACAATGCTCAATAGTCTCCTCAGCAGAATGGCAACAAATATAGATAGAATCAGCCACGAGCATAGACCTCCACTAGTTCACTGCAATCCCTCCATGAGTAAAAAGCCAAAAGGTCATATTGATGTTTCTATTCCTGAGGGATTTCCAGAGTCTCTTTCAAAAGGGAATTTTCTATTCCTAAGGGATTTCCAGAGTCTCTTTCAAAAGAATTTTTGCAAAATCTGAAAATTTTCCCAATGAGGAGATCTGGTGGATTTCCAACCTGTTGAGCTGAAACTTCCTAGCATTATTGATTGTGTAACAAAAGAAGGCGAGGCTCTTCTATCTGTGCCCTACATCAATCCATTCCCACTCCCCAGGGTCCCATTGCAAATACTTTATGATAACACCTCCATATAGCAAAATCCTCCATGAACCCAAGGAAATGTGATCTAGGTTAGGGTCTAGATACCATCCTGAAGCCAAAAAGCATTGCTCCACATGACCTACAATCCTGACAAGCTGAAAAGAAAAATATGTTAAGTATATCATCTATAGACTTGGACAACCTGGCCCCAGAATGAACATCAAAGACCAAGGCGTCCCTATCTGATCCTCGCAATCCTATAACCTGAAGTGGGATCCTTGATCCCATAAAGACCCCTACGTTCAAGCTCTAGCTTACTAAATCTCCACCAAGCCCCAAAATTCCCTAGATGGATCTAGTATGCCACATGTCTTCATTCTAGGGTCCCTCCTTAATGCATCATTTACCCCTCTCTTGGGATATCATTGAAACCAATTGCCCCTAGGCACATTTCATGCATTTAGGTCCCTTAGCCTTAGATCCACCTAGTCTAGTGCCATGTCACCCACACCAAGGACCTTGACCTTTATTCCTTTTTTATCATTTACATGAAGCCCAAACAAATATAATACAAACATTGATCCTTTAAAGGAAAATTTCGACTGACCCTTTCGAGGTCATGTTACCTCAACTTGAGCGTAACATTCCTTTCCTCTTCAAGCATCAGCGTCCTCGATGATAAAGTCTGGAAACACTCTCCGTAACTGGCATAAGGATTCTAACAATGGCAGCCACTTGTTTCATGTATGTTGCCTCAATGACACATATGCTCTAAGCATATCCTCTAAAATTTGGTTGATTCTTTCCGTCTGACCATCCGCATCCGGATGATCCCCACTACTCATTCCCAACTCAGTCCTTAGTGTCTCAAATACCACAGTCCATAAATGACCGGTAAATTTGACATCCCTATTTGACACTATGGATTTGGGTAATCCATGCAAACAAAATATATGTCTAATAAACAAATCCGCCACTTGCGGGGCACTGACAGACTCTCTAGTTGGAATGAAGTGAGCCATCTTAATAAGACGATCAATCACCATAAGGATAGAATCATATCCACCTTGTGTTGTAGGCAGACCTACAATAAAGTCCATGGAAATGCTCTCCCACCTACCTAGTGGTATCTCCAAGGGCTGTAAAAGTCCGGGTGGCTTCACCCATTCTGCCTTACTTACTTGACACGAAAAACAACGTGTCACATATTCATGAATATGCTTTTTTCATCTTTGGCCAAAAGAAATCTCGTCTCACGAGATCATATGTCTTCTCGACTCCTGGATGTCCCGCACATGGGCTATCATGGCATTGTTGAATGACTCTTTGCCTGAGATCATTCTGATTAGGTACTACTACCTTGCCATTTCTTTTCAGCATACCATCCCTTATGGCATATCTTACATAAGTTTGACCTTTTCTGGATGCCAGGTCATCCTTTTCCCCGGGTTTGAATACATGAGCCTTAGGCCAAAGGCTCTGGACGAGAACTCGTCCACCTTTTGAGTTTTTCTAATCTCGGTTATTAGAGCACTCTCTAATACCGTGAAACTCATATTATGCATAATGTGTGACAACGCATCAGCAACTTTATTATCCTTCCCTACCAAGGCCATTGCTCTTATTGGTCTTTGCGTGGCCGACTCTCTCATTCATCATGTGGACTTCAAGTCAACTGCTAAGGAGGTTGGGGATCGCCTTGAGAAGTTCTTTGGTAATAAAATCACCAACTCTAAAGTCTTTTTGAAGCTTAAATTTTATGATCTGAAAATGGAAGAGAGTGATGAGTTGAGTGATCATCTAGCCCGGTTTCAATCTCTTGTTCAACAACTCTCAAGTTTGAAGAGTGTTCCTGATGATGAAGATAAGATGGCCGTCCTTCTGAAGAGTATGCATGGCATTTCTCGCTTTGAGCACTTTCTTGAGATCCTTCGTCTTGCCACTACCACGTTGGATGATATAGTCAGTTGTTTACAAAAATGTTTCAAAGTATCGTGATCAACATCAACATAACTGACCCATACAAATAATGTCTCCATGTTTTCAGAGCATGGACAACAGCATACAACTCTAATTCATGAGTTGGCCAATTTCGTTGAGAGGGAGAAAGCTTCTTGCTTTCAAAGGCTACTGGCCTTCCCTCTTGGAGGAGAACTGCTCCTACCGCAATGCCACTTGCATCGGTTTCAAGGAAAAACGGTTTCTGGGGATCAACTATTTTTAACACCGGTCCTGAGACCACAGCTTATTTTATGGTGTTAAAACTTTCCTGTTGATTTTGTCCCCATATAAAAGGTACTTTATCTGAGGTCAGATCAGTCAATGGCGATACTATTTCGGAATATCCTTTGATATGCCTTCGATAAAATTGGACAAATCCCAAGAATGATCGCAAAGCGGTCAAACTCTGAGGGATTGGCCAACAGTATCGCAGCCACTTTCTTTGGATCCATTTCTACCTCCTCAGGAGTAATTATGAATCCTAAATATTCAAGTCTTACCATACATAGTATAGTTTTCTTTTTATTTACATAAAGACTGGCTTTCCTCAAAGTACTGAACACTATTCTTAAGTGTTCATGATGCTCAGTAATACTTTTACTGAATACCAGAATATCGTCAATAAAATGTACTACAAACTTTTTGATATACGGACGTAGTAAATCGTTCATAAGCATGACGAATGTAGCTGGAGCATTGGTAAGTCCAAAGGGCATTCCCAAAAACTCATAATGTCCAAACCTGCTTCTAAAAGCGGTTTTATGCACATCCTTGGCCCTAATACGGATCTGATGGTAGCCACATTTAAGATCTATCTTACTGAAAATTACGGCCCCATGTAATGCATCTAGCAAATCGTCGATCCGAGCCATCGGATACCTGTGCTTAATAGTGATATTATTCAATGCTATGTAATCTATACAGAGGCGAAAAGTATCATCTTTCTTCTTCTTTAATATCACTAGCGAAGCAAAAGGTGAGAAACTTGGTTGAATCTGCCCCAACTTGAGGTATTCTTCCAGTTGTCTTTGCACCTCCGCCTCTTCAGTAAAACTCAACCTATAGGGAGGTTTATTTACAGGTTCTGCCCTCGGGATTAGTTCAATCTTATGCTGAACATTCCGCTCTGGAGGTAACCCATAAGGTAGCTCATCCCTAAAACAATCAGAGAACTCCTCTGTTATTTGATCAGCCAGCTTGGCCATCTCTCCATTTTGAGTAACATCAGTGCTAGCTGAAGAATCATCAATCGACTCTACCGATGCTGTACAAAGAAACAAAAACTCTTCTTGAGCTTTTCGAATTTCCATCACAGAAACCAACGGTCCTTGAGGTATATCTTTTTCACCTCGTAGGACATACAGCACATCATTCATCTTGAATTGATAAATGTGCTTTTTTTAATCTATGGCTGGATTCTTCCTAGAATGCCAAGCCTTACCCAGGGCTATGTCTGCATGAGCAAGCTTAGTCATCTCAAAATCAAGCTTCTCAGCATAGTCTTGAATTTGAAGCTCCAACTGGGTAACCCTTTGGTCCCATACTTCAGTTGAACTTCCATCTGCCATCCTGACTGTATATGCATAGTCAAATGGGCTAGTCTTTAGTTTCAGCCTCTTTACAAGCTTCGAGTTAATTACATTGTGTGTTGACACTGAGTCAAACAACACAATGACATCATGATTAGCTACTTGCCCTTTCATCTTAATTAACTCCGTATCATTAAAGGCTGTATACCCCGTTGCTGCGGGCTTTGACAAGATATTATCAGGTGCACTAGTTACTAACTTAGCAACAGACACACATAACAAAAAAGGTACTAACCTTTGAGAAGATCCCGCTAGCTGAATCCGCATCTGTTCTGCTCTGGGACTTTCCTCCACTTCCACGTCGCATTCTGAGACCACCATCTCAGCCATCCGATGATCCTTGTTTCGTGGACAATCTTTCCACTGATGAGGCTGAAGGCAACCAAAACACAAGCCTTCTCTCCTCGCTTTTTTCCTTTGCTCTCGGTTTAAAGAAGACTTTGACTAAGCCTGGGCTGCCATTGGTGTTACTTTTCTTTTCATTCCAATGGTGGTACTTGATTTTGGAGTCTCAACTGGTTTCGCCTGCTTGGCTTGACCACTAGGCTGTGAGGCACTCCCTTTGCTAATCCACTTCTTCTTAAACCCAGTTTTCTTCGGGTACCCATACTGAGTCCCAACCTGCACAAACCCACTTGGTCTGTTCTCTTTTGCATCCTCATAGTTCAAGGCTATGGCAATTGCTTCATCTAGCGTGTTCGCATACTTAGCCCGAACTTCCATCTTTATCCGATCATTCAATCCAAAGATAAAATCTTTTACTTGGATTGATTGAGATAGGGGTTCATCAACCTTCATTACACTTTCTTTGAGCTTATCAGTGTATTCCGCCACTGATAAGTTTCTCTGACGAAGGTTTCAATACTAATCCCAAGCTCGGGATGCTTCGTCAGGAGGTAAGAAGTGTTTTCTAAATTCCTTTTTAAACCCCTCCCAAGTAGTGGATGCTACTCCATCTTTCTGCTGTTTTATCCACCACCTATCCGTTGCCTCATTAAACATATGGGTGGCCTCGCGGATTTTCTTCATATCATTCCTGATTTCACAAATGGCGAATGCCTCGTCCCATTTGTGTAACCAGGTCTCAATGATATCGGAACTACGGTCAAACATCCGACTAGAATACTTTTTTGGCCTATAATTGGTAATATTAGGCACTTTAGCCCTCCTAGGCTCGACCGTACGAACACTCGACTCCGGTTCCATTGGAGATTTACCTTTCTCCTCACGAGATGGTCTGGCAGACATACTATGCACCATTTTCCTAAGTTCAGATTGCCCTACATTTGCTTGTAACTGCTGCGCTAAAATCTGTTGCAAGGCATCCTCTAACATTGAAATTCTGCCAGATAGTGTATGACCTGCTGGACGCGACACCTGTGGGGTCGGCCGGACTCCCGACTCTACGGGATCCATCCTGGAAGCTTCTTCTTCTACTTCCATTTAGGTCAATGGGTGGTTTTTTTTTTAAAAAAAAAATTTAAATAATAAAACACCGCTTGAAACTGTATCTACAAATCGAAAGTCCAACTTCCAACTTTACAGCTAACCAAGCATATATCACATTGTAACCAAAACCACTCTTCCTTGTACTAGGGAAAACTCCTGCAATCCAAATTGACTCATACATGGAGGCAAATAAACAAGCATATGCTCCAACTAAACTTAGAAGGCATAGAGAGCTCCCTGATTATAATTCTTGCTGCATGAAGAGATCAACTAGTCCCTGTAGTCCACTCCAAATCTGCATTTATGACTTGCCTTGTGACCACAAACATACTCTAGTATCTACCCCTTCACACGAGCTCACGATCAAGCGCAACCAACGAAAGCCTAGCTCTGCACACACATGCAGCCCGTCGCTGCCCGAAGCGCCGTTCGCATGCCCCAGACTTCCGCTTGTCGATCATTCTTTCAAACTATGGTCTAGCCTTCCCGTCCGTCGACTGCTTTAGCTGCATCGTCGTCCATCACCTACGACTTCTACTAGCACAAGGTCGCCTTTATACTTCTCAAGATAATTCCCACGGATGCTATGACGTTGCCATTGGTTACGGTGGCAGATAATATCCAATATCCTTTTCTTGTTACAGCCAATATCTTCAAAGACGATACGTAAGACGATCGATTGATACCTGCTCCAATGGCACGACCTGCATCTTATCTTTGGCGCTTCCAGAATTACAAACTCCAGACAATTCCGCTCGCTACCCCTGATCGCTCTGCGCGTTTCTTCTCATGGAGTTTGCACGTCCTATGCAATAACTAGCCCCCGCAATGTCCAAAAGCCTTTGAAGACAACAACTCGTAAACCTCCGCGTGCGCCACTGTTGATTATCCAACACAACTCCAATGTTGATGAATTACTCGATGGCCTGAACCAGACGACACGAACGATCTACTCTCCACAGATCGTACCGCTCTAATATCAAATATTACACGAAAATCTGTCTGCTCCCAGAAAGTTATGTCGAATCGCGGGCACAAGCACGTAGAATCACCTCCCAGCCAATTCTCGGTGGTCGTAAGCTTTCACGCTCAGGAAATCTACGTTCAAGCTCTAGCTTACTAAATCTCCACCAAGCCCCAAAATTCCCTAGATGGATCTAGTATGCCACATGTCTTCATTCTAGGGTCCCTCCTTAATGCATCATTTACCCCTCTCTTGGGATATCATTGAAACCAATTGCCCCTAGGCACATTTCATGCATTTAGGTCCCTTAGCCTTAGATCCACCTAGTCTAGTGCCATGTCACCCACACCAAGGACCTTGACCTTTATTCCTTTTTTATCATTTACATGAAGCCCAAACAAATATAATACAAACATTGATCCTTTAAAGGAAAATGTTGACTGACCCTTCCGAGGTCATGTTACCTCAACTTGAGCGTAACAGAGAGCACTCTCTATGTACGCAAGATCGATGCTGACTTGCTGATTCTTATTCTTTATGTGGATGATATGCTCCTCTACATAGCATATTGCAGCCCTTAGAGCTGATTTGCAGCATTCATTTGCTATGAATGATTTGGGCCAGCTCCACTGTCACGTTAGAGGTTGCGAGAGTGGATCCCTTACATACAAGTGGTATAAGAGGTTACAATATGTGCTCTTCAGTTTTAATACCGCCTGCTTTTCCCCTTATTAATTAATTTATTTCTAAAAAATAACCTTGGATCCTGTTGATCTTCTAATGATCCAAGCAAGTAAATGATACAGGAACATTTGGAGCTTTTTATATGCTGTGCCCACGGCCCTCCACTTTGAAGGGGGGGTCGTGCTGTGATTTAAATGGCATTTTTAACATAATTTCTCATAAAACGTTAGTATGTACCACACGAAGCTTGTCTTTACATTCGTGAATAAATTCTCTTTTTCTCTAAGAAGTACCCTAGAATCTTCAAAGTATATGTCCACCCTGTAGAAGAAAATGCTTATGAACATAGAGTGTAACAATAATGCTCCATATTTGAAAGAGAAGCCCACCCTTATTCTGGGACAGGCTTCATTGCTTCAAATCAATTTCCTAAAGTGAACCAGCTATTTCCACCTTAAGGCGCATTTTAATGGCAACTAGATTCAATTATCAGTTTGTGCTCCGCATCCATCCTTCTCTAGGCTCATCTGTTGTGTGTTCAAGTGACAACTGAAATCCACTACAACAAGGGCTCATTCCCTCGGTACACATAATACACCCGAATAAAATTTATAACTATTTCCATTCGGCCTTTCATTTTCTTACCACGCCAGATACTTTCACACCATTAATATAAAGATTGCACCAGACTCTTCAATCAGACACGTGGAGTCCTTCAGCTGACAGCTGTAACCTGACCCAGCTTTTGTTTATACCTTGAAACAGTCCCCTTTCAAAGTATCTTGGCTTGCTTTTCCTATGCCAAGCTGCAGCCCATGATCAGTGTACTTGGTCTCTTCCTGTTGGTCTTCAAACATTAAGAACCTAGTCTGACTCCAGAAAACTTCATCAAAAGGGCCGGCCTTACCAAAGGGAAATCTCTATCAAGGACTTGGGACTGCCCACCAACTCTGGCATGGCAGTCCTCTTGGCAATACATCACAGGATCTGTTTCCTCTCCAACAGCACAAGGAAGTTAAAAACCAGTTCCCCTTTATCCACAGCATCTCCGCGTCAAAAGGAAGCCAATCTCCTTATTAAATTTACAATAAGCCTGCAACTAGAGCACTTCCTAGTCTCCCTCCATAAAAGTTCATCAAAAGGCCAGGCCATACAAAAGAGATGTCTCTATCGTGGACTTGCACATTCCCAGTTGGTGATACGCCACAGCATTTGCCTTTCCAACAGCAGCAGGAGCTTAAAAACTAGTAGCATCTCAGTGTTGAAGGAAGCCAATCTCCTTATTAAATTGACAATCAGCTGGCAATTGTAGATCTTAAGCTACGACGCTCAGCACTTGACAGACTGGTCCTTACCCATAGCGCAGCCTACAGTCACTGTGTCATTTTTTAATCACCGCTCTAGATCTCTTCACGACTAGCTTCTTTCTTTTAATTTTAATTTTATTTTCTTGTTCCCTTTTTTGAGGGATGGCTTCTTTATTTACACAAAACTCCAGTTTTTGTGGCACAAATGTCACATGGCATATAGACTAGTTCACCATACAAAGACATTTTTATTAAATGTGTACAAGAAGTTTTTTTCTGTGTCACATTGAAAGCCTACAACCACAATCTCTCTATCTGTGGTGCAGAGGCGAACTCAAGCAGTGGTAAAGGGCTAATCATTAAAATAGAAGACATCCACCTGATATTCTTCATTGCTAGATAGAAGCCTCCTATTCCTTCACTAGGTGAGAAAACCTTTTGATTCTAAACTTTCTAATACTTCTGCCATGTCCAAAAAGCCATATAGAGTTTGATCTTTTCAGTACCTTCATAAACACAAATTTCATTGAGAAATATCTCACAAGTGTGCTACTGTTAAGCATTGATATTGCCATATTGTGTGCGAATGTGTTAAATTTAAAAAAGGATTCCACATCAGACAACCACAATGTCGTCTTTCACATTTACTAGTCAGAAAAGTAATTCAGTGCAGAAACTGTAATGGCAGCAAGATCATACAGTGACAAGCAGACCAGGTACAGATGCAAAAATGATAACTCTTCCAATGATGCTCACCTCCAGATTTTGCCGGTGAAAGGTCCCAAAATACTTCTCGCATAATTTAACCAGTTTGGCTCTAAGCGAGATTGCTTCTGCACCACTGAAGGCCTCTCCGGCCAAAACAAACCTGTTCACCCAATCTAAGCTTTGCAAAAAATGATGCGGGCTTGTCGCACACAGTGCATCACAAGATAGTAAGGCTGACACACGGCGGGCAGCAAGTTCCCACACATGCTTTCTGCCTTTGTCTAAAGCCTTACTCACATTAAAGACCGTTTCTTTTCTCAAATTCTCAGTCAGATCACTGAGTGATCCTCCAACAACCACTGCTTCATCCAGTACCTTTCCAATATCATGACTTCCTACCAAAAAAAGATCCTGCTTCTCATCTCCCATGACCAAAGCAGAATTTTTACCATTTTCAGACTTTCCCTCACTGAGATGGCAGGAGTTCAGCAGAGAACTACTTACTGACATATCTACATCCTCCACTGCCCCCATAGACAATCGTAGTGGAGACCATTCAGATTCACAGTTTCCGGACACACCTAGAGACAAGGGTGCTGCATTATTTTGGTGACTCTCATGCAGGAGGGCATGTGCTTGTATATTTCCATGACTCATACCGCATTTTTCCTTGCCATTTGCAAGGGGTCTCCCAGGCTCATCCCCTGCTAGCGCTCGTCTTCTTTCCTACAAGGCAAAACCAAATAAAAAGATGTGAGGAGCTTCAAATCACAATATAAGATATTTACGTTGACTCACATATGTTTGTCCTAATTATTGCATTCCATGTGCTAAATTAGCCAAACATCCTTGAGTATTTATGGAACCAATCAAACTACGACACTGGCAAAAGTGCAGCCAGACGTCTACTGAGGTTCCAATATCCCTAAGTCTATGACATAAATGAAAACTAAAACCATGCACTTCATATAATTTTTATATTTAATTAAAAAAAAAAAAAAAAGGTCTGCTGCTCCTGCGAGCCTCCCCCTCCCCTTCCGTACCTCTACCTCCCTTAGCCCCCTCCTCCTCGCTTCGACCTCTCCCGCCCCTACCTCTCCGCCCTCACCTCCCCTCACCCGCCGTTGCCGCCGCGCCCTCCCTCGCAACCCCCCGCCTCACCTCCGCCTCACCCCTGCCCTCCGACCTCACCCCCCCCTCGCACCTCCGCTCACCCCCTCGCACCTCCGCCTCACCCCCCCCCCTCACTGCTGCCTCTCCGCCCTCACCCCTCACATCCCGCCTCACCCCCGCCTCACTCCGCCCCCCCTCGCTATGCCCACCCCCTCGCCGCTCCGTCCCCTCCCCCCTCGCCCCTCCGCTCCACCCCGCCCCACCACCACTCCGCTCCCCCCCGCCTCCCGTTTCGCCCCCCCGCCCCTCGCCTTACCGCCCCCGCCCCCTCCCGCCTCTCCGCCCTTCCGCTCCACCCCCGCCTTCCCTTCCCGCCCTCCGCCCCCGCCCCCCCCCGCCCCTTCGCTCCACCCCGCCCCTTCCGTCCCACCCTTTCACCCCGCCCCCCGTCCGTCCTCCCGCCCCGCTCCGCCTCTCCCCCGCTTCTGTTCCCGCCTCCCCACCTCACCCGCGCTCCGCCCCCACTCCTCCACCCCGCGCCACCTCCGCTTCCTGTCCTCCCATCCCGCTTCCTCCGCCCTCCGCCCTCCATCCTTCCCGCTTTTCGCCTCCGCATCCGTCTTCCGCACACCCAGGCTCCACCCTCCCGCATCTATCCCCCCCTTTTTTGGGTGGCAGTCTCTTCCTCATCGGAAGCCTCGCAGTTTGTCTTGGCGGTATGGCGGCTCCCTGCCCGAAACTGGAGGCCCAGTCGGACCCTCCCTCTCCAGATGCCTACAGCGTCATCCTGACAGAGCAACAATCATCTCGGGTTCAGGAGGTTGCCAATGACTTTGCCCTTACCTCTGTTTATGGCAGAGTCATTGGACATTCCCCCTCCAGATCAGCCATCAGGGACTGGCTCCAGTCCACTCTCATGCTAGAGGACGGCCATATTGAGGAGGTGGCCCTTATGGGAAGGGGCATCTTCTGGCTCAAACTCTCCAATGCGAAAGCTGCGAGCAACCTGATTGCTGGCTCCCCCACGTCAGTGGATGGAAAGATTATCATGATAGTCCCGTGGTACCGTGGATTCAGCGCAGCGGATTTTGATGCTCGGTTCCGTATACCTCGCCATCCAGTGACGCTAGTTTTTCCAGGTCTTGCTGCTGAGCTGCGGCCGATTGTCAGGGACCTGGGCTCCCACTTTGGCTGCGTTATGCACGATACTTTCGCCGATGCGGTGACTACGGTAGGAGCCCCCCGAGTCCGTGTGGCTGTGGCGGATCCTGCGACTCTCCCGGCAGTGATCGAGATCGTGACAGATGCCGGCAGCATCACCCAGAGCATGGTAGTCACCGGACAGCCAGGACAGTGTCTGAGGTGTCACGGCTTTGGGCACCTGGCGGCTGTTTGTCCATGCTTCGCCATCTCTTCTCGGCCTCCCCCGCCCCCTCCCCTCCCCCCCCCCTCCGGGCAGCCACGCCAGGAGGAGCAGAGGCAGCCGGAGTCCGGACCAGAGTTAGCTGGCGGCTGGACTGAGGTTAGAAGGAAAAGAGGAAAGAACAAGAAGATTTCTGATAAAGGCAAGGAGGCAGAGGTTACCCAACCTGCAGCAGCACCTCAGAGACCTGACAGGCAGCCGCCCCAGGGACCTGGGAGAGCATCTTCTTCGACGGTAGCCCGCCCTCCACAGCCTCAGGTCCCCCTCTCTTCCGCTCCCCAGCCTCTTCCCACTCAGCCCCAGCCCTTTCCCCAGCTGCACCCCATTTCTCCCGACCCGCAACTTCAGCCCCCTCCTCTCCCTCAGTCTCCTCCCTCTCCTTCTCAGCCCCAGTTCCAGATGCATCCCCATCCCTCCCCCCCCCGCCTCTTTCAGCTCTCCCGCAGAGCTAGCTGCACCGGCGGTTCCTCAGCCGAGGGCAGCCCCCGCTCCCCCTCCTCCTCCTCCTCCTCCGCTAGTCGCCCCTGAGGAGTCTGAGTTGCCTATTCCCCAGCCTCCTCCCCCTCCCCCTCCGCTGGCAGGACACCGTGAGTCTACACCACCACCGGAGCAGGCTTCTCTGTCCGCTAGCCCCTCAGTGGCAGACTCTGACGGGCCTCAGCTTCAGGAGAGAGAGCTCCCCCGCGACTTTTACAGATCTGGCCCCTGGGACTACTTGGATGTGGCCGACCTCGAGACCTTCCCTGCTTGCCTCGACATCAGTATCTTCCTGCTCCGCAAAGGGGCGGATGGGAAGATAGCCGCCTTGGCCCCTAGGGATGGCCCTAGCTTTGCTTTCATGTTCCTTAGCGATGGCACCGAGACCTGGACAGACGACTCGGTCTGGGAGGCTCTCAGGGAGCAGACGCATGCTCAGGTTTGCTCCTGGATAGGCCCGTCCGAAAGGGCAGCTTCTCGAGACTCAGTGGTCCGAGGGTGACGTGCGCCTGCGGTGGCGTTGCGCCGCCAAACGCTTCAGACTAATTGTGATCCTTAGGCCCCCCCTGTCTTGGTCCCTCCCCCAAGATGTCAGAGCCTGGACTCCTCAGAAACTCCGAGCCTTCTACGGGATGTCCACCTCAGAGATCTCGAGCTGGCTCGAGAAAGCTTTCGTTCATGGTACCAAAGGCCTCTCGCCTTTGCTGAAGGTGTTGAAGAACGGGCAGGACGACCCCGCTTCCCCCTCCAAACCTTCCCATAAGCGTCAGCGCCTCCACTCCGAGATGTCAGCTTCTTCTTCGACTTCGACCGTGAGCAGACAGTTGTTCGCAGCCTCCCAGTCCTCACCATGAGCCTACACCTCGTATCCTGGAATGTGAACGGGTTTCACTCTTCTGGCACCCGTGGTCCTAGGAAGCTCATTTTGAGACAGGAACTTCAGCCAGCATTGATTGGTCGTTTGGATGTACTTCTACTCCAGGAGCACAAGCTTTCTGCGGCTCACTCCCGTAGATGCGGGAAGATCCTCCCTGGACGCTCTCACACTTATTGGGAGCCCTCGATCGGCGCACTGGGGAGGAGTGGTGGTGTCTGTACTTCCGTGGGCGAGCAGCTAGCCCAGGGAGTTTTCGGTCATGGCACGTTGATACCAGGCCGTGCCCTTTGGGTAGGCCTGGAACTGGAGGGCTCCAGAGTTGGAATCCTCAACATTTATGCTCCCACAGATCTCCGTTGCAGAGCCACCTTCTCGAGGACACTTACAGGGATTCTCCCAGACATGGATTCCTGGATTGTTGGAGGTGACTTCAACAATCTGGAGACCTTGGAGGACCAGCAGGGCAGAGGACCGGAGTTTACAGGTATGTCGCAGGCAGAGCAGTCCACTTGGGACTCTTTTATCTTTGCGACAGGAGGTAGGGACAGTTGGCGAGACCCGTCCTTCCGGCGTTGGCACGGGAGCTTGGACTTCTCGTGGGGCTTCCGCAGGGAAGGAGGCAGACTCTTGGAGAGGCTAGATAGATTTTATGTTAGTGATTGGGCCATCAGCAGAGGCGGTCAGCGGGTATAGTTCCAAGGACGACACTTTCCGACCATGCGCCTGTGCTCTTATCATTAGACTCGGCAGTTCAGGCCCTTCCCCCCCGCTCATGCCGGATTCCCGACTCCATTTTCTCGAGGGAGGACGTGCGCAGCAGTATATGCAGTCTTTGGGACAAAGACTGGGGCGAGTGCGTGGATCTGGTTGATTCGGTGGCGCAGGCTTTGCAGGAGTCCAGCCAGATCTGCCAGCTCGCAGCCCTACAAGTTCGACAGGAATGGTGGGGTAGAGAGAGAGCTCTTCGGAGGGACCTCGCCTCCATTCCAGCGACTCCAGCAGGCATCCCCGGGCTCGGAGGAGCTTCGGATCCAGGCCTTCGAGCCAGAGCCCTTCTTGAGGAGACACTCCAGCGTCGCTCAGAGTTTTCCTATCACGCCTCTCTCTCCTTCTGGGCCCGGAAGGGTGACCGGATGTGCAGGGAGTTCTTCAGGACGCATGGCCAGAGAGCAGCAGCAGGTGATCAGCTTCGGAGTCTCAGGACAGCGGAGGGACACATCGCTACGGATCCGGGAGAGGTCTTGGGGTTGGCCACTGACTTCTACAGGACCCTTTTTCAGCAGGAGCCGCTTGCCCCTCGTACTCGACGTTCCCGTGAGGAGGTGTGGAGGCACACTCCATCCCCAGCCTAGCATGCAGGCGACGTTGTTGGCACCATTCACCACGGATGAGATGCTGGAGGCCTTGATGGCCATCGATGGGCAGAAATGCCCAGGTGAGGATGGGCTATCCCGGGCATTCTTCACCTCCTTCTGGGACCAGATCCATCAGCCCCTCCTAGCAGCTCTGCAGAGGATTTTCAGCAGCGGTTATATGCCAGAGAGCCTCTCCTCGGGACTGATTTGCCTCATCCCGAAGGGAGGAGATAGACAGGAGATCCGTCAGTGGCGCCCGATCACTCTCCTTACCACTGCCTACAAAATCCTTGCCAAGATGATCAGCGCCAGAGTTCGGCCTCTACTCCCAGACCTCATTCATGACACGCAGACAGGCTTTGTCCAGGATCGCAGTATCCTGGATAATGTCTTCACCTTTTCAGAGGCGGCGGAGTGGGCTCAGCACAGTGGATCACACCTAGCCATCCTACTTCTCGACTTTGAGAAGGCCTACGATCGAGTGGACTGGTCCTTTCTGGAGGGGACTCTGGAGCGGCTAGGTTTCCCAGCAGGATGGATTCAGGGTATTTCAGCTTTGTACAGGACAGCTTCTAGAAGAGTCATCATTGGCGGCAGGATGGGTGAGCGTTTTAGCTTGGAGAGATCAGTGCGTCAGGGCTGCCCCCTTGCTCCTTACCTGTTTCTCTTCTTCGCCGAGGCTATGACTTACTACCTTCGGGCGAGGTCTACAGGGATCGGGGGTGTTCGCCTTCCACTCCGGGAGGACACGGAGCTCTTGGACTCGGAGTACGCGGATGACACAGCCCTTATGTCCAGGACGATGAGATGATGCTGGAGAGGGTGAGGATGGCCCTGGAGGTCTTCTGTTCGGCTGCTAGTGCGAAAATCAACTGGAACAAATCAGTTGGTTTTCTCACAGACCCCGGGGCATGTTCTTAGTGGGGGAGGTTTTTGGGTTTCAGGTGGATCCCACGGGGACAGACAGCTAGATACCTTGGTTTTCAGGTCGGCTTGGATATCACGCCAGCTCAGCAGTTTCTCCCGGTGCTAGATTCCATTCGACGGAAGCTGGCCTTCTGAAGCACTGCTAAGCTTTCCCTTGCAGGTCGTGCCCTGGTAGTCAACCAGGTCCTCCTAGCCACGGCTTGGTATGTGGCTTCCTGCTGGTGTTTCTCGAGATCCAGCGTGGCACAGCTTAGGAGGCTGGTTTGGAACTTCCTTTGGTCCGGGGAGGATGGCCTCAGAGATACCAGAGCCAGGGTTGCTTGGCAGACAGTCATTCTTCCGCAGGCTGAGGGTGGCCTGGGAGTCATCGATCCAGAGCTTCAGAGTCAGGCCCTGTTAGGCAAGCTAGTCATCCGCGGTTTGACCCCGGGGGGGCAGACGTGGAAGATGCTACTTCAGCAGGGGGTCGGTTCTTGTGTCCCGCGCCGAGGTGGAGAGTGGCTCTAGTCCCTCAGGTGGATCTTCACTTCCGCCCCGCTCACTCAGCCCCGTTCCCCACTCGTTCGTAGCCTCCTCATGGTTTGGAGGCGGCTCCGCCTCAGTCTCATTCAGTCCCCTCCTAGCTGTCAGGAGGAGATCGATCGCCAGCCGCTTATCTGGAATGATCAGATCAGAGATGCCGAGGGCCTACAGTTGGGGGAGAGATCACACATCAGGTGGGATGGCTGGATGAGGGGGCCAGCCCGGTCCCTTCGAGTTTGGAGGGACACGTACAGACATTTGGAGACGGCTGATCTCGCAGACGCAGCTGGAGGTGCCCGTGGAGCCCAGGCGAGACGCACGGAGATCGACGGCGCGATCCCAGCTGATTGGTTGGTTCCACCTGAGCTTCAGATCCTCATGCCTGGTGACGACCGTTGGCTGGGACAGTTCACCCCCCGTGGCATCCCACTGGTGGTCGCAGGACGTATGGACGACTCCTCTATTTCCTTCTTCGCGGTTTTGGGGGATGGACGACTCAGGAGAGAGAGGATGCGCTCATCGACCCCCTACTCCCATGGCAGAGGGTTCGGGTCGTAGGCCTCTTGGGGAAGGTCTGGCGTACCGATCCTAGCATTGAGCAGGATCAGCTGCAGCTTTGGCGACTCTGGCTCTGGGAGGGGCGGGCCTTGTCAGAGCTTGATTGGGACCCAGGAGAGTGGAGATGGCCAGAGATTGTGACAGGACAGGGGCCGACCTCTTTCTTTGCCTACAGCACGACTTTGGGCAGGCGAGTTCTTGGGAGGATGCAGAGCCGCCCCCCCACCCAGCGGCCCAGTTGGTATGCACAGGGTATTTCCAGGTTCTTTTTGCAGGCCTTCTGGAAGGCCTTGTGGGAGAGTTGGCGGCCGCGGAAGATCTCCTACTTCCTGTGGCTTCTTGCCCACAAAGGTCTTCCAGTGGGGAGCTGGTTGCGGCAAATAGGCCAGGACGGACGCTGTCAGATCTGCCATGAGGATGAGGAGTCACCAAAACACTGCCTGTGGAGTTGCACTCGCGCCCAGGAAGTGTGGAGGTGGACTTTCGGGATTCTTACTCGCGCAGCACCGGAGCTAGGTTTGATCACTTGGGGCGCGTTCTGTTGGTGCAGCACCGCACCTGGTCTTCATCACTTATTCGAGGCATGCCAGCAGGACCCCACCTTCCTTATCACACAGGGGACGTGGGGGCCGCTCGAGGGTATCCCGCAGCACCTAGTGATACAGGAGTTCAGGAGAGGCAGTCAGTCTAGGATTAGCAGCATCGCAGGGTGGCACATTTGGACCTCGCGTTGCGTGCAGATCCTCGGTGGCACCTCCTTATCGACTGCCCAGATCATGACTGATATTTGGAGCGAGATTATTCATACCCTCAGAGGCCAGTGGGACCAGATTCAGGGAGATTCCCGGGCCGGTCGAGAGAAGCGGAGACGCTTCCTCCGGGCTTGGGACACACAAGGCCTCTTCTTCGAGCAGACTTCGCAGGGCCTTCGGTGGCGCTACTCACCACCCCGATGGCTGTTCACTCACACTCGCCTTATCCCTCCGTGAGAGAGAGATTTACTTTTTTGTTACCTTTTAGGGCTGTGTCCGATTTGTGAACGCAGCCCGTCAGCTACAAGCTGACCTTTTGTATCTTGCTCTCGAAGTAATATAATTAGCACTGTTTTTTCGGCAAATATAATTAAAAAAAGTTGCAGTTTCACATACATTTAAGCATAAAGCAGAAGCAAGTATACAAGACTAGCTCACCAACTTGAAGACCAACCATGAAGAAGTAAAAATGTTTATACCTTTGCAAGATCCTGACACAAGGCAGGATCAATAAAATAGTGGACAAGTGTAGATGTGCTTCCCAAACCATGCTCTCAAGAATAGAGGTCAATAGCCACAGAACTCTTACAAAATGAGTGAGCAAAGACCCATGGGTCAAATTGAAACATGACTTATCTTACCAAAGGTATAACAAGTCAAGACGATGCAATATAGAAAATTCGTAAATGATGCACGTGGAACTACCCCTGTTGGCAAGCTATAATTGATGATTTGGGCGTACGACCCAAGGTTTTCGAGAATTATGGCTACTCTTGCAAAAGGTACCACCACCATAGCAAGATCGTGTAAACTTATGGTGTATAAACCATGGAAAAGAAAGAGAGATCTATACCGATAATGTCCAGTGCACTAGATTTGATGATGACATCTATTTGATTTTTTCCCCTGGTATGGCCTTGTAACTAATTCTAGTGATTTTCACTAGTTCTAGTGATTTTGGGACTTTTAGTTGGAACATTTAGTCAACATATGACTTCTGATCAACTCGGCACTTCTGGCATTCCCGGATGTCCTGCACTCGGATTATCTTAACACTCGTATAACAATTGGCGCCTCATGTCTTTGTTATACATGATGCAAATTCTACCCTATATAGAAGATATCCATCAACTATGGTATACTTCTCCCATTTCTATCCTTGCTTAGCACCAATTTGTAGGTTCTTCTATTCTATTCTTAAAGGAGACTAATCCCATACGTGAGAGGAGGGAGGTTCGTGGGAGGTCCGGAGGGAAAAGGAGGCTCGCGGGAGGTTCGGTGTGAAGAGAGGAGGTTCCGGGATGAGGAGAGATCTGTCTCGACGGAGCTTAGCAGGAGGTTCGGCAAGAGGCGGACAAGGTTCAGAGGAGGCATTCGTAGCGAGAGAGAGGTCGCCACATGGAGGGTTCAACTGAATGAGCCCACGAAAGGTTGCCATGTGGCTGGGGTGCAGTGACAGTGCTTGGCAGGGGTGTAATTACAGCGCCATGTGGTGCACTCCGGAGTAAATGCGAGACCAGGGGCTTGCAAGACTGACACGTGGCCGTCAAGGGGCAGAGCAGCATCCTGCGCAGACTAAGATAGGCCAAGTGGCCGTCGAGGAAGGTGGAGGTGCTATCACGTCAACCGCCACATAAATGTCTGCCCGTGCAGACTGCAGAGGGTGGCCAGCAATGGTAAATGCATGCATCTAAAGGGGCGCACACACCCGCCACGCGGCGAAAAGCGGGTTAGAGACTCAGAGAAGCAGCTGCAGGTGAGGTGCCACTTCGATCACTCCTCGCACCACGTGTCAAGTGACTCTGCAACTCGACTGTATGGAGGCCATGCCAATCACACACCTCTCAACACCATTTGTAAATGGAAGCTCGAAATCTCCCCATTAAACTTAATTTTCATACCATTCTTTGTAATAACAAGGATGTTGTAGAGTTTTAAAGTACTTGTATTGACATCTTGGTCTCTCATGTGTCATCCTAACTGGGTATTGGACTTATCCAGCTTGGCTTCTCCAAATTTGGCATGGGATAAACTTGGAAGTGGCCATAATCAACACCTTAAACATACTACAAATAAATGAGATTTCTCTAGTATGCCCATACTCCAGACATAGAAAACCCTAGAATACATTTTCCATTGTTAACAAGCTCCTTTGTTAGCTACAAACCTATCCACCATAGAAACACTTAAAACTTTGAGCTAGTCTTCACTTTGGAATACACTTGTCTCTCATACTATGTCAGAGGTTCACCATGCATGTATGCACAAGACTAGCTCACAAAACTTGACACACAGTAGTGGAGGAAGAGAAGGAGATCTATTCCTTTGCAAGCTGTAGCCCCAAGGCAAGCTGAATACAAGGGTCGACAATGCAGCTGGCTTTTAAACTTTGCTTTCCACACTAGAGGTCAATAGCCAAACAATGCTAACAAATCTAGAGGAAATCCCCCACATTGGGCCACACTAAATCAGCATCCCCGCGTGGCACTCTTATTTGTCCAACCAGGCAGGGCCCAGAGATGACTGGAGTCAGCCAAAATGCCACAGTGGCATTTCAGCCATGTGCCCTTTGTAGACTCTGTCAACCAGATCTATTTTTGGCCTGCTCACTGCAATGCCCAGCAACGTGCCTGACAAATGGCTTATTTCTGGATCTGCAAGGTTCCCATTGGCCAGGTTCTGATTGGCTGATTTCTGGATCTGCCAGGCTCCCTCTTATCCTCTCCATTGGCTTATCATCATATGGGGGACTTACAGATTGAGCAACTAAGAACTGACCTCGATCCCAAGGGTAGAAGCATTGACATCTGACAGAGACTTCATCTCAGCTTATCTCACCACAAAATCTAATAAAATACGTGCAGCAGAAATTGAATAATCCACACTCAGAAAATCCAAAGGTGAGTGTAGGTTTAGTTTCACCTTGATGATGATCACATGCACTGATTAACACCTCTATTCACTACACTCTCCAAAATTCAATTAATTTGTATATCTCACCCCTTGATTCGAAGGTAGTAAAAGCCTTAATCTTTAATTAAAGCCAGGCTGCGCAGACTTTATCGCAGGCCTCCTCCGCGCTTGAGGCCTTATCACAGGCCTCTCTGCCCTTGCCCCACCCCCCCCTCTCTGCCCTCCTGCTCGGGGGGGCAGTGCAGAGGCTTCCAGAGACTCGCAGGTGGTGGAGGGACTTCTCGCGGCGGTCATTTTTTGCCCTCTCATTCGTGCCATCCTCTGCTGCAATGACTAATTATTATATTTTTATTTTGGGAAGGGTAGGGGGGCCTATTTAGTAGAGAAATTCAAGGTTTACTTTTGTCTACAAAACAAGTCAAGCTCATGCCTGAAACAAATGGATATTGTTAAAGATAATCCAACCTTTTGAGATGATTGCCAAGTCATCATTGAATAGTAAGAGCACATGAGATCAAACAACACCTCGAGTGTTTTATGAAGGCATTGTCGAAATTTTGATTCGGGCAATTGTACACAAAGGTCATTGTAAGGAAGCCTGCAGCGCAACAGCAGTGTTATCATGGCTTGTAACTAGAAGACTTCATATCATGTTAGTCCAGTATTTAACCAAATCATTATTCAAAAGAGCAGCGAAACTTAACCTCACTAGCTTTTACTCTGACAAACAGAAGAAGTGCACAGGAAATATAGGATAAGAATAGCCTTTTAGCACACAGTCGGTGAAACAGTAGTCATGCTTTTAGAAAATAATACCTATGCTTTATTTGTTAAGACTAATTAAAGAAGGATGGATAAGATGACATTGTACCAACACTTTCAAAAATGCTACACACTAACGAAAGGTTCTGTTTTTCCTGTGATTCAAGTCTGTCGGAGGTACGAACAGCAAATGGAATGATTACATATGATGGAATGGCAAGGTGACTGCTACAAGACTCATGTACTTACCATATGGAGGTGGGTACATTGTGGCAGAAAACATTATCGGCTACCCACCTGTCATCCCCCCTTGCCACACATACAGCAACCATCTGACACATATTACCAAGTCCTCTTTTATCATGACTTGAATAATATTCACAATTCTCATTATCACACACTCTTAGCAAATATGCATGGATTTTTTAGCCTTTTAAGCTCCTGGTCCCACTCCAGCACTACACACAAGGGCCTATCACTATTTTCCTTGCACCATCAAATCCAGTTAAAAGAGCCTTTGCCAAAATTTGTCCCTCAAGACATGTATGATCAAGAGTGCAGAGTTTCGCCAGAAGGAAGCTCAAGGGTTTCTCTTTCCGACATGGACACCAATAGACAGAAAAGCTTGTACATCACAAGGAAGGGCCTTTGTTGCCAAAATGAGAAGGAGCCAGTTCATATCTTTCCTCCTAAGCAACTGCTAGAAAGAGTCACCTCCCCCTCTTAAAAACCCAGAGATATACAACAGATACGCACATATATGATATACCAAATCAGCATCTATCTGACCTCCCCACAATATGTAGACCCACTTCAGCCTCCATTTTGATATGGGCGATGTGATGGATGCTATCCCTAAGCTCCATGGTGGTCAAGGCAAAGACCATGATATCTCCAAACAGAGTACTAGAACAAGGTTTGGAAACCTTTATTGGCTTGACTGTGTATGAATTCTGGAGTGTGGTTCCAGTTTCTGTGTATATCAATTTAACAACCATATTTCAACATCAAATGTATGGCCTCAAAGTGCTTACCTCCATTTCTTTTGTGATATCATTGGGTCTTCTCCCTGCAAATGAGAAGAAGAAAAAGCAAAATCATCAGGACCTTCTTGTCATACTTTGTCTCCTGATAATGCATAGAAATATGTAAGCAACACAAACACCGGAGTCAATATAGTGCTTAAAAGTGTCAAAAAATGATAAAAATACCAAAGCTGGGTGGACACAAATGCCAACATAATTCCTAGAAAGCATTGTTAAAATAAACTCGGTGTCAAAACATTCTGATGCAATTGTTGTTAAGTATTGATCTTGAATTATAGTTTCTTAATCCTACAAGCTTTAAGTTTTACACTTAAAGGATATTACAACAGAATAGTCACATAGTCTATCTAGATGAGGGTAAGCCCTTGCACACCAACAGATAAACTCATTGTGAGTTCAGTTAAGTTGAAGCATCATGTGATCTTCTATGTCACAGCATCATAGTTTGGGGAGGCAAGGCGGCCTCATTGCAAGCATGCAGCCTTTTACATGTTGCATTCAGGGAGGCTTCAAATGCTCTGATAAAACTTGGCACACAACAGCATCCTAAACTACAAAAGTTCACAAACATGATATTTATATACATTTACCACATAAACACTATTTAATGCAAAGTTGACATCCAGTCCAAAGCACTCGAAAGTACAGTTTTTTCAGTCATTTTGCTGAAATTCAGATATTGGACTGCAGTTGGAATGGAGTGCACTCAAAAGTATAGGTTTTTTAGTCATATGCTGAAATTCAGACATTGATCAGTTTTGGCACAGCTTGCTGCTTCATGGCCTCCAGAACCATAAAATATGTGCTGTTTTTCTCATTTTTTGCATATTTCTGCATATTTGCAGTAGATACATGGTCAAAGACAGGGTCCAGCAAGACAATAGCTGATTATTGGTAGGCGTATTTCCCAAGTCCATCTGATGATATGAATTGCAACTGCACTCATTCTGGAAGCTGCCACTATCTAGTGTAGTGAAAGGCATTGTGTCCCTTATTTTGCACATTTCAAGTTAGCTTTAAGGCTTTCAGATATTTTTGCAATATAATATCTCAACTTGCCGGGCTGGGAGTTTACAATGTATGAACATGGAGAACAAGTAGTTTGCATAAAGTGCTTAGTCTGGGCATTCATGATTAAAAATTATGTGGAAAGGAAAGTATAATACAATGGGTCCAGAGAAAAATTAGACCAACCAGCATTTCCACTACTGCCAGTATGGCAAGCAGTGCATCCTTTTCCACATGAACACAAGCTCCAACTAAGGAACATGAAAAATTTCATCAGAAAGATGCACAAGCTCTTTTACTTAAAGGCACATTAGATGAACATTGAGAACACCAAACATTGTAAGGATACATGGAACACTTGGGTGTATATCAGGTCAAAAAAAATTTGCTAACATTGATGAGTGCATGGAGGAGAATATCACTTGGTCTTGATTACATTGAACAACTTCGGCCCATCTCAAGGTGATTATACTTCCAAATATTTCACCCAATTTCCATCACTTATGTGTATATATTGCACTTTTCAGGGCAGAAGGATGAGAGAGTCTTCATGTTTACCAATGCCTCAAACGCCACAAAGCAGGCGTAAAACATCGGAAAAAGCCAGAAGAAGCAGGATACTTCAAATAAGCTCATGTCTTTTTTTTGGCGGGGGAAAAAGGCAGGGGGTGCGCACGCCATGTGGACAGTCATGGGAAGGGGATTGCATCTACAAATGATGTCATTCTTTACATCCTGGGATGGAGGACATAGCTCACAAAGGTGCTCTTACTTTGTTTCTTTCTTACATGATTCTCCGATTATTTCTTGGGTGCTCTTACTTAGTTCCGTGCCTTAATACTCCACAACACAGTAGTTCCAAAAAGGAACTAGAAACGTATTGTATCCAAATCATTTGGGGTGAGCTGTAACTCCAGCTACATACATCACCTACGTTCCCTAAACCCTTTCAGACGTTCCTTGGTTAATGGTCCCTTCAAATGCCAACCTGTAGGGCAGAGGCTAAGACTCCCCAAACCCACAACTAGAAAAAGCATTAACCAGCAAGGATTTTGTATTGAAGGACAGTGAGAGCATGTAGGCCAGTCCTTTGTCTCCTTTACTATGAGCTTGAAGTGATGCCTGAGGATCAAAAACATGTTGAGTTACAACCTGCAATTTTAGATGCACCGCATCATTTTCTTCTCATTGCTCTGCAAGATGCTCTTGTTCAGTCCACACATGCAAGAGCAAGGAATGAAAAAAGAGTACCGATATGGTACATACAAATCACTCACAAAACTTGCTCAGGCTACATTGGAAAGGACTAGAGGGGCCTGCAAGCAGGCCAGAGTGGCTTTTTCACATCACAAATTACATCTCCCTATATTTTAGTACCAAAATGGCATGCAATCAAAGAGCTGTGCAACAGAGAAGCAGTCTCGTCCCCTAAAAAAGACCATGACACCTGTATAAAATATAGAAGAGATCAACATATTTTCTCTAAAGAAAATCCCATGAAATGCCATCTTTCTGGACAATGCCAACAAACCCAGTCCATATATAGTTCAAGAAAGCTCTGATTCCAATAGGACATCACAGCCGGGATGCCTAGATTCCATTGCACAGAGAACAGTATGGGATTAGCCTGATAAGAATAGGGAAGGAATGGAGTATAAGGAGCAGGTGACATGACTTGGAAACCAGAAGTTTTCTATTTGCAATAACCTTTTCCTTAGAGATAGTCAAACCATAGAAGACCCTACACAGGGCAATTCTTTCCATGCTATTTTCACTTTCACTCTGTCGCAGGGTCCCAGCTCTGTCCTCCCCTCGCATCTATAGCCTAACAGACCTCAACCCGGCCTAGTTGGCGTACAAAGTCCTACCAGATTTGCCACTGACTTCTGTTCCCATTACAAACATGCATAGCCAGTTATATCTAGTCTCTTCAAGGACACATCCTCAGTTTGGTAATAGAGTACCCTCTGGAACAATGGCATGGAGTACCTTTCCCAGGTTTTCGTTACATGGGAGTTCAACAATCGTGGATCCAACGGGCGAGGTGACGGACTGCAGTGCAGATCCCATTGACCTCTTACTCATTTCAAGGTCATGCTGAAGCTCTCACACTGTTCTTCCAGACAGAAATCAGCATCCAAAACCTCTTTTTAGTATAAAAGGATTCATGTCAATTATACTTTACATGACTTTGCCCATTTGAGCAGATATAACATTAATACACATAATGCATTAGATCATCTAGGCCTCAAATGACAGAGCAGCAAATTCCTGTACATCACACTTTCCCTAAGGCTCCTTTAAGGTGCTACTGACAATTGAGATGTGACCCCTACAGCACAATTATCATACGGCTTTCATCAATTTCTCAAATCAAAGTTAAGAGCAGTCTAATGAGCACCCTCCATAAGCATTTGTTTTTAAGCTATTCAGAATAAGCCCTCAGCCAGTGCAGCTGATCTCAAATCATGCTGTGTTTCAAAACATGCTTAATGAGGCAGCCACGGCTAGCCAGATGACAGATGTTCAGTCTAGCCACTTGCAAATTGTTTCTTTAAGGATTTATCTTTTCATGCAATTTCTGTCGCCTTATTGGTTTTAAATTGATCAAAAAAGTATCCAAAGACATGCTGCACACGATTGCTGAGAATATATAAACAGCATAGATGAAGTCAGAAAGACAGTTTTAAATTACACACCTCATATAGAAGATTCTTCAGAACAGTGTGTGTTTCTAAGACAACAATTTGAACAAAGCAATTCTGAACCTTTTCACCCAGGCCACCATCATCGATCATAGCATAGGCATCAATCACCTGTAAAACAATAGAAGCCAGATATAACCTTCCATTAGGCTTTGAAATTGCACAACCATGATGAAAATCACCTATACACCTGGCATAAGCTACAAGCTTTGAGCAAATGTAGCTATTGCAATGATTCCAGATACTAGATTCACTTGGTTGACTGAAGATGCACAAGCATGCACTTTGGCAGCATCATTGCATATTAATCTCCCAATATTAAATGTTACATCCCTCATTTGCTCCCGAATGTCTATTTTTTTTGCCCCTGGTGGACCAGGATGTAACCAATTGCTAAGTTTGAACAGACCTTACTTTAAGGCTACTTGAGGATGAGATAAAACAACAATTGTAATCAAGCAAATACACCATCTTAACCTTTTGAAAATGTAATGAGGAACATCATTTGCCCCAACCACCAACCCAGGCTCTCCAAGCAGCCTGCCTTCCCCCTTTGACTTCTGCCATCTCACACGATCTCTATTTTCCTTCATGCCTATTGTCTTCTTCAGCTGGGTTCCCCTTCTCTTCCTAAACCTCTCTGACTTCACCTTGTTCCACTTCAATTTTACAGTTCTCCTCCTTACTTTTTGTTAGGAAAAACTTAATCAAGAGTGAAAAGTCAAAGTTGCATCATTGAAGTTCTGAACCAAATAGATCTAGCAGCTCAAAGTCTGGTATCTAAGAGGTTGTTTAATTACGAAAATCCAATGATTACCTGCAATTTCGTCTTCTGCACCAGCACAGCAATACATCTCACCAATAAGATGAATTGAGAACTGCCTCCCACCACTACCGCCCTCTTTAATATCTTAGTACCCATTTTTTAGCATGTGAATACAAAATCTCTGCTATTTGACTCACTATTCCAACCAGCAGCATCATTTGCAGATGATAAGAGGATAACTATAGCATTTGAGAGGTTACAGGTTGTGATGCTTTCACATATCACTCAGGTAAGAGACACACTCCACAAGATATAATACTTGCAAAGTTTGCAGCAGCGAAACCTCTACACATGGATGCCTCTTTCCAGATTAACACCTACCTCTGGGCTCAACAATATGGCCAGACTGAGATGGGTAGGCAAAGTGTACCTTGGAGGGCTGTCCATGCAGCTAGCAGCTGAGGTGGACAAGGATTGTTATATGCGCAGGCCAGTAGATGGCTTGCTATCATGGCATGTCTATCAACCATCTCTCCCATACGAGTACTCTTTGGATGTGCCCTTAGTACACCTAACGAAGAGTGAGGACCATCAGATCATCAGACATGATCTGCTCATATAAAAGGCCTACTTTATGTTAGAAAGCCTCAACTTGTACCGCAAGCTCAGAACAATAGCTCTGATACCATGTTAGAGAATCCACGCAGCGGAAATATGTTAAAGTGTATGGTGTATGTAATGGAAGAATCTCAATAACAAGAGGAAACTCTCTAATCCACTTATGACAATATGTGCGCACAAGAAACAACTCATAAGCACTTAGATCTGGAGTAAAAGACCGCAGTAGAACAACCAATATACCTCAATATGTATTGCTCCAAACCAAAAAATCTCTTACACATAGCTCCCACAAAGATCTGTCCCCATGCAACACTGAGCTGCTGTGGTGACCACATGTACTGCTCCTAGCTCTGCCCTGGCAATGCTCAGGTTCTGTGTTCCTCAGTAAGCTTCCATGCTCTATTACTCGGCATGGGGACCTCAGTCTATCCCCCCAGTCTGCTGGCCAACCAGCCCTGTAGTAGGGCCATCGACCCTGGTCTGTAGTCGACCTGACAGAGTGACTAATCCTAACTAGGGCTCACTACTTACCTACTCCATAGGCTGGGCATTTTATGGCCCAACAACTCCAGTCCACAGCCACAACATGGTTGCCACATATGCTGGCCCTAAATCTCTGCCTACACAGCAAATCTGCAGCTCTTCTCACCTGGATCTCGGTTCCCATACACAGCAACCAGCCTCCATCTCCGTTAAGCTTGCTTTGCTGACATGTGGCATCCTTCCCTCTGCCAACATGTCAACATTAGTTCCGGCATCATGGCGATCCTCTCGCTACACTTTTAGAGGATATTGGTAACCAGCCAACAATGGACCCCAAAGCCAAACTCTTCACTAGTGTGTTCACATTAGCGTGTACAGCACACCTTTCCCCACACTATCAAGCCCACGGGGAAGGCACTTGAAGGTCTATTCCTTATAATGGTTGGTACAAAGTTAAGTGTAAGGCGCCAAGGCAACAGCACTCACACTCCAACATCAAACATGAGAATCTAGAAAAGGAGGGGATTGGGAAACAGTACCAACGCGTACCACACACAAAAAAGGTAATTCTGTGTGCACCACAAACAAGAACGACTAAGCATACTATATAGCAATAATTCAAAAGAAATTCAAATGAAAATCTTGGAAACGAGACCACCATGTCACTATTCATAACCCTAGTCTTTGGAAGGCCTACATCAATATACTATATGACTTGGTGGACATGCCATGCCCCACACTCTTCACCACAGCACACCTCAAAGAAGCCATTAAGAAAGTGCAGAACATCAACGCCAAGGATCATGAAATCCTTCAAGTAGACTCCTGACCCATGGTTGGCGCAATATTTAGTCTGAGCCTGGCCAAGCTTTTCAGTGAGGCTTTCCCTTGGTCACTAGATGCCCACGATATATGGATCAGCATTGGATCACTTCTTCATCCTTAGATCTCTCATACAAGAGGCTAGACACACAAAAAAAAGAGTATATAGCTGTTTTGTGGGTTTCCGAAATGCCCTCAACTTTATACAATAGGTTTGTCTCACCTTATAACATTTGGACTGTACATTGACGACCTCACCTCTTTTGTGGATGGTTTGGGTGGACAAGGATCAACACTAGCACAACCCCTCATCCCCATCTTGTATTTTTCTGATGTGCTGCTGGTCGCAGACACAGCCAAAGGCTGCAAATGCACTTGGCAGCCCTAATAGCTTTTCGTAAGAGTCAAGATATGAAGGTCAACCTCGGGAGCCAGTGAGAGAGTCACATCCTACTCGGCATGCATTTTCACACACCCCACATTTGCCATGAAACCAGCAACACAAGCGCACTTTACTAGAGGACACATGTCACAATGAGATTGCACACTTCCCAACATATCTAGTCAAAGTCCCCCTCACAAAATACCCCATAGAAAGGAGTAGATGGCGACAACATTAGGTTTCAGACATGTCCCAGAGGCACCAATATCCTAGTGGGACCCCAATCAGGCTTGAACAGAGCTCAGATTACTCATGGATGATAACCACTACCAGCCGACCAGGGTCGGTCAGTTAGCAGCGTTAGTCCTATAAACCCCACCAGTCCCCTCTCATTCTTGGATCTTCCAATGTAGCAACCGTTCCTCCACCTTACCCAGACTTAGCTCCAGCAGCAGCCTTCATAGCAGCAGCAAACAGTGCCACCCTTGGACCAGCAGCATCAAACGGCAGCAGGTCCATCTTCATCCACAGCTCCTCAGGCCCGCAGAGTAGCAACTCCAGCAGATGCAGTAGCTCCCCATGTAGCCTGAGCAGCTCCCTACCCCATCCTTCCATGGACACAGCTCCCCTCAGTTAGCCTCAGCCTCACAGCCGTGAGCTCAGACTCAGCCCTACAGTTATAGCCCTTCACTGGGATTCCATCATGTAGCTTCAGCCTCATGAGTATGAAGAAGAAAGATAGTAGCTCAGCATAAACTCTGAGTTCATGTCTATTTCAATATGCTTCAGTTTATCTCTCTTTCTATTTCAGTTAAAATTTTCACACTTTCACTCGCACTCAGCCTGGATAGGCTTAGCTTAGTGAGAGAAACTCTCACCCCTCATGGCCACCACAAAAGTCCATATCCTATTTAAAAACTAGCAGTAATGTGGTGGACAATCTACTCATCTCACAAAGAGGGCTACACAAGCTAGCGAATTTCACTTTGACCGATGGCCTTCATGTCATACCACAGACCTTCGATGACAAAGGTGTGTAGATGATTGAACCAACGTGCTAGCAGACCATTTGGACAGGCACAGAGGGCCAGACTGTACTTGAACCACACAAAGGGCTGGCTTATATGCTCAATTGGTAGATCCACAGATACATAGGTGTAACAGGAACCTCCCCTTACCCAAAAAAAAAGTGAATCTTTCCAAATGCATTGAACAACATTCTGCCTCAAAGTAGGCAAACCAAGACTGCAGATCTACAGCACAACTCGATTAAACCACTCTGTAAACAGGGGAACAAGAATAATGCAGAAACTATAGAACTATTATGATTACCTCAATCAAGGCAAACCTGTTTGGGACAGTTCTGGAGATGAAAAATCATGCGATGGCCAATGATTTTCATGAAAAAGCTGAGGGACAAGCTGATTTCCACCAAGCATACAAGACTTCTGATCACTTAGGGACATTATTTGTCCTCCTGGAAGAGAGCCGGGAAAGGCATTTACTGCTGTTGTGTTCAATTCAAGAAGACCTTACGGTCCCTAGACATGTGGAGAAGGATGGAAGAAATAGCCAAAAAAAAAAATGCACACACTGTGCATGCATCCATATATACTATAGTGTCCAAAGAATTATGCATGCTTTAAATTACCTTGACCAATGACCCTATCGGTTAAAATATGAGGAATTAAAAGTCCTCAGTGTCCCTCTTGATAAAAACGGCCTGAAAATCATGTCTTACCATTTTATACTTATTAGCTTCAAAACTGTGGCAGACCTCTAGAAGCACTCTATCAACCTTCTCCAATGTTCCATGAAGCCAGTCCTATAAAGTAGCAACAGGAGAAAAAGAAAACGTATGAGATATAATATTGATCCTTTCTACTTCAGAGCAAGTTCCGTACGTAGACATTATTAGATGTTGGTTGTCTGCTATAATCTATTTTCCCAAGGACACTTTATCTTCATGTCTGGTCGTGTTTTAAAAAAAACAATGTTCTCACTTAGTTCTTAGTACTCCCTATTGTGCCTTCATATGCCCATCATATCATCTCTTTCAGTCTCAATAGTTTTCCAAAAAGATTTACCTCAATGCTGTGATTCATGTCAATGACTGCGAAAATTCCAGAGCACTCATCCATTAACTGCATGCATGCAGAGCACATTCGCAATGCCTGCCGAATCCACAAAGTCACAAACATTTCAAAGTTTAGGGCCTGGCTTTGGAAAGTGAAGACCAAGACCCCAGTTTCCCTTCAAGCTGGTGCAAAAACAGATGCAAAACATCCAGTTCATTATCTCAAAACGTAACAGGCCACACAGTACTTTAAGAAAAGTTAGGGAATAGATTTGGAGGTAAAGGTCAAGACCTTCCTACCCATCTGTGCAGAGTTCAAGCACGCTGAAAAAACAATGCACAACATCCAACTAATTATCTCACAAGTTGACAGGACACAAAGCCATACAACGTACTTTGGCATAATCTCCTTCCTCAACTATACTCTCCAGTCGGGACTTGATGTCCATTGCATGCTGTATCTTCACTAAAATGGGAAGAATATCCTGAAGCGGAAAAAACAAAGATTTATCAGACTTTTGCTCCAAATGAAAGCTAGCACAAAAAACACCTTTGGTAACATGAAGAAAAACATTGCAATATCCAGTTTAGAGGTATTATTACAGGCTAGGGCATAATGAGGATGAGTCTCTAGAGACTATGGAGGTGTGTCTGCTTAGAGATCAATCCAAATCAACAGGACTCAATATATTGATATTCCTTTATTAGAATCCATAGAGTCCCTAGAGGACTGTATGGATTCTAATACAGGAATATCAATATATGCAACTTGGTGGGGGTCAAGACTCAATCTCATAGGGACTCTACGAATGTGTGGTGGGCTTGGTGCTGAACATCTCTTTTTCCAAAACCATAGCAGATCATGAGCCAGGTAAACATTTCAAGGAATAAATCAAAGGACATTACAAAATCAAAGAAGTAGAAAGTTTCTGAGTACACATTTCCATCCTTCTTATATCCACACGCCCACATTCAAAACCCCTCCATTGGATGAATGTTACTGAATCCAGAATTATTCCAAACTCATGATGCAAAAGAAAAACAAAGAGCGTGAATTGTAACCCCGTGCAGACCATTGTCTAAACATATGCTGTCCCTCCTGCACACATACCAATAAACTTGTACATTCGTTGGCATATATTCATACAAAGATATACACACTACCATGCTTCAGAGCACCAAAAATGATGGCCAGGTGCAGTCATTATGAAGAGAAGGCTAATCAACCTAGACCACAATTCTCTATCCAGGCTGTAACTACTAACTTCATCTTAGCCTCAACCAAACAAACAGTACCAAGCAAAAAACTTTGAATTGTGTGTGTGTGTGTGTGCCTTGTGTGTGCACGCACCACTACATATGGATTGGGCTCTCATTATCGTCCTTTGTGGCGACAAATTACTTCTATGCTTTCGCCTTTTGTTCCGATTCCTCCTTTGGAACTCCACGACCGGCTGGAAGATTGGACTTTGACTTCTCCAAGGTCCTCTTCTCGTCCTTTGAGGCTATCTCAGATTATTGTACCTACATTGTATAAAATCCTTTTGCCTCAACCTTGGGTTTCAGAGAGAGGTGATTATGTTTGGCGAATGCATCACCCAGCCAAGTGATGGAGGAAAAGATTATAGCAACTTTGGGCCTATAAAGTACCGCTTCGGCAACAAGTTTTCTTTTGGCGAGTTCTTTTGGGAGTGTTTCCATCTGGACAGTTATTAGCTCATTGACACATTGCTCCTGCACTTTGCCACATATGTTCTGCTTCTTTAGAGACTGTGCCTCACTTGTTTTGGCATTGTCCATGCTCTTGTGAGTTTTTTTATCTGCTTCGACAGCACCTGCGAGCGAGATTCCCATCTGTTCCATTTCGGAAGTTCTTCTGGCTATTTGGGTTTCATCCATCCAAACCGGAGCTTCATCTTTCCTTCATTTGGGTTCGCTACTGGGCACTATGGACTTTATGGACATATATGAATTGTAATGTCTTTGGTGATCCTGTAGGCCATCTTCTGGTGGTTCTAGTGATGCCCTATAGGCCATGGTATGTGCCTTGTAGGCATAAGTGTAGGCACTTGTAGTGTTGGTGTCTTTTAGGCCACATAGGACACTTAGTCCTATGTGACACCTAGGATACTTAGTCCTAGGTCTAGGTACAAGTACCTTGTACTTGTATCTTTTCATCATCTAAGATTTGACAGCAGACTCTATCGACTCTTTCCTACCTGCACTCTCTCTCTCTCTTCTATCCGATCCTACAGTGGTATCAAAGCGAGGCTTGACTCGTCTTCCTGCCCCTGGACTTCCTGCATTCCCTTTCGTACAGTCGTACTCAGCCTGCACCGTACATCTCTTCGTACAGGCGTACGGAAGGTATGGTACCTGTTCCATACTGCATTCAATACTTGCGTCGTACAGCCCGTACGTGAGCAGACGTACAGATCCGTATCTGCATCGCCGTACAGCAAATACGGACTGTGACTCCGTACATTTCCGCACTTGACACGCCATACCTGCGCATAAGAACGTACCTGCTTCAGTACTTTCGTACCCGAGTTTAGTACATCATAAATGTGCGTATATCGTCTGTACTATTCCGTACATCGTACCTACGCTGTGCACCGTACATTGGAGCTGCTCCATACAACTGTACACAGCAGATGTCCGTACAGCTTCCGTACAGCGTACCCGTTCCGTACATCACCGTACAGGGGTTTGTACAGGTTCCGTACAGTTGTGCATCTCGCATCCATACAGCCGTACATTGGATTCCGTACTATTCCATACGTCTATTCAGTACCTACGTCGTATGTTGTACTTGTTTCGGGATTTGGTTCAAGACTGTCACATTCTGCCACGTCATCACTCAAGTCAACAAAATTTGGGGTTTTTGTGTTGGGAGCTCAATTTCAACTGGTGTTTGGGACAGTAACTCATACGTTTGCAGCTTCAAGCCTTGAGGCTATACATTGAGTCACATTGGCAAAACATTGAGTCAGATTTTTCAGACATTGAGTCACTTTTGCAGGACATTGAGTCAGATTTGCATACATTGGGTCACATTTGCAAAAAATTTCAGCAAAATTTGGGGCTTTTCTGCATTTGCCCTCTTTTTGGCCTATTTGCCCTCAATAAATTTGGGGCTTTTGCTAGATTTCTTGTTTTTGCAGTGAACATTGCCTGTCACAGTCACATTTGGGTCAGATCTGCATTTGCCCTTTGATTTGGGTCAGAAATTAGCAGATATTTGCTGTCATTTTTGGACAGCCAGCTTTTTGCAGTGATAGCCTTGAGGCTTTTGGGTTTTCAGGTCTTTTTCAGGGTATCACATTTGCTATGGCTGGGAACAATCAAGATTTATTTGGAGTTCTTCGTGAAGATGATAAGTTGGATGGCACCAACTGTCCGATGTGGTCTTATCTCATGAAACATATTCTTGTTGCAAAGCATTTGTGGAATATTGTTTCTGGGGCTGATCTGAGGCCAGCCAATGCTATAGTGGTTGCCTCTATGGGGCGCGTTCTATTGGTGCAGCACCGCACCTGGTCTTCATCACTTATTTGAGGCATGCCAGCAGGACCCCACTTTCCTTATCACACAGGGGACGTGGGGGCCGCTCGAGGGTATCCCGCAGCACCTAGCAGAGGCTGATACAGGAGTTCGGGAGAGACAGCTAGTCTGGGAGATTATTAGCAGCATTGCAGGGTGGCACATCTGGACCTCGCGCTGCGCGCAGATCCTCGGTGGCACCTCCTTATCGACTGCCCAGATCATGACGGAGATTTGGAGCGAGATTATTCATACCCTCAGAGGCCAGTGGGACCAGATTCAGGGAGATTCACGGGCCGGTCAGGAGAAGCGGAGACGCTTCCTCCGGGCTTGGGACACACAGGGCCTCTTCTTCGAGCAGACTTCGCAGGGCCTTCGGTGGCACTACTCACCACCCCGATGGCTGTTCATTCACACTCGTCTTATCCCTCCGTGAGAGTATGATTTATTCTGTTACCTTTTAGGGCTGTGTCCGATTTGTGAACGCAGCCCGTTAGCTACAAGTTGACCTTTTGTATCTTGTTCTCGAAGTAATATAATTAGCACTGTTTTTTCGGCAAAAAATAGTGGTTGCCTCTACTGCTGGTCCTTCTGCAGGGGGTACTCCTCTTGATGCCTCTTCCTCTAGCACTCCTGCTGCTGCTCTTCCAACTCCAGAACAGTCAAGATGGGATGCAAGAGATGCAAATGCACATTCATGCGTTGCTTTATCATGCAAGAGAATCATTATTCCACACATCCCGTCTTGCAGGACAGCAAAGGATGCTTGGGATAAATTGGCTTCTCTCTATCAGATTCGCAATGAAGCTCGTGTTGCATATTTGAGAAGGCAATTACAAGAAGTCAGTATGAATGAAGGTGAGTCAATGGATGCATTCTTGACAAAGGTCAAGGACCTCATGGAACAGCTTGCCAACATTGATGAGGTGGTGCCAAATTCACAGCTTGTTAGTACCACATTGAATGGACTGCCAGATACATATCAAGGGTTTGCTACAACCCTTCGAATAGTGGCCATGGGTAATCCAGACCACTATTCTTTTGATTAGCTAGTTACTTTGCTTTTGTAGGAAGAGCAAAGTAGAGCTAACAAACAAGCCATTATTCCTGATCATGCATTTGCTTCACAGTAGACAGGAAGAGGCAAGGCTTCCAAGCCTATGGGCAAGCCAAAATCTGTGCATAGCAGCCGCAATTCCTTCCATGCATCTAAAAATACAGCAGATAAGGCAAAGAAGAAAAGATGCAACTATTGTCGCAAGCCTGGACATGACATTTCAGAATGCAGGAAGCGCATTGCTTCAGAGAAAAAGAAAGTAGGATTGACAGTTAATGCCTCTCATGCTATTGAATCCCATGAGCCAAAAGATGCTTCACATGCACATGCTCTTCATGATGATTGGGCATGGGCTGTCCATTGCTCATTTGATCCCTCCAAAGCTGATGCACTCTTTACTGCTAATGATGCTTAGTCCTGGTACTTTGATAGTGGTGCTTCCAAGCATGTCACATCTTGCAGACAGTTGTTCCATTCTTTAGCTGATGCACCTCGAGGGGGGACTGTTACATGTGCTAATAATGCTTCATATGCTGTAAAAGGAGTTGGAGATGTGCTGCTCACATCCATTTCAAGCCATCCTGTCACTCTGACAAATGTTCTTTTTGTGCCTGGCATTGAAGTCAACTTGATTTCAATTTCAGCAATTGCTACTTCAGGTTTCACAGTAATTTTTCATGGCTACAGATGCCTAGTTTATGATCTTCGTGATGACAATGCCATAGTTCTCACTGGCACTTTACAAAAAGGGCTTTATCACCTTGATCATCATTCACCTGCACTTTCTATTGAAGCATTGGCTATTTCAGATTCACAGCTTGCTGAAACTCATCTTTGGCATGAGAGAATGGGCCATCTCAATTATAGAGCTCTTGCAAAGCTACATTCACAGCAGATGGCAAATGATGTACCTCAGACTCACACAGTTTCCAAACATGTGTGTGAGGGTTGTCTTTTGGGTAAGATGCATCAATTTCCTTTTCAAAAGAATTGTCCAAAACTCTCACAAAGGAAATTGCAGCTAGTACACAGTGATGTCTGTGGCCCAATGAGGACAAATGCCATTGGGGGGTATAAGTATTTCATGACTCTCATTGATGATTTCACAAGATATTGCTGGGTATATCCTTTAAAGGCCAAATCTGAAGTTTTCTTAAGCTTTCAGAGATGGCTGAATATGGTTGAGAATGAATCAGGAAGCAAGCTTGTCACCCTCAACACAGATAGGGGGGGTGAGTATATGTCAAAGGAGTTTGATGCATTTATGTCTTCACGGGGCATTATTCACTCATGCACTACTCCTTACACTCCTCAACAGAATCATGTTTCTGAAAGGAAAAACAGGTCCACAATGGAGATGGCCACATGCATGCTTAAGGCCAAGTCTTTGCCCAACAAATTTTGGCTTGATGCAGTAATGTGTGCCAACTATAAGCTGAATAGATCACCTACACGGGCATTGAAGACTATTACACCTTATGAAGCATGGAAAGGCAGGAAGCCTTCACTTTCACACATGAGAGTTTTTGGGTCTCTTGCATATGTTCATGTACCATCTCAGCTGAGACATAAGCTTGATGACAAGGCAATCAAATGCATATTTATTGGTTAAAGCCAGGAGAGCAGAGGGTATCGATTATATCAACCAAATACTGGGAAGATTATTCTCAGTAGAGATGTGATCTTTGCTGAACATTCAGCTTCTCCTCTTGTGGACTGCAAAGCAAAGCCAGATGTTGACATGTTTGATGCCTTTGAATCTTGGTTACCTCTGCCATCATCAGAAGAGGATTTTGACCAGCAACATGAGCCTCCTGCAGGCCCTCCACCAAGCAATAATCAACCACTATCTCATGCTGATTTGCAGGTTTCTCTTCCAGGACAAAATGATCCCACTACTCATGATGCAGTCATTGAAGAAAGAGCTGTCAATAGACAGCAAAGGCAAGTTCCCAGATGGCTTCTTGATACATTGAGGAACAACAAACAAGATCAGCCTTTTGCTGCCCGGACAAGATCAGGGAATAGACAGCATGGTCACTTTCTTGAGTTTGCACTCCTTGCTACAGCTTGCAATGAAGAGCCTCTGTGCCATAAAGATGCTTTTGACAGCAAAGAGTGGATGGATGCAATGAGAGCTGAGTTACAATCTATTGCCAAAAATGACACATGGGAATTAGTAGATCTCCCTCCCGGCAAGCATGCCATTGGAACGCGGTGGGTCTACAAATAAAAAAGGAAATCTGATGGCAGCATAGATCGATACAAAGCCCGTCTTGTTGCAAAAGGGTATGCTCAACAAGACATTGACTTTGAAGAGACATTTGCTCCCACATCCAGGATTACTACCATTAGATGTGTCATTGCAATTGCAGCCCATCATCATTGGCAAGTGCACCAACTTGACATCAAGACTGCTTTTCTTCATGGGGATCTGCAGGAAGAAGTCTATATCACACAACCTCCTGGCTTTGAGGTTGTTAATTCTGAAAATAAGGTATGCCAGAATAGTCCCACAGAACCCACTCTTTATGTCCGTGGGAGTGGATCTGATTTTTTAGTGCTGATTTTATATGTGGATGATATGCTCATCACGGGCCCAGATACTCAGCAAATTGCAGCTTTCAAGGCTGATTTGCAGCAGATTTTTGACATGTCAGACATGGAACGGCTCCATTATTATTTGGGCATTCAGTTTGCTCATGTTGAGGGGGGTATCATGATGTCTCAATCCAAGTATATTGGACAGCTCCTTGATCGTTTTCAGTTTGAGGATTGCAAGCCAATCTCTACTCCAATGGACCCTCGCTTCAAATTCTCAGCTCATGATGGGAGCCCACCATGTGATATCACTCTTTATCAGCAGGCTGTTGGATGCCTTATTTATTTATGTCACAGCAGACCTGACTTGCAGTATGCAGTATCTTAGCTCAGCAGATTCATGCACATGCCCACTTCACAGCATTGGCAGGTAGTGAAGAGAGTCTTCAGATATCTCAGAGGCACTCAGGATTTAGCCCTCTTCTATGGTGATCAGGGTTCACTTACCATGCATGCTTACACGGATAGTGATTGGGCAGGATGTTCCGACACCAGAGTGTCACATACTGGCAATTGTTTTTTGCTTGGCAATTCATGTATCCCTTGGCTCAGCAAGAAGCAACCAACATTTGCCACGTCTAGCTGTGAGGGTGAGTACAGGGCAGCTTTCACCGCTACAGTAGAGTGTGTTTCGCTTCGACAATTACTTACAGATCTTGGTATTTGCCAGACATCCTCCACTATTGTCTATACTGACAGCCAGAGTGCTTTGCTACAGTAGAGTGTGTTTGGCTTCGACAATTACTTACAGATCTTGGTATTTGCCAGACATCCTCCACTATTGTCTATACTGACAGCCAGAGTGCTTTGGCCATTGCGCATAACCCAGTGTTTCATGCGCGTACCAAGCATATTGAAGTTCACTATCATTATGTTCGGGAGCGGTTGTCAGTAGGAGACATAGAGTTATCCTATCTTCCCATAGAGGACAACATAGCAGATATGTTTACAAAGGCACTTCCTCGTCCCAAGTTCGAAGTCTTCCGACAGGCTTTACACTTGGTTCCCTTTGTTACATGATCTGACATCCCTTGTACATTCATAGGTGGCTATATCCTTTTGGATGAACATGTGCCACCATGACCAGAAACTACCAGGTATTCTGAGACGTTTCCAGACTACTTCAGCCCATCCCATGGAGGGGGGTTTGTAGGCCATCTTCTGGTGGTTCTAGTGATGCCCTATAGGCCATGGTATGTGCCTTGTAGGCATAAGTGTAGGCACTTGTAGTGTACATTGTTGCATTTGTTCAAGTCCGCATAAGATTTTGATAAGCCCACGGAGGCTTCAACTCAGCCACAAGCAAGCCCTCGTGCTCCCACGCTGCAACTGCTTGTTTCTCCCTCAGTTTGACGCCCTCGAGGTTCCGTTTGACGCCACGTTTTGTGTCCGTATGCTCTGTCAAAAAATTTGAATAAAAAATCGTACTGCCAAAAATTCGTACGGTTTTGTCCGTACAGCCAAGAAAAATCCGTACAATCTGTACAGTTTTGTCCGTACAGTCGGAAAAAATCCGTACAGTTTTGCTGTCAAAAAAATCGAAAAAGAAAAAATCGTACAGCCAGGAAAATTCCGTACAGCCACGAAAAATCCGTACAGTCCGTACAGGTTTGTCCGTACAGTCGGGAAAAATCCGTACAGTTTTGATGTCAAAAAATCCCCCGGGGGAGGGGGGAGTGGGTCATACTGTCAAAAATCCGTACGATTTTGTCCGTGCAGCCAGGAAAAATCTGTTAGTTTTGTGCCTGCTGTGCTTTCCTTCTTGTAAAGCGTTGTTGCTTCCAAGCCTTTTCCTTAACTCGAATGGCGAATTATTCCTATGAGAAAACCTTTCACAAAGACATGTGGGTTTCCAACAAGAAACAAAAACAGGTGATGGATTCAGATAATTCCCTTCATGACTCTCCTGAGGCTCAGCTTGTTTATGAGGTTATGCATGAAGGGTTTGAAGACACCCGCAAAGGTTGGAAAGATCCACTTCCCACCACTGGCATTATGGTGGAAGTGGATGATATATTTGATCCAATTAAGGAGTATGCAAAGCATGCCATTATAATTTTCTTTCCAGGACGGATGCCTACTGTAGCAGATGTTGGGAATTGGTTGACTCGAACCCTGGGTGGTTCTTATGTCAAAAAAGTTCATTATGTAGTAAGGGGATTTTTCGAGATCATCATGGCTGATTAGGAGCACCGTTAGGTTTTGCTGGAGCACTCTCCTCTCTTCTATGGCCAGCAGATGGTCCATGTCCTGCCTTGGTCTCCCACCCAGGATTATCAGGCATTGATTCGGCATCATTGTGCTGTTTGGGTAGAAGTTGTGGATTTTCCTCAATGCTTGTCTTCTCTTCTACCTAGAATTGCAGCTTCCCTCGGTAAGGTGGTATGTACACCGTGACCCAATGGAAATTTGAATCGCTTCTACATTTTGTGGGACACGAATCATCCCACTCCAGCTTCATATTCAGTTACTGTGAATAATGTTTCCATGGGGGAGTGCCTTTTACAAGCTCAAGTACGGGCTGTTTGCAGGTGCTTGCTTTGAATGCAAGCAATTTGGGCATATGGATTCATAATGCTCTTCTCGAGCTCCACGGATGCAAGTGCAAGCTAAAATGGTTCAGCCTTTGAATAAGAATGCAAATGCCTCTTCTGTGGTAAAAAACAAAGGGGTCAAACAAATTTTCTCTGTTCAAGACAAAGGCAGAGCCCCGGCTGTCTCAAATGGTAATGCTTCTTTTCCTGTGCCTTTGTCCTCTCCACCTCAGGGGAAGGGGGGAAAATTTTTGACTGATGGATGGCAAACTCCTCGCAAAGTGATCTCCCCCAGGTGACCTTTGCGTTCTCGGACTTGGAGTGGTGCATCCTCTCATGGGAAAACACCTGCTGAAAACTCTGGTGTTGGCTTGACTTGGGCTGCTGTGACTGCAAATCGGACCTTGTTTCCTGAAGAAGAAGTTGCTGCACTTTTGTCCTCTCCTCAGACTGATGCTTCATCCCAGGGCAGAGGCCCGGACATTGAGGTGAAAATGCAGACGTAGACAGCTTGTTAGTTGCTGTACATACCTGTCCCATTACTATAAATATGCTTGATCGTCTGAAGTGTGTTACTCTCAATGTACGAGGAATGTGTGATGGTCACAAATGGAAACTAGTCTGGATGTATATCAGGCAATTGCAGCCTCATATAGTTGCTTTGCAAGAGCATAATCAGCATATGTATGCTGGTTAGATAGGCCATTTTGCAGGTTATGATATCTTCTATGCTGGAGAGCACTCCTTTTCTGGTGTGGTTGTTTGGTAAAGCACGACCTTCAACCTGTTGTGGCTCTCAATGATCGCCATGGTAGATGGATTATTGTTCAATGCCTTGTTCAAGGGAAAATTTTTGAATTTGCATCGGTTTATGCCCCCCAATCCTCTTGTGATAGAGCTTTGATCTAGGCTACCATGCATACTTATCCATGGCGACAACATGCCTTCATTTGTGGTGATTTCAATAATGCCTCTCAATCGGGTGACAACACCTCAGGCCACACTCATATGTTGGCTTCTCAAACACAGGCATGGTCTGATTTTTTGCTTCAGTTGCGCCTGGTTGATCTCTTGAAAGAATTACAGCCCATGCTTCCGAGCTATACCTCTCAGCATAATGCTCAATCTTCTTATCGGGCACGCTGGGACAGATGGTATCAGGTTGATCCACATCATTGTGATGCCTTTACTTGTCAAATTTGGGTTGATCATACTTTAACACATTCGGATCATGCTTCTCTTTGGTTGAGGCTTTTCTTACATGAATTTCCCACTAATAGATTGCCTTGCCGAAGGCTTTTGCTGATTAATAATAGTTATCTGGAGCATGTTGACTTTAAAGCCTTGGTCTCTGATGCTATTCAGCCTCTCTCTGATGATGATGATTTGTTAGTAGAGGAGAATGATGAGGAGGAGGAGGAGGCAGAGGTTGAGTCTCAGGATGAGGATGAGCTTATTATTTGATCATATATGATATCATACTTGATGTAGCCTTTTTTGGGTTTCAGCTTTCTTTTTGTTACTATGACATTTGGGCTTTGAAAGCTGAATTACCATTTATGAATCATGATTGGTTTCTTAAATATCATGAATCATGAATCATTTTTCCATTTTGTAACTTGTTATAGGATTTATAAATTACCCCACCTTGCGTAATTGAAATTTGCATTGTGTGATTGGTAACTGGTTGAACAATGAAACTTGAATCTCCAAAGTTCAAAGTTACAATCAATATTAATGGTACTAGGTAGAGCTATAGCTTATTGTGCACTTTTTATGAAGATAGAGCACTCTAAATGTGTGTATGCATTACTCTAAACCCCCTTTTGTAAACCCCCTTGATGACGTGGCGTTTTCCCGTTCCCCTCTCAAAAATCCCGAAACGTTTCCGTTTCCGTTTCCATTTCCCGTTTCCATTTCCCCGTTTCCCGTAACTCTGGTACCAAAGCCCATTGACGATGTCCTACAAAGGCTACTTCATTTGCTTACCCCCCCACTCAAGCTAGCAACCTAAGAGGAGGGGTAGGGACCCTTCACCTTAGCCATCTCCAGCCCCAATTGATTACTGCACAAAGCATTGCATGGTTCATGATTGAGCAGCATCATGAGGAAGTCAATGGGCTTTCTCCTGATGTGGTTCAACTTTGGCAGGGAATGGTCACTTGTTGTGCACACTACCGTCCTGAACATGGCTTCCTCCTTGGTGGTTCACCACTCTGGTTTTGTCTCCAAATCGCTCATGGGTGATGGGAATCGAAGGTACTTCATCACATTCCTGCCACCCAAAGTGGAAATTCAAGTAGAGGATTTTGGGACTCTGTTTGTTACAAGGACTGCAAGGATACTTAGAAGGGTTTTTTCTATTAAGTGGCTATTGGCATCACTTCCTGTTACTCAATCCACGTGATCCCTTTATAGGACCCTTTCCTTTGATCCCTCAAGCTAGGTTTTCAAGGCCATTGCCTCTATTCATCAGTAAAGCACCGTTCCCTGTTGTACTATGTATGTCACCACAATGTAAATATCCTAAGTCAAAGTACAGTTGACCATTTATTTGATCATAATTAAAGAGTTTTATATGTGTTAATTATGGTCAAAGGATTGACTCCGGTCAAAGATACTTGACTCTAGTAAAGTAAACCTGACTTCAGTTGGGGAGACTTGGTTTATTACCAAGAGGGTTAACTGCACTTAACCAGAGAACCGCAGAGCTGACTACGGTCAGAGAGTGTTGACTTTGGTCAACGAGACTTGGCATGTGCCAAGAGGGTTAACCACGGCTAACCAAGATGTGCCAACTTCGGTTGGAGAGACTTGGCTATAATTAAGGCACAACGACCCTTGGTCAAAGCTCCTTGATTATGATTAAGAGTGTTGACTCCGGTCAACCAAAGAATAAATATATATTTTTATATTTGTTTAGGTGTGCACATGTATTCAATGGGGACGCCCACAGTGACTAGAATTAGTCCACAGTGTGTTATTTGCATGCAAAGCGCTAACAATTAATGGGTGCCACGGTCAACCAGAGAATAAATATATATTTTTATATTTGTTTAGGTGTGCACATGTATTCAATGGGGACGCCCACCGTGACTAGAATTAGTCCACAATGTGTTATTTGCATGCAAAGCGCTAACAATTAATGGGTGCCATGGTGGTGGGCTTTAATTAATTGTTGCAGGTACTAGGAAGAGTTATTTTTCCTAAGCGCTACAGGAGCCTAACAAGCATCTAGGAGGCGGTTCGCGTGACCAAGTGCTTTGAAGACTCCAGAGTGGCCCTTAGTGGCATGTAATAGGACTTAGTCTAGATTTTAGACAAGTGGCATGTTGCCAATTTGAAATGAGCTTGAAGCTCTTGTAATGATTCATTCACGTTTTGGATTTTGTATCAGACAGCTCTACACTAAACTCTTGTAACATATTCTCTCTTCAAGAAATTAAATACCTTCGGGGGGGTCTAGCCCGACTTGTTGTCCTGGGCCCTAGCAGTGTGTAGAGAGAGAGAGAGAGAGAGAGCTCTTATGAGTATTTCTGCAGTAAATTCTGAGCATGAGGATCTGTAGAGAGAGAGCTAGCAATTACATTGGTATCAGAGCCTAAGGTCTCATTTTCTTCCAAGGAAGTGACGATCCAAGATTAAAGAGTGCAGGCTTTGGCATAGAACGCCTGACGGAGATACAGACGTGCGCCGACGAACGAATTGAAGCGCTCAAACGACGAACGCTAATCCGGAAGGTGTGAGCTTCACGTGACCTACGAAAGGTGATTTTGGAGATTTTCTAACGGGATTTCCAGGTTCCATCGTCGACTCTGTGAGTGGGCACTAGATGTTGCAGAAGCCAGAAGAGACTAATGCATCAGCGCGACGCGCGATGTCAGTGAGCCAGCCAAGGTTCAACCTTAGGCTTACGTGGATAGGCGCTGACGTAGCCAGGTACCAGTTAGAAGTACACGTGGCAGATGAGCAGCAGGCAGGTGACGTGGTGCTTACACGTGGCACACAGATGACGTGGCAACCACAAGTGCGAGCTGACATGGCAGCCAGCAGGTCCAGCTGACGTGGCAGTGACACATGGCATGCTGACATCGCACAAGCATGTGCAGAGAGCAGACACGTGGCAGCCAGCCTGGCAGGGCAGTGGTTAAGTTAACCTTGGTACAGTTAATCCTGGTTGGTTGACCCGTGGTTAGTGAAACCCTGGTTAAGTTAACTACAGCTAGTTAACTCTAGTTAGTTGAACCAGTATCTAGTTAGTTCAACCTTGGTCCAGTTAATCTGGCCTAACCAGACCAGTTTGGTTGGTGTAACCAGTCCAGTTAGTCTAATTGCAGACTAACCAGACCAGAACCAGTCAGTCTGGTTAGAGTAACCAGCCAGTTACTCCATCTGGTTACTGTCCAAAAAAAAAAAAAAAAAAGAGACTGTTTCTGCCAGCAGTCTTCACCTATCTGAGAGAGTATTTACTGTCAGAAAAGCAGCAAAAACACAGTAAAATCAGAGATTTGCAGAAAAAGAATATGCATGCCTTTGTGCTCAGGAAAAGATGAGTCAGATGCATTCTGAATGCTTTTTGTAATAGCCAGAAAAGAGGCACACAGCTTTAAGTTTATGCCTTGAGCTGACAGCTAGTACTGGCATAGATTGTGAATACAAGACACCTCTTGTTGAGGTAAATTTTCTCTTTGAAAAGCAAAGGCAGTGTGCATCAGTTGCATACACAGTGTGTGTGAGAAACTTGTAGATCTTAGACAAGTTGTAAGAAAATGGCTCAATCACCTATTCAGTGGGATTCACAAGATAGGGATGTACATCCAAGACACATAAGTGTGCAACAAACTCAACAAGAATTTGAGCAGATGGTACGCACTCGTATACAAGAGATGGAAAATCTCAGAAAGGATCCAAGGGCTCACCATTTGTTTCAAGCAGAAGCTATGCCTAATGCAGTATATGACGTGCCAATGCCAGAGGCACACTCTCGTGTACAGCCAGAGAAAGAGTGATCTCATAGGGGACGGTCTCATAGCAGGAAGAGATCGAGGCATCATCACCGATCTCCTAGTCCATCACCGTCTACCTCGAGTTCGACTTCTGTATCTTCTTCTTTATCAGATAAACCATCAAGGAAAAGAAGGAAACACAAGAAGTCTAGGAAGAGAAAGTCTTCCAGAGAGACCAAGGAATTCAAAGAGGGAGGTAAATCTGTCAAGTTTATGACCTACAATGGACAGTATGGTCATACAAACAAATCATTGCAGTTCATCAGGCAGTTTGATGCTGCATTCGGTACAGAAAAGTTTTTAGAATCCTCCAAGTTAAGAATGGCCAGTTTGCACTTGATAGCGACAACTAGTGCATGGTGGAGTGCACAGACCACAGATGGGTCAGCCCCAAAGAAGTGGAAGGACTTCAAGAAAGCCTTCTACCAGCAATTTATGCCTAAACAGTTTAGAGACCATGTTCTTCAAGATTGGGACAGTTTGCATATGGATGCAGGAGATACAGTGGATGTGTACAACCAAAAGTTTTGGGATGCTTATTTGCAGGTTGCACCTTTCAAAAAGATCTCCGAAGGAACCCAAATGAGAAAGTATAGAGCAGGTCTCAGTCCATGAATTCAGGCAGTAGTAAATGCTTTGGGAGCAAAGAACATTCAAGACCTTATGCATTCAGCTTCAGTAGCTAGTCTTGTGCCGTTACAAGATCCATCCACGGTACTATCCTTGCATGCAGGATGTGCCGAAAGAAAGAAAACTGATTTTTCAAAATCAAAAAAGAAAGAGTATCCCAAGGTTGAAAAGAAAGGGTTTCAGCTTTAGAAGCCGAGGGGTACTCAGTTTTCAAAGACTTATAAAGGCAAATCTCCATTCACCCCTGAACAGATAGCTGAATTCCGTAGAGATGGGAAATGCTTCAAGTGCGGCAAAGAGGGGCATGTGGCTGCCCAATGCCCAGAAAAGCCTTCAACTTCGAAGGGAAAAGAGGCAGAGAAGCCACGGGGACCGCAAAAGCCAATGGCAAGAGGAATTCCTGACATACTGGGTCATGTTTCAAACCCAGAAGAACGAGAATTGCTGCTATCATGGGGCAAGGTCAGAGACCAGCAAGCGCTAATTTTATTTGATCCAGGGGCTACTGATAATTTCATATCAGAGGACCTAGCCCTGAGGCTGGGAATAAAGACGGAGGAGTTGGGCAGGGCTTTAGATGCCGATCAGATGTTTTGTGGGAATCCTGTGCCAGTCACTACCTTGATAGGGAAGCTCCGTCTTCATGTACAGAATTATGTGGATTAGGAAGACTTCTTCATTTCTCCACTGAAACATCATGATGCAGTCTTGGGAATGCCTTGGTTTCATCGCAAGGCAGTGAAGTTGACTCTTCCTGAAAGAGTGCTGGAGTTTGTGCATAGGGGGAAAAACCAACGTTTAGCTGCTAGGAATAAAGGGGAGACTATCCCCATTGTATCTGATGTTACATGTGGTAAAGCAATAAAGTCTGTAATTTCCGTGTACATGGTTTTGTAAAAGAAAAAGAGAATGATATGCATGCTGAAATGAATGATGCAGACAAAGATAAGTTTCAGTTTCTTGTAAAGATTGCTTTTCCGATGCTTTGCCAGGGGAGTTACCCCCAGAGAGACCAAAAGATCATCAGATAGAGTTAATGCCTGGTAGTGAGCCACCAAACAGACCACCTTATAGAGTCAGTACGACTCAGAGAGAGGAGATTATGGCTCAGGTACAGGACTTGCTGTCCAAAGGGTTGATTCAGCCCAGCTCGTCTCCTTTTTGTTCCCCTGTACTGCTAGTACAGAAGAAAGATGGTTCATTCCGTATGTGCGTCTATTACCGCGCACTGAACAAAATGACCATCAAGAATAGATTCCCTATTCCGCGCATTGATGATGTGCTGGATCAGTTAAATGGAGCTTCAGTTTTCAGCAGGATAGACTTAAAGAGTGGTTATCACCAAGTGAGGATACAGCCTCAGGATGTGCACAAGACAGCGTTCCGCACTACATTCGGGTTGTATGAATACTTAGTGATGCCTTTTGGGTTGACAAATGCTCCAGCCACATTCAATAGAATGATGGATCGCATCTTCCGAAAGTACAGGCATTTCACGGGTACTTTCTTTGATGATATCCTAGTCTTTCCAAAGACCGAAGAAGAGCACAAGGAACATCTTGCTATAGTTTTTCAAGAGCTGAGAAACCATCAGCTCTATGCAAACAGCAAGAAAAGTGAATTCTTCCTAGAAGAAATCCATTATCTGGGGCATATAATATCCAAGAATGAGATACAGATGGATCCAACAAAGATCCGTGCCATTCAGGAATGGCCAGAGCTGAAAACTGTGCATGAAGTTCGAAGTTTTCTAGGCCTGTGTTCTTACTATAGAAGGTTTATCAGGCATTTTGCTGATATCGCAGCTCCATTACATGACCTTACTAAGAAAAATGCAGCCTTCACATAGGGAATATCACACAAGAACGCATTCAATACACTCAAGGAGAAGTTGACTATAGAGCCTATTCTTGTAGTCCCGGATCTTTATCAACCTTTTGATGTTGATTGCAATGCTTGTGGAGAGTGTGTTGGGGCTGCATTACATCAGAATGGACATGTAGTAGCCTACAAGAGCCGAAGATTGCGTGATGTAGAAAGATATTTGGGAATCTATGAGAAAGAGTTATTGGCTGTAATTCATGCCATCTATACATGGAAGCACTATCTTTTGGGTGCAGATTTTACTGTTAAAACAGATCATCAAAGTCTGAGATACTTTTTGACTCAGACCAAGCTTTCCGAGAAGCATATGAAATGGGCAAACATGCTGTCAATGTATCATTTTCAGATTGTCCATACCCCAAGAATTCGGAACAAAGTGGCAGATGCCTTGTCCCGAAGACCCCAGGTCAATAATGTGACTATTGCTTATCATCAGGACCTAGAAGGCATGAGGGAGCAATACGCTAGTGATGCAGATTTTGGTGAGATTTTACAGCAAATGCAAGAGGGGCAATCCACCAGTCACTATTCCCTGAAAGATGGGTATCTAATGAAAGATGATTGCCTATGCATCACCTAGGAGATGAGGAAAAAGATTTTGGAGGAATGCCATGCACTTCCCTATGCTGGACACAAAGGAATTACAGCAACCACTCTAGCACCAGAGAGGTATTTCTTTTGGCCAGGGATGCGGAAAGATATACATCAGTTTGTTACTGAATGCCTTACGTGTCAAAAAGTGAAGTATGATAGACGGAAGGCACCTGGCCTACTTATGCCTCTTCCCATGCCTCACGCACCATGGGAAAGTATTACAATGGACTTTACTTTTGATTTGCCAAGATTGAAGTCCGGGAATGATGGGATTTGGACTATCATTGATAGATTCAGCAAGCAAGCTCATTTCATTCTGGTTCGCAAAACCATAAAGGTAGATCATATGGCTAAGCTTTTCATGGTACAGATCTTTAAGCATCATGGTATGCCTAAGTCCATTGTTAGTGATCGAGATCCCAGAATGACCAGTCTATTCTGGAGAGCTTTATTTGATAACATGGGGACGAATCTGAATTTTTCTTCTTCTTTCCATCCCTAGACAAATGGTCAAAGTGAAGTAGCAAATCCTACAGCATTGGATATGCTGAAATGCTACGTGGGTGACCAAGGTTCAGACTGAGAAAAGTACCTACCATTGGTAGAGTTTGCTTACAATAATGCACTACACAACTCTACAGGGAAAGCCCCCTTTGAGGTCATTTATGGGAAGGTGATTTTGCCACCTATATTGAGGACCAAAGATGAAATATTTGCAGCTGATCAGTTTGTGAGAGACCTCCAGACAGCTTACAGCCAAGTCCGGATAGCAATCGAAAGGTCTCAAGAGAAACATAAAAGAGCTGCAGATAAGCATAGGAGACAGTTAGATCTCAAGGAAGGGGATTGGGTACTTTTGAAGTTTGGAAAAGCTAGGCTCCGCAAGTTTAAAGGCAAACAGAAAGTGTATGCAAAGTTATCTCCCAGATACTATGGCCCTTTCAGGGTTACAGAAAGAATAAATGAGGTTGCATACAGGTTAGCATTGCCAGAGCATTGGAGGATTCACAATGCATTCCATGTGAGTCTTCTAAAGAAATTCCAGGGGCCAGAGCCTACAGAACCAGTATCAGAGGATCCACCAGAAGTGGATGAGCTGGAGGAGGTCCTTCAGCCAGAGCAAATTGTGTACCATACTGTACGCAAAGGCCCTCAGGGCAAGGAGTTTTAAAGGTATCTTGTAAAATTCAAGAATTATACGGCATTAGATGCCAAGTGGATGGACGAAGACATGTTATCCGATCATCCACAGCTTTTGGATGTTTACAAGGAAGCTTTTCAGTTGAGGTCAACTGAATAGAAGCCGAGGGGATGTCACCACAATGTAAATATCCTAAGTCAAAGTACAGTTGACCTTTTATTTGATCATAATTAAAGAGTTTTATATGTGTCAATTATGGTCAAAGAGTTCTTTTAATGGTCAAAAGATTGACTACGGTCAAAGATACTTGACTCTAGTCAAGTAAACCTGACTTCGGTCGGGGAGACTTGGTTTATTACCAAGAGGGTTAACTGCGGTTAACCAGAGAACCATAGAGCTGACTACGGTCAGAGAGTGTTGACTTCAGTCAACGAGACTTGGCATGCGCCAAGAGGGTTAACCACGGCTAACCAAGATGTGCCAACTTTGGTTGGAGAGACTTGGCTATAATTAAGGCGCCTCGACCCTTGGTCAAAGCTCCTTAATTATGATCAAGAGTGTTGACTCCGGTCAACCAGAGAATAAATATATATTTTTATATTTGTTTAGGTGTGCACATGTATTCAGTGGGGATGCCCACCGTGACTAGAATTAGTCCATTGTGTGTTATTTGCATGCAAAGCGCTAACAATTAATGGGTGCCATGGTGGTGAGCTTTAATTAATTGTTGCAGGTACTAGGAAGAGTTATTTTTCCTAAGCGCTACGGGAGCCTAACAAGCATCTAGGAGGCGGTTCGCGTGACCAAGTGCTTCGAAGACTCCAGAGTGGCCCTTAGTGGCATGTAATAGGACTTAGTCTAGATTTTAGACAAGTGGCATGTTGCCAATTTGAAATGAGCTTGAAGCTCTTGTAATGATTCATTCACGTTTTGGATTTTGTATCAGACAGCTATACGCTGAACTCTTGTAACAGATTCTCTCTTCAAGAAATAAAATACCTTCGGGGGGGTCCAGCCTGACATGTTGTCCTGGGCCCTAGCAGTGTGTAGAGAAAGAGAGAGAGAGAGAGAGCTCTTATGAGTATTTCTGCAGTAAATTCTGAGCGTGAGGATCTGTAGAGAGAGAGCTAGCGATTACAATGTATCTGTTTGACAAGCGGTGTTTCTAGGTTTGCCCAAGTTGTGCACTCAAATACAATATACAGTACTCCTAGGAACTTCATATGACTATAATAAATCCAACATTGACTAGAAACGATAATTTCTGTTCCAAAACTGCTGGTGTCTTCTGTCTTAAACAAAGATCAAAGGCCAAACGCCTTTCTACCCAAAAATGATGCCAGGCTTCACATCCAAAATATCACCTTCCATGCATGCTCATGGAGGTGAAATTTTAATTCTATTGTAAGGGCCCTCCTCAGAAACGCTTGCAACCATTAGGAGACCAAATAGACAGATTGTAACACCCCTTCGTCGTTCCTAATACTAATTACGCCTCTCTCTTGGATTACGTTCTAACTGGTAAATGTTAGATAATCTTTCTCTAATTTGCGAAGCTCTACTTCAAGCGTGGATACAAGTCGCGGGCGATGGTAGACGATTGTTCCTCCCAGCCAATTCTCAGGGACATTGATGCGTCATATTACGTATATATTCTTCGTTATTTTCCATTATCCTTATCCCTGAGACCCTCAATTCCCTAGATAGTTCTCCTTGCCAAATGTCAACATTTTGGCCTCTCCACTTGGTGCACCATTTTACCCCTCTCTTGGGGCACATTAAAATCCACTTGCCCCTTGGCATTATTGCACATTTAGGTGCACCTAGGCCTTAGCACTCAGAACTATCTAGTCAATGCCATTCCGCCCTCACCTAGGACCTTGGCAGTTACTTCTCTTGACCGTATTGCAGCCACTTTCTTCGGATCCATTTCTACCCCCTGTGGAGTAATTATGAACCCTAAATACTCAAGCCTAACCATACACAGTATAGTTTTCTTTTTATTCACATAAAGACTGGCTTTCCTCAAAGTACTGAACACTATCCTTAAGTGTTCACGATGCTCAGTAACACTTTTACTGAATATCAATATATCGTCAATAAAATGTACTACGAACTTTCCGATATACGGACGTAGTAAATCGTTCATAAGCATGACGAAGGTCGCTGGAGCATTGGTAAGTCCGAAGGGCATTACCAAAAACTCATAATGACCAAACCTGCTTCTAAAAGCGGTTTTATGCACATCCTCGCCTCTAATCCGGATCTGATGGTAGCCACACTTAAGATCTATCTTGCTGAAAATCACGGCTCCATGTAATGCATCTAGCAAATCATCAATCCGAGCCATCGAATACCTGTGCTTAACAGTGATATTATTCAATGCTCTGTAATCTATACAGAGGCGAAACGTATCATCCTTTTTCCTCTTTAATATCACTGGCGAAGCAAAAGGTGAGAAACTTGGTTGAATCTGCCCCAACTTGAGGTATTCTTCCAGTTGCCTACGCACCTCCGCTTCTTCAGTAAAACTCATTCTATAGGGAGGTCTATTTACAGGTTCTGCCTCCTGGATCAGTTCAATCTTATGCTGAACCTTTCGCTCTGGAGGTAACCCATAAGGTAGTTCATCCCTAAAACACTCAGAGAACTCCTCTGTTATAAGCTTAGCCAGCTTGGCCATCTCACCACTTTGCGTAACATCAGTGCTAGCCGAAGAATCATTCACCGACTCTACCGATGCTGTGCAGAGGTACAAAAACTCTACTTGAGCCTTTCTGATTTCCATCACGGAAACCAACGGTCCCTGAGGTATATCTTTTTCACCTCGTAAGACATAAAGCACATCATTCATCTTGAATTGATATACGTGCTTTTTCCAATCAATGGCTGGATTCTTCCTAGAATGCCACGCCATTCCCAGGGCTATATCTGCATGAGCAAGCTTGGTCATTTCAAAATCAAGCTTCTCAGCATAGTCCTGAATCCGAAGCTCCAACTGGGTAACCCTTTGGTCCCATACTTCAGTTGAACTTCCATCAGCCATCCTGACTGTATACGCATAGTCAGATGGACTTGTCTTTAGTTTCAGCCTCTTCACGAGCTTGGAGTTAATTACATTGTGAGTTGACGCCGAGTCAAACAACACAATGACATCATGACTGGCCACTTGCCCTTTCATTTTAATTAACTCCGTATCATTAAAGGCCGTATACCCCGTTGCTGCGGGCTTAGATAGGATGTTATCAGGTGCACTCGTGACTAACTTAGCAACAGACACACATAACAAACAAGGTACTAACCTCTGAGAAGGTCCCGCCAGTTGCATCTGCATATGTTTCGCACTGGGACTCTCCTGCATTTCTACGTCGCATTCAGATATTATCATATTAGCCGTGCGACAGTCCTTATTCAGTGGACAATCCTTCCACTGATGTCGCTGAAGGCAGCCGAAGCACAATCCTTCTTTTCTAGCTTTCTCTTTTTGTTCAGGGGTCAACGAGGACTTTGACCAAGCCCGAGCTGCCATTGGAGTTATTTTCCTTTTCACCCCAACGGTGGTACTTGTTTTTACTGGTCCCTCAACCGGCTTCACCTGCTTGGTTTGGCCACTTGGCTGCGAGACACTTGTCTTTGAAACCCATTTCCTCTGAAATCCCCCTTTTCTCGGGTGCTCATACTGAGTCCCTACCTGCACAAATCCACCAGATCTGCCTCTGGCATCCTCATAGTTCAGGGCTACTGCTATAGATTCATCTAGCGTAGTCACATATTTAGCCCGAACTTCCATTTTGATCTTGTCGTTCAGTCCATAGATATAGTCCTTTAACTGAACCGACATAGGGAGAGGGTCTGTTATCTTCATGACACATTCCCTGAATTTGTCAGTGTACTCTGCCACTGACAAGCTCCTCTGACGAAGATTTCTATAAGCATCCCAAGCTCGGGATTCTTCATCAAGTGGAGGGAAAATGCCCACCGATCTATCCGAGGTCATGCTATCTCGGCTAGAGCATAACATTCAGGTGGGAGAAAGTGTTTCTTGAACTCAGCTTTAAACCCTTCCCAGGTGGTTGGAGCAACTTGATCCTTCTGTTGCTTTATCCACCATCTGTCCGCTGCCTCAATAAACAGGTGTGTGGCCTCGCGGATTTTCTTTAGATCGGATCTAATCTCACAAATGGCGAAGGCTTCTTCCCACTTGTGTAACCAAACCTCGATCACATCAGAGCTGCGCTCGGTCATCCGACCAACGTACTTCTCCGGTCTATAATTAGCGATATTAGGCACTTTGACCCTTGCGCGCTCTAAGGAATGTATACTGGGCTCTGGCTCTGCTGGAGCTTTGCCCTTATCAATCCTAGACGGTCTAGCCGACAAGGCTTGCACCATCTCCCTAATCTCATTTTGACCAGCATTCACTTGAAGTTGCTGGTTCATAATCTGCTGTAAAGCATCCTCTAATATCAAAATCCTACCAATCAAAGTAGGTGCTGCCTGATGTGACATCTGTTGTGTAGACTGTACTCTAGACTCACTAGGATTCACTCTTGAATTCTGTCCTTCTGCTTCCATAGGTTCACAGTGGAAGATGAGGGGTTTTTTTTTTTTTTTTTTTTCTTCCTTTGTTGGGGTTTTTTTTTTTTTTTTTTTAAATGATGGATTTCCCCCTTTTTTTTAAAATACAGAAAAGATAAACGACAATCCCTGCTGTATAGAACGAATTAACTGCAACTCAGAATTTTTTTTTTCGAAAGAGGAAAAAAATGCTTCCTGGATTCTCCACGCGATCCGAATTCGTGCGCTCCTGACTTTCGCGGTTATGATCTCCTCCAACAAAAGCCAAACATTGTTAAAGGATAAGGAGCTCGTGGAGGAAAGGCCGAGAACGCCGACTGAGGCTTCGCTTGGTCACTAGAATTGCGAGGTCCAGAGGTAAGGATGGAAGGCCATCTGCGTAGAAGACGAGGTCTTCTGCAATTTGAGCGACACATTCCCTATCTCAAGTCCAAAAAAAAAACCAGTTGCCAACACTGCGTCACATCTGACTCTCTCCTGGCGCAGATCACTAGCTTCATCGATCGTGAAATCGATTCTTCTTCCAAGCCACCGCGCAACGCCTCACGGTGATCAGCAATTAACCCACACCGGTCGTCTACTGTCCGTCCACGCACAGCCTTCCGTCAGCTTTCCGTAAAATCCTAGGTGAGGTTGAGCCCGTCGAACTCTTCCTTGCCTCGGCTCTGATACCAAAATGTAACACCCCTTCGTCGTTCCTAATACTAATTACGCCTCTCTCTTGGATTACGTTCTAACTGGTAAATGTTAGATAATCTTTCTCTAATTTGCGAAGCTCTACTTCAAGGGTGGATACAAGTCGCGGGCGATGGCAGACGATTGTTCCTCCCAGCCAATTCTCAGGGACATTGATGCGTCATATTACGTATATATTCTTCGTTATTTTCCATTATCCTTATCCCTGAGACCCTCAATTCCCTAGATAGTTCTCCTTGCCAAATGTCAACATTTTGGCCTCTCCACTTGGTGCACCATTTTACCCCTCTCTTGGGGCACCTTGCCCCTTGGCATTATTGCACATTTAGGTGCACCTAGGCCTTAGCACTCAGAACTATCTAGTCAATGCCATTCCGCCCTCACCTAGGACCTTGGCAGTTACTTCTCTTGACCATTTCAATTACGCACATTAACTATTACAAAAGTTGGTCATCTAAGAGAAAATGCCCACCGATCTATCCGAGGTCATGCTATCTCGGCTAGAGCATAATATTGATGAAAAGATTATTACACATGATATGATGCCCACTAATGACAGAAATCGCTGAAGCCTGAAACTTGTTGTACACAGGTCTAATCAGTACATGGAATATACGAAATTAATCCCAAACTAAAGACCTGAAAAAGAACTGTGAATAAACAAGAAGCAGTTCTATTTACTCGAGAATTCATTTATGGATTTGAAACCACATTTCCAACTTTACTTTGTTAGTAGCTCTGCAGCTATTTAGCTACATCTTTACAAAATTTTACGAAGGCACCGTGTATGACCACCATCTCTAAAATTGATTCAAGACTGTTGAAAATGACAACAATTTTTCACATTCAGATCACAAAATCAAGGACATTTCCCAACACTATATAACACCAACATGACATATATCATCAGCCAAGCGTATCGCAACATACCAGTAAAACTTGTTTTTTCCTCACATTGGATGTCACAACAAGATCCTGTGAAACTTCATGCATAGCAGAAGATAGATGCCTTCTGCCATTCTGTTGCAATACAGCAAAATAAAAATTACGAAACCACAACTATAATGTCCTGTGCACAGAAAATTTTCTCAGAAAATTGGAAGCAATGGCACGCTCGTAAAATGAAGGTATTAAATTGTTTTTGCTGGCAGGCAATGAGAAATAAGCCTTTTTTATAAGACATACATGTGAAATGCCCACATTTGCTTTCCCTATCAGACAGTACACGCAAAATGACACAGTAAGGTCCAGGTTGCAAACATTAAAACATGTGTAAAGTCCACAACTCCCTTTTGCACTAAAGCTTCTTGACCACATATGAACATCACCTTTCCAGCTGAAACCAGCCTCAACAGCGTCATAGAGAGTGGTAGGATCCACTTAATTACAGCATACACAGTAAATTGACAAGTAAATATGCACCACAGAACAAATCACAGGGGAGCTAGAGCGCTCCTACTCAAAAACAAGGACACTGATTGGCCCCAAACGTTGGCGCCCCTTGCGGTATTTATTTAACATTCATTTGAAGCCAAGCTGTTGATTACAAAGGTCTCTAGGAAGCTGCACCATAGCCAAACCAACGCCTGCAAACTCCCCGTCCAGGCCACCCTGTAATTTCCTGCTCAACTTCAAACGGTGAATGGCATCCAATCACTAGACAATCCTGTATCCTCAGCCAACCAAAGCATGCAACAGAACCCCAACAGCATCCACTGTCTGAGCCACACTTGCAATAGCACAACCAAGTGCCCAACCAAAAACAAGGACACCGATTGGCCCCAAACGTTGGCGCCCCTTGCGGTATTTATTTAACATTCATTTGAAGCCAAGCTGTTGATTACAAAGGTCTCTAGGAAGCTGCACCATAGGCAAACCAACGCCTGCAGACTCCCCGTCCAGGCCACCCTGTAATTTCCTGCTCAACTTCAAACGGTGAACGGCATCCAATCACTAGACAATCCTGTATCCTCAGCCAACCAAAGCATGCAACAGAGACCCCAACAGCATCCACTGTTTGAGCCACACTTGCAATAGCACAACCAAGTGCCCAACCAGCCAAACACGGCTGAACAACTGCAAGACAAAGCCCTCAACAACTGAACTCTGGTGCAATCAATCGACAAAGCTCTTCCAAACGGGTTGCCTCAATCTATAGCCTCACTGGTCATTGCCCAATTGCATAAAACAACCTTTCTTCGCGATGAGGAAAGAAACCCAAATGTAATAACCAGCCAGAAAACAATCAGGGAACGGCAAAAGTAGGCAAAGACAAGCCTTCTTCTACCTAGTATCCACAGAAGAAAGGTCACTTGGGCTGGAAAACCTAGACCCTGTAGAGAAAAGCTGATTCCATCCTAGCACAGTCCTAAGAGCAGCTTAGAAGCGAACACCCACACCTGGAAAGTTACCAAAATCGGCAGCAACACCCGGAAGTCTCCAGAAAACAGATCGCAATCTTCCTTGCACAGCCTGGACAGCCTGATAGCAAATCATAATTTTCTTGGGATGGACTGGACAGCCTAGAAACACCTAGAAACAGATCGCAATTTCCTGTAGTAGCCTGGAAACACCTGGAAACGAATCGCAGTTTCCTGACGCAGCCTGGAAACACTTGGAAACAGACCCAGAACAGGACGCAATCACTTGGCACAACCCGGAGAACCTAGAAGTGAAATCACAATCTGCAAAGGACACCTTGGTTGAAATCGCAATCTGCAACAGGCTCCTGGATCAGGTGCGATTTTCAATTTTGTTCTAGTAGCACCTGGTAGGTTCTAGCAGCTCACAATTGATGACCTGACTCCCTCTAGAACTGATTTGGCCTTTTGAGTCCAAAAGAAGGCTCTCCCCCTCTTTTTCGAGCCCTATGCTAAAAATAGCAATTTTTAATTGCAGCACTCTTTTGGCCCCTTGCTGCACACTTTGGCCCTAGGAATTAATTGCCTAGTAACTGGGCGCACATTCACTACTTCCAAGGGCCCACTTGGGGAATTTTAATTCCCCAAGTCTCGCCCCATGGCCGGACCTTCGTGTCCTGGAGGCTCAAGACAGTCACGCGCAAATTATGGGAGTCGCGAATCAAAAGTCCCATAACTTCACGTCCTCGTGACAGACCCCCCTCTTGAAAGAAGGCAAACGTCCTCGATTGCCTGCAAAAGAAAACCAAGTGGAAACACTACAATGTTTGTTTGGCAAAAGACAAGCAAACACTCCACATGCATGCATATATGCATACATAAACAATATGCTCCCCACGATGTCCGATCCACCTCACGTATGGCCATCCCTAAGGACCCACTGCCAGTGGTACATCATGAGTATATGTAAACACTTATGCATGCACATAGATACTCAGACTGTACTTCCCAAGGATTCTTCATGCATGCTTTACCCACCTATGGCCATCTCTTCAGAGCCACACTAGTGGTACATCATGAACATCCGTACCTGAGATATCAAATCCAAATCTGAGTGGACAGCCAACCATGCCGCCAACGGATCACCAACAATGCATATACGATTTGTAGAGCTGTAGATAACAAACACGTATAGCATTGCAAACCAAGCAACCAGTACACCCAATGTGACTAGTACACCACGTACATCGCGGCCAACGATGCACGACAGACCACTTCCAGGAATTGCGCATCTGGAACCAAGGTCTAGGGGAATCCATTCTCTTTTTGTCAAAACCACATGACAAAAAAGAGCATTCCCATCTTGTCAATTCCTCATGACAAGAATAACATGCATATTTTATTGAAACCTCATGGCAAAAATAGCATTCTTATTTTTGTCGAAACCTGATGACAAAAATAGCAATCTCATTTTGTCGAAACCTCATGACAAAAGAGCATCCAAAAGTAGCAGGGAAAAAACCATCCTGCAAACCGTTTAACATACATCATCCACAATCCGATACCAAAAAGAGTGGTAGACTTTACCATACAAAATTCTTTTTGCAAGTACCTGTATATCGCGCTATACAAAACCAGCCGTAAACAACCCGCTGTGGAATTAGAAACTCTTGTCCTTCAGAACATTCGTGTCACTAGCCGGCTCCTTCCTCTTACGGTTGGGACAAATCTCTAGACCGATGTCCCTCTTCTTTGCATATAAAACATTTGCCAGCTTCATATAAAGCACATCGTTCCTCTGGAGACAAACAATTACATTCAGCCTTTTTCTCTATTTTGGAAAATCGGAACCCAGATCTCTTATCGGTGTCATCTTTCTTAGATTCCTGCTTGTGTCCACCTTTGAACCCAGAAGTCCTCCCCTACATCAAAGCATATGCCGTGCTAGCATTCTCGATAAGTTGAGACATATTGGAGACTTTAGTCTTCGTGCAGTAGTCTCTCAACTCCTTAGGCAGCCCGCAACAATATTTCTCAACCTGCTCAGTGAAAGGAACAAGCCGGTAGGAGCTAATGGGCAACAAAGCTGCCCAAAACTTGCTGCTAGTTGTGGTAAGCTACGAGGTTGAAAACACATGTTTGAAACCTACCCATGTGTTTGGTGCGGTGTTTTGCATGAGCATAGTGGTCCACCACTGAAGTGCATTCACCTTTAGAAAACTTGCAGCCCGGCGTATTTTGGATGACTCTGTAAAATTGCCTCCTGTGTAGGCTGCATCAAACTGCTGCAAAAAGGTCAAAGCCTTAAGTTTATCCTACACCCCACTAAATGTCTCAAATTTCACGGCTGCACCTGCCTCTTTAAAGTCCTTCAACTTCCCTTGAGGTGCCAAATTGTCATAAACAGGTGCCTAGGCAAAAGGGACAGCAGGACTCACCCTATCTCCCACACTACCAGCATTGGGAAAAGCTGTATTATTCAGACCAGCACCCATATTTTGCATATTTCCCAAAGCAAGGCTACCTACTGCTGCATTAGGCATACTTGTTTGCATCCTTGGGGCTGCTCCAACATTTGCATACATCATATTCTAACTGTTTGACTAGCACGCATACCCAAAAATTGGGCTTGTGGGCTGACCATAGCCTAAAACACTGAACCACCACCAAACTAACTTGGCTGCATCGAATTTGCCAAAACTCCTTGCTGTCCGGAAACCATGGACTGAAAATTATTACCTTGAGTCAGCCCCGGAATCGCATTAGACTACTGCTGAGCATAGGCGATTTGAGAGGGCTGACCCTGAAAGCTGACATGTGGTCTCTTGTTAGCTTCAACATCCCTATCCCCATCATCAGGCTTCCTTTTCTTCGGCTGCACATCAGAATTCATCATCTTCTGGAAGCGAGGATCCTGTGTGAACTGCGTGAAAGCACTCATGAAACTCTGCATCAGTGCCTTGAATAGTTCCACATCCTCCTTATCCATCCTGCAACATGCTGAGTCTCCTCTCCTACACCTTGGTCACCACCAAGAGACTAAGACATCTGCTCTTCCTCCTCCTTAGTAAGGCTCACAGATCTCTCCCTATGTGACATATTTACTGAATAGTATGTTGTCTTCTTCACCTAGTCTGCTGGACTTGCACCAAGCCAACCACAGGCTCCTCTCTAGAAGAAGTTAGGTGGGTCCCAGCAACGGAACCACTAAAACCAACCTCAACAACGTTGTAAAGGGTGGTAGAATCCACTTAATTACAGCATACACAATAAATTAACAAGTAAATATGCACCACAGAACAAATCATAGGGGAGCTAGAGTACTCCTACTTAGAAACAAGGACACCGATTGGCCCCAAACGTTGGCGCCCCTTGCGGTATTTATTTAACATTGATTTGAAGCCAAGCGGCTGATTACAAAGGTCTCTCGGAAGCTGCACCATAGGCAAACCAACGCCTGCAGACTCCCCGTCCAGGACACCCTCTAATTCTCTGCTCAACTTTCAAACGGTGAATGGCATCCAATCACTAGACAATCCTGTATCCTCAGCCAACCAAAGCATGCAACAAAGACCCCAACAGCATCCACTGTCTGAGCCACACCTGCAATAGCACAACCAAGTGCCCAACCAGCCAAACACGGCTGAACAACTGCAAGACAAAGCCCTCAACAGCTGAACTCTGGTGCAATCAATTGACAAAGCTCTTTCAAACGGGTTGCCTCAATCTATAGCCTCACTGGCCACTCCCCAATTGCATAAATCAACCTTTCTTCGCGAGGAAAGAAACCCAAACGCAATAACCACCCAGTAACCAATCAAGGAACGGCAAAAGCAGGCAAAGACAAGCCTTCTTCTACCCAGTATCCATAGAAGAAACCCTGGGCTGGAAAACCCTAGATCCTACAAAGAAAAGCTGATTCCGCCCTGGCACAATTCGAAGAGCAACTTAGAAGCAAACACCCACGCCTAGAAAGTTACCAAAATCAGCAACAACACCCGGAAGTCTCATGAAAACAGATTGCAATTTTCCCTCCACAGCTTGGACAGCCTGATAGCAAATCGCAATTTTCCTGGGATAGCCTAGACCTCCTGGAAACACCTAGAAACAGATCGCAGTTTCCTGTAGCAGCCTGGAAACACTTGGAAACAAATCGCACTTTCCTGTAGCAGCCTGGAAACACCTGGAAATAGACCCAGAACTGGACACAGTCACCTGGCACAGCCCGGAGGACCTGGAATTGAAATTGCAATCTGCAAAGGACACCCTGGCTGAAATCGCAATCTGCAACAGGCTCCTAGATCAGGTGCGATTTTCGATTTTGCTCTAGCAGCACCTGGCAGGCTCTGGCAGCTCACAACTGATGACCTAACTCCCTCTAAAACTGATTTGGCTTTCTGAATCCAAAAGAAGGGCTCTCCCCCTCTTTTTAGAATCATGTGCTAAAAATAGCAATTTTTAATTGCACCACTCTTTTGGCCCCCTGCTGCACACTTTGGCCCTAGGAATTAATTGCCTAATAACTCAGCACACACTCACTATTTCCAAGGGCCCACTTGGGGAATTTTAATTCCCCAAGTCCCGCCCTATGGCCGGACCCTCGCGCCCCAGAGGCTCAAGGCAATCATGCGCAAATTACGGGAGTCGCAAATCAAACGTCCCATAATTTCACTTCCTCGTGACCCCAGCTGTACCCTACAGTTAGTTAAATGTATATATAATATCTTCTACCTTCTCCTCTGCACAAACTTAATCTAAGTCACAGTTAACATTATCTTCTCCAGAAATCTAGCTATAGCATGTCTCCTTAGCATTAGGGTGCAAGTCAATAAACCACAAGTTTTTACTAAAGGTTGTATAGGACTTTCTAGCATATATTAGGGAAAATCCGTAAAGTGAACCCTTATGAAAGTGGCTTTTGTCAAAAGTGAATTGGCCAAATTTCATTAAGATTCATGACCTAGAGATATCAACCATTATGGTAAGTAGCTTGGTGGCCAAGCTCTACAGAACCATTTTAGAGCAAAAAAACAGTAAAAATTTGCATGAGAAACTGGGATAAGGGCTCCATCTCAAGCTGGTTTCAACGGTTGACCGGTGACGATACAATCTGTGATAGAAGGAGCTAAGAGTAAGAACAAGGCATAATATCTCAGTTTTGTAGACTTCAAGAAAGCATTTGACACTTGACACTATATCCCACAAGAAACTATGGGAAAGAATAGAGAAACTGAAAATATCCCAAGAATTGAGAGAAGCCACATTCAAGTTGTATTATCTCAATTGGCAAGGCCGTTAGTAGACCGATCAAACTCAGTAAAAGTTAACCATAAGAGGTCATATAAGGCCTTCAGTAGACTGATCAAACTCGAAGGAAAAGCAATGACATAGGGGTCAAATAAGAATGTCCGCTCTCACCAAATCTTTATTGATGCATTAGAAGAATGGATGAAATCTCACAATGGAGAGGAAATGCAATTGCTGCTTATGGCCTACTTCTACTGTTATATGAAGACGATGTCGTACTCTCTGAAAAAGATAAAAGTAGCCTACAAAGACACTTGGATATTATGAGCACTCAAGAATGCAGGTGGACACTGCAAAGACAAAATCATGATCATTGGGACACGAGACCAGCATATATATTTTACTTTTGAAGGAAAGAAATGGAGATGGTTTCATCACACAAATATTTGGGTCTAGAGTTTGCTCTGCAATTGTAAATGGAATGCATGCATGGAGAAAAGAACTATGGGTGGCTTGACGGCTTAATACAGCTTCCAAATTAATGCAGAAGGTCGAACTTGTGGAGCTGGGAGATGACCAAATTCTTGTACACAATGCTGGATCAAACAGTTGTTCTCTATGGATGCCAAGCTTGGGCACCTCGACTCTCTAGGGAATACTGGAAAAAAAATAGAGGCAATACAAAAAAGGTTTCGCACGAGAGTTGGGAATCAACATACAAATCACTTACAAGTTACCCAATCATGCTAGCAGAGGCAAGGATGATAGCTGTGGAAGGGGAAGCACTATGTGCACACTCACTACCTTAACACCTGTGGATGCAACAAACGACAATAATGGCTGGTACAAAGATGGAACTAATTGGCTGGAGTTTTGGAAATTGGAGGGCAAATGTCATCATAGGTCTTCCTCACGAAGAGGACTCGGGAGAACTGGTAACAAAGAAAATGTTGGATAAGCTATGGCATGAACCAGGAGAGAAAATGGAATTTTACAGGAAATAGATCAATCCTATGCTGAAATATGGGAAAGAGAAGATTACCTTAAAAAAGATATCTCAGTCTTCAACAGACGGTAATATGCAAAATGAGGAGCAGCTACATGATCTAGAAGTGGAAAGCAGCACATGGAAAAAACCAAAGACAAAACATGCAAGATGTGCCCAATAGGTGAAATAGAAAGTGAAGCACACACTCCTCCATTGTCGAGACATCAAGGAGAAACACAGTATTGATGTCATTTCATTCAACAAGCTACAATACCTCTTTGCTAAACCAGCCAAACATATTTGAAGGAGGTTTTGGAGCACCAACACAAGATCTTGGCCATGGCACACAAGCTAGCCAAACAAGTACTAGTCTCATAGAGAGTCCTAGAAAATCTAACAGCTATTCTGAGAGCTGTTATCAGCATTACTTGTGGATTATTGGATCTGTCCCATACATCCCATTGGGTCTCCAATAGTCTCATGGACCCTTTGGCCTTCCCAAGACTTTTAATGAACTTTCTTTCTTTCTTTCTAGGAGGCACTTATTAAGCAACTAGCAATCCCCAATTTCTGGGGCAAACATAACAGTCTGCAGGCCAGCCAAAAGGTCAGCCAGCAGGGCCAAACTAGTGGCCAGAAAGGCCAGATCTGGCCGACCAGAACTGGCCAGAACTGGCCGACCAGCTGGCCGACCTGCTGGCAGGTCCACCGACCAGCTGGCCGACCAGCTAGGTCAGGCCTATAAAGGCACTAGATCCCCACACTCTAAAATGACAGGACAAGACCTGCAGCTGCTCCTCATCTCCGCCATTCTTTGCTGCAGCCCCGCCTGCTCCATCTACCTCTCCTCTTCAGATCTGCCTTCTCTCTGCCTCTCCTTCCTGCCTCTTGGCTGCTCCATCTTCTCCTCCAGATCTGCCCCATCCTGCTCCAGATCTGCTCCTCTGCTCCTTCTGCTCCAGATCTGCTCCTTTTCTTCATCATGTTGCTATTCCAGATAGCTTGAAGGTTCCTTCCTCAGAGCATGCTGGTTTTCAGCCATTTCCTAGGGCAGCTCTAGCCCTTCATCTTCTTCGTCATCATCGAGCTACACAGAGGACTGCGTTTCGCTCCCTCTGCTGCTATCTTTTCTACTGTTTCTCTACATGGAATCATCTTTCTGATTCACCTCAGCCACGGTCCTTGAGACACACCGGCTTGAGGTTCTTGTATTCAGTTTTTCATATTACCGACAGGCACTATGTTTTCTGAGTTCGGTTCTTCACTTGTGTCTAAGTATTGTCTATTTTTTGATCGCTCCACTGCAAACCCTATCGTTTCTCTATATGGTATCAGAGCCATGGTGATCTAAAGACCCCAGATCTCTGGTGATCTAAAGATCCTGCTTCTTCAAGGAGGCCATAGGTACGGGGAGCATCACTCCTAAAAACATATCAGTTTCCTCTTCATTCCGCTGCGCACTAAGGGAGAGAACTCCATCTTCTACTCCCATCCCTCCCTCCCTTTCAGAACTCCATCTTCTACTCCCATCCCTCCCTCCCTTTCTTACCTCCATCTTCTACACCCATCCCTCCCTCCTTTTTCGGTTTCAGGCTTGACACTCCCCATTCCTTCGAACAAGGAGGGCATGATCCTTCTCCTCTACCAGATCTCCATCGGCATCGACTTCCAAGATCTACAAGTTCTCCCTAGGCGGAACCCTTTTTTTGTTCAAATGTGTCTTGATGACTGTTGTTTCGATTCTTCTACACTTATGGAGGCGGGGATAGACTCTTCTCTCCCGAGGTCCAAGATCGGGCACACACTGGCTCACTATTCAGCTACGACCTCTTCCTTTGGCGGAATCCTACCATCTCTAGATTATTAGTGCTGCTACGACATATTTGCTTTTCCCTCCACCTTTCGGCGTTGAGAGGGGGTGGCTTATTCTCTCAAGCTTCACAGTGTTCTTAGTTCTATATGGTATCATACGTGTAACTCAGGCACTTGAGGAAGTGAACAATTCCCTTGCAAGGGCACTCCTCTTGTGACCTTCTCTGCATTTTTTGCATTTCATCTCTAGGGCATTTTGTAGGGATAGCCACCACCGTCGACATCCCTACACGAAGCTCCAAGCACACAATGTCTGCCCCTCCAAATTGGCAATTGAGAGGGGGTATTAAGCAACTAGCAATCCCCAATTTATGGGGCAAACATAACAGTCTGCAGGCCAGCCAAAAGGTCAGCCAGTAGGGCCAAACTAGTGGCCAGAAAGGCTAGAACTGGCCAGAACTGGCCGACCTGCTGGCAGGCCCACCGACCAGCTAGGTCAGGCCTATAAAGGCACTAGACCCCCACACTCTAAAATGACAGGACAGGACCTGCAGCTGCTCCTCATCTCCGCCATTCTTTGCTGCAGCCCCGCCTGCTCCATCTACCTCTCCTCTTCAGATCTGCCTTCTCTCTGCCTCTCCTTCCTGCCTCCTGGCTGCTCCATCTTCTCCTCCACATCTGCCCCATCCTGCTCCAGATCTGCTCCTTCTGCTCCAGCTCTGCTCCTTTTCTTCATCATGTTGCTATTCCAGATAGCCTGAAGGTTCCTTCCTTAGAGCATGCTGGTTTTCAGCCATTTCCTAGGGCAGCTCTAGCCCTTCATCTTCTTCGTCATCATCGAGCTACACGGAGGACTGCGTTTCACTCCCTCTGCTGCTATCTTTTCTACTGTTTCTCTACATGGAATCATCTTTCTGATTCACCTCAGCCACGGTCCTTGAGACACACCGGCTTGAGGTTCTTGTATTCAGTTTTTCATATTACCGATAGGCACTATGTTTTCTGAGTTCCGTTCTTCACTTGTGTCTGAGTATTGTCTATTTTTTTATCGCTCCACTGCAAACCCTATCATTTCTCTATAGCACTTTGCATTCAAACGTCCCGTGTGGGGTACGAGGACACCGCCATTGCTTATTAGGAGCAGATTTGGACCACTCTCAGCTTTCTTGACCCATCCCAATCAGCGACGCATGGTGACCACACAGAGGTCAACTTGTTCGAGCGCAGAGGCAAGACCAGAAGGGCCCATTGGAGCCCAATCAGAGGACTATGACGAATTTCTTCCATGTGGGAAACCCTGACTAGAAACCACAGGGGACACGATGCAGTCAATATCCAAAGAGCACAACACAACAAACTCATCATGGTGTTGACCCAGACATGAGAACCGCAAATATCTCATCAATTCTCTCTTACTTGGGGATTTCTCAAACGTATTAGCTTTCATTTCCACAATGCTCACTATTAGCTGTATCTAATCTCACCAACAGGTCAGTCCTTTACAAATTATTTGTCTCTAAAAGACTCGAAAACATTGTAGTTGAGCTATCCAATTTGTTTTGGTCACTGAGATCACATCCTGAAGCAGAGACACCTAAAACAATTTGATGACGTTCAACGATCCAAAAGTTTGCTTCCTTACTAGGCAGATGCATTATTGAACTTTGTTGCCAAGATTCAGGCCACCAAGATTCAGACCCTCCTTGATACAGGGCCTTCTCCGCTACAGCTTCCTTAAGAGTTCAATCTCTCAGAAGAAGGGGCATAATTCCTTCGCATATGCTAGAGGGGTGCTTCACAAAGATCACAGGCTCAAAGGACCACTCAAAAATCTCAAACGTATAGGTATATAAAAGTGCTCAGATAGTCATATGAGTGTGTGAATAATTTTAAACCAAAGTGGCAGCATAGAAGACACATTTCCTTAAAGGAGACTTGTTGTTAGCACATCAGCAGAGGGCAATCAAAGACTAGAGACAATGGACTTAACCTGTGCCTTCATAGGTATAGAGCAATGGGAATTTTTTGCCTCAGTCAGGTGACTGCAGACCAATCTTCAGGAACGTTATAGTAGCAGCCCTCTAAAGAGACATCTAGAAAGACTTCTGGAATTTTCTGGTACAACATACACATTTCTGAAAACTTACGAAACATGACAAGGCGACTGGACTTTTGTCAGGTTGACCATACTTGCATAGGCAAATCCTTGAGAGGAAAACAATTTGGTTTATTAAAAGCAAAGTGACAAAAAGTAGTCTTTTGTAACCTTTCAGAGACTGTTAATATTATTAATTGTCTCTTTTTAAACTATCCTATAAATTAGAGCTATCACCAGGACGTGAAATTCTGTACCTTGGGGTAATTTACGGTGAATACCATGGCCTTTTGATAAATTAAATGCTTAAAGGGGTTAAAAATCCCTTTTGCTGATTGGGCTTGGAGGCCAAGTTTGGATGAGGTGACTTGTAGGACAAGCAAAGGCAGCTTTTCCAACTAGATGACTTAAGGGCCAAGCAATGGGCCACCTAGCTTCTCCAGGGCAAGTACATATCCAAGGCACATCGTTTTTGGAGTCAATTGGCTGTTTGCAGCTTCCCAAAGCCCAGCTTGCTGATTTGCACCTTGCTAGAGCCCTGTTAGGGCTTCAACACTAGTTGCCTAGCTATCTTGAAGCTGCTCGAGGCCTGCTAGAGCTCTCAGACAGATCGCCTAGTTGATTTTCATCTTCCTGGAACTGTCCCAATTGATTTCCTCCAACTCAGGGCTTCCAGGAGACCTTCAAATCAGTCGCTTATCAGCAAGAGGGCTTCTTGTGAAAAACGCCTATCTTTCAGAGCTGCTAGAAGAAAAAACCTTGCTGGGTGTTTGTCTGCCAGAAAGTGTTCTTGCTGTCTTTCATCCTCCTGAGAATGCCTCTTCCAAGGTGCCTGAAAGCTGCCCAGAGAGAAAACCACCCTGCTGTAATCTCTCTCCAGAGTGCCAGGGACAGCTAGGGTTTGGCGGTATTGCTGGTCTTTACCTTACTAGGACTCTTTTAGAGCTGCCAAGACAGATTTGGTTGGTTTCTAAGCTGCCAGGACTCTTTTAGAGGTGCCAGGACAGATTTGATTGGTTTTTATCCGGCGGGTGATGATGGAGTCTGTGTTACAGTCATACGACTTGGCAGATTTCATCTTGATAGGTGTTGCTCAACCACATTCCCTGGCAAAGGACCTTAGCATCCTGGAGCAGAAGGAGGCCGAGACTGTCTCTCAAATCTGGGACCGTGTCAATGCCAAGGTAAGATCATTTATATTTCTTAATTGTACTCCTCAGGTGATTAAGCATGTGAAGCACATGATAGTGACCAAAAGTATATGGGAGCATTTGGCGTCCATGTATAACCGAATGAAGAGGGTTTCACTGGAGATCCAGATGAAGTTGTTGGATCCCAAGAAGTCTTCATCGATGCGGGACCACATCAATAAGTTATAAGAACTTCAGCAGTAGATCCTCCAGGCAAGGAAGCAGATTTCATCAGAGGACATGCCCATTACTTTACTATCCCAATTATCCGCTCAATATGGGCCTTCTATTCATCCTTGATCACCAGTGGTAGGGTGAATGAGTTGACTTGGGAGGAATTGGTCCCCATGGTGCTTGACTAGGAGGAGCGCTTCATCGATCATACCTATGACAGTCAGCCTCGGGCCTTGACAATTGATCACAAAGCCAGAAAGCAATTGACAGCTGAGGGACGAGAAGCTCTCAAGGCATCCTGTACGTGTAACCGATGTAGCCAGAAAGGTCATTATTGGCGTCAGTGTACCCAAAGGAACGTTGAGGGGTCCAGTAACCAAACAGTCAATAGTCTTACTGCTGCGACCACATATACTCCAGCCTTTTAGTAGGACTTGGCAGGCGCTACCAGCAGGCTTTCCAGATCCAGATGGAGGATTGCTTGTTTGTTTGTGGCAGCAAGACCTGCCGATCAGGTGCACCGAGCAGGGAGTCATTTATCGAGGCAGGCTTTCAGATAGGCCCTTGAGCCACGAGGAGTTGTTCCTGCCAGGTGGCAGTATGTTACCAATTTGTATTTTTTTTTGGACGTTATGACCTGGTAGATCCAGAGATGGTCTCCTAGTGTTCTGTTGCAGCTTTTGTCTGATGCTGCTAGAGATCCGGATGGGTCAGTAGATTGCTAGTGCAGGAACCCAGACACAATTGTGTTAGAAACATGGTGAAAGGAGAGAGAGAGAGAGAGAGAGTTAGGGTGTGAGAAAATAATGCTCGAATGAAGACATGAAGAAGGCTTTCATTCATTATATATACCTAGATGAATCCAGGAACATTCCCAAACTCATCCTCTAAAAACACAACATGGTGCAGTTTCAATCTCATGATAGTCACTCACAAGGTTGAAAACCATAAACTCCATCATGCATAGCAGGGACTAGCTACTATGACATCCCCACTGACGTCATCAGCGCCCAACAGTGGGTGTAGACCATCAAGTATGACAAGACAAGTGAAGTACAAGCCTTATGTAGGCTTTCATTCATTCATCAAGTATGACAAGACAAGTGAAGTACAAGCCTTATGTAGGCTACTCACTCACACACTAGCACCTAGTGTATATGGGATAAGTCCCATGATGACATGTGACACTCACACAAGACTCACACACATAGACTAGTACTAGATCACCTAGTACTACACACCAACACTTCACACCAACACATTCTTTGACTATGATATCTCCAACACCCCCCTTCAAAAAAGCAAAGAGTGTGAGACCCAACACGCAAGAGTAGACCAATCCCCCCTCCACCGTAATACTCAAAGAGCAAGCCCAACTATCCAACACCTCCCGTGTGATAGTGACTTCTCAGTCAGCTTGTGACCGGCAAGGACAAACCATCACTCGTCATCCCCCCTTACTTTGAACTGGGTGGTCAATACCATCAACCAAAGTAAAAGACAATACATTCATTTTTTTGGGGACAACCCAAGGCAGAGGACCTCTTAGTGACTCCAAAGACATTCAATTTAGAGGGACAACTCAAGGCTGAGAGCCTTTATTTGACTCAACACAAACACACATAGCACAGGGGCCTAGAAAGCCCAATCCTGGTCAAATGGATCCTCGTTTTCAAGAGAGAGGCCATGAACCTCTGCTGTAGCTGCATGTATCTCCTCCGGGGGCTCTTCAGGTTCAACTTCATCTTTAGCCAGAAGATTGGCATGATGCGTCTTGTTCCTGTGCTTTCTTCTTGAAGCAATGGGCTTCAATGTGTCCTATCATCTTGCAAAACCTGCAAATGATGTTCTTGTTGGTCTTCCATTTGCTTGTGGAAGCAAATACATGATCAACAGGAGAGGCAAGAACGGCTTCCTTATTGCGACGATCCTTCTCAATGAGGAGGGCCACCATATCATCAAGCGTGGTAATGGCAAGACGAAGGATCTCAAGAGTGTGCTCAAAGCGAGAAATGCCATGCATACTCTTCATAAGGACGGCCATCTTATCTTCATCATCAAGGGCACTCTTCAAACTTGAGAGTTGTTGAACGAGAGATTGAGACCGAGCTAGATGATCACTCAACTCATCACTCTCTTCCATTTTCAGATCATAAAATTTGAGCTTTAAAAAGACTTTAGAGTTGGTGATTTTATTAAAAGAAGGTCTCAAGGCGACTCCAAATCTGCTTAGCTGTTGACTTGAAATCCACATGATGGATGAGAGAGTTAGCTAAGCAAAGACCAATGAGGGCAATGGCCTTAGAATTCTGTTGCTTCCAAATCTTTTGGTGTTGTTGATCAAGTAGCTCAACCTGGTCATCCTCAACAACATCCCAAACTCCTTCACACATAAGCAGCAATTGTATCTTGGTTTGCCATGTTAGAAAACCTTCCCCCTTAACTTTGCAACAAGGATAGAACTTGAAGACAAAGAAGTCATGATTGAAGAGAACTGCGTGAAGGCAGGCAGCAGCCTCGAAATGAAGTAGGACAGCTCCAAAAATACTTCGAACTGCAACAGCAGCCTTCAAAATAACCAAGTTGGTTGGAATATGGGCCAAACAGCAACAAAGAAACTCCAAAATAGTGAGGCGGCCGCAGCAGATGCTCCAGAATGTAGTGAAACTCTCACATGTGAGAGGCTGCAACAAATGGATGATAACATCTCCAAAATGCAAAACCGGCTGTCCAAAGTACACCGAGGTGCTGCAGCAGGTCTTCAAGGAAAGAATCGGCTGATTTGGATGTGCTGGAAGTCCTAAAACACCTCGAAAATGACTATGTTGAAGGCGGATATGCAGCAGCACCACCGAGACCTTGAGAGAGCTCCACACATGCATGCGGGCCTTGAAGAATGTGCCAACCAGCTAGCTTACACGGCGCCAAAGCTGCGTAAACCTCCACACGTGTAGGCGGAGCTTGCAGGAGCAGCCGACCAGCAAGGCTGTGGAGAGGTTAGACGGGCAGAAATGGATGCGAAGAAGAGGCGGCTATGGAGGTGGCTATGGAGGTTCTAGGTGGGCAAGTAGAAGTGCGAAGGACTGCAAGAGAAGGAGGCGGAATTGAGGCAGCTGCAAGAGAGAAAAGAGCTTGAGCTAGATCTGGCGACAATGTATCAGTTTGGACTTGAGAGGGGACTTCAAAGGGGGCTATCTAGCTTTGTGATACAGTGTCCCATGCAGGTTAGCAGACCTTGCACCGGTGGTAGTATCAGTCGGATTATTGTCCAGGATCCTCTGTTGGAGTCATGTACCAAGACTAGTAGTTGGATTCTTGTACCAGATGACCCAGTGTACGAGTACCAAACCAGAGGAGTGTACCTAGCACTTGTGGCTTGGGAGCAACAGTTCCAGATTTCCAGTGATCGTGCTGAAGCAACTCGTGCCACGAGGGGGCTTCTTCGACAATACTTGTGGCAATCTTCAGCGGTGGAGTATCACACGATGGATTCCTCCGGTTGTTCCAGCGGCACACCCATCTTCCTTGCGTCTCTATTCCATCCAAGAGTTGAGAGGGGGTGTTAGAGGTCAACATCTCCTGATGTCACCTAGAGAGAGGGCCTTGCTTGTGGGTGTGCCCGCTCAGTGAGTGAGGCTAGCATAGAGAGTGAGGTCTTGTGTTGTGGGTGTGCCCGCCCCACCGTGAGGGTAGTGGCAGCCTGATCAGTGCTGAGGAGAGGCTCCCTTTTAGGGCTGTCCTTGAGCCCCTTCTAGGGCTGTGTGGAGGCGCCTAGGGAGTCAGCTCCCTCATGTGCAGGTTGGCTAGAGGGCCGAGGGCACAGCCCCTCATATAGGCTAGTGAAGCTCCCTGTGGAGGACTAAGGGCAGTCGGCCCTAGAGCCCTACTTGTCGGCTGGCTGACCCACACATTAGGGCCTTGTGCAGCTCTATATAGGAAGCTGTAGGGGTCGGCCGATGTAGGCAGCTGGTCGGCCCTGCCCCTTGCTGGCCAACTAGGAGGCTGGGGGGCTATCTATAGGCCCCCCCCACATGTGCATTGATCACTTCATTGCGGTGCCTGGCAGAGGAGCAGAGCCAGCCCAGAGTAGCACTTGAAGAGTGGAGCAGTTCATCCACTCCCTTGTGCTCCCGTTCTTGTGGTTGTTGAGCTGTTTGTCTGAGCTCTCGAGCAGCCTGTTAGTTTCGAGGTTTTACCCCAGTTGTAGCGGGATTTTCTCCACAGATCACTTGTTCCTTTCTCTCCTTCTCAGTGTAGTGTGTGTGTGTGGAGCGTGCTCTCTCTCTCTCTCTCTCTCTCTCTCTCTCTCTCTCTCTCTTCCGTTCATTTCCACTGCACTTCTCACTGGAGTATCCCTACATCCGAGACAGGATAGCATATTGCAGTCACTGCTATCATCGAGAAGCAAAATGGCCAACCTACTAGAACAAAAACAGGAAGTGGTAAACTGCAGTCACTGCCACATAATTCTGATGGCACTTGATGCCAAACTGGTTGGTTCACTCTCTATGATATTCTTGTGAATATGTGTGGTTTGGATTGTGAACTTGAATATCTGATGTTATCTTTTGCCATCTGAATATAGTAAAGAAATACCAAAAGCGGCGCTAAGTTTTAGGGCCAATTGGTGCCCAGCTTCACGACAGGGGCAATCTAGCTCCTTGTGTTTATTCTGTGATTATTTGTTTGGCTGTTATTATTTTCTGGTTGGCTGTAATAATTCTCTAAGTGGCTGAAATTATGGTACTTGCTGGTTAATATTCTCTTCACTGCCCTTTCGTATTCCCGCAGGCCAGTTTCAAGAGCCCGTTACAGAACAAAGTGTCCCATGTAAGATACTGGGTTACAAACAAGCACTAACATCAACATGTACTTGGCCTCATCTGAACTTGTTATTAGATTAACACAAGCTTTGAAGGATGTCTGAAGTCCTATTCGGTTAGTCAAGTCTCTCATTTCTCGTACTATCAATGCTTTCTAGCTTTTTGCTGAATTCATAACCTGCTCAAGTGCATATCTTGAAACATCTTCAATGGGCTGAGATAAGGAAATTTCTCTCTCCTTTCATAAGTGGCAACTAAATCTTGAAGCCGATTGAGCGTATAAAATACTGCACCTATGACTCAACAATAGCTGAGCTTGAAAATTAGCCAGATTTTACTGCACAGAGTACCCAAATCTATTGGCGCTTTTTGCAGTCAATTTCAGCACCAAGCATGGAAATTCATCTTCTAAGCAAGAAATATTAATAAAGAGATAGAATACATGCTCACATCACTGACAGTGCTCCATACCTTACAAATAATATTGGTTACTTGCAAATCCTTTTCAAGCTCCATGACCAATTGCATCCCTTTTACTGTGGCAAAAAAGAATCAGTGAAGCTATTGATTACAAAGATGCCTCAAATGCACTAGCTAGCATTAAGCATTGTAACAAGTACACAGCACAGCAATCAGCCAGCATGACATGTGAACATCAAAAGAAGATATACATGTAAACGTACTTTCATGGTACTCTAAAAGTCATTTTGCATTTGCATCTGCCAGGTGCATCAGATCTAGAAAAGAACGAACATAACACAAGGCTGGAGGCCTCAAGGAACTGAATGATTGAAATGTACTTCAGTGCAAACCATGTTACAAACAACCACAAAACTGCCCTGGGATCTGGAATTATTATAAAATATGTACACGTTCTGACTAATGGCACAGAAAAAGATGAATGAATATACACCAGCATCTAACACAATGATCATGAAGCAAAGCCACAGGTGTTTTAACTAAGACAAAACAGGCACAACCCCTCCAGTGTGGAGCTCTCCCAAGCTGAAACATCACAGTTGCTCTTAACTTGCCTTAATCCTTTACTACCACTAAATCCCTGTGCCCCTTTCTCCACCCAATATATTGCTCCAAGTGAGGGAGCAACCATGCTACCGTCCTGAAAGAAAGGGCTGTTGGGGTGTTGTAGGGTCAAAGTGTTGGGGGGCAGCCACTCATCTAAAGTATCAACGAAAAAAAACCAAGATTTTGGAAGGATGGACAGGTCTTTGTAATCATAACTCAACAACACGAGATTGACAGCTGAGGTTGAAACAAAAAAAACAGCTACGTCTGCAGCAGCTTTCATGGTCTTCTTTTGCTTCAACCAAATCATCTTTTATAGGTGAGTCTATGAGAAATGAGCAGAAGCAGGACTGGTAAACAACTCTGTAGGCAGCAAATCTATTTACAAGGCTCAGATTGAGTGGAGCTGCTCTATCAAAATGCAGCAGATTTAGCTTCAAAAACATGCCTCAAATTGTGTCCTTAATGGCTGCAAGGAAAAAAACAAAGAGGTTGAAACCCTTATAGCATCGAGAGTTCTCTGAAGAATAGTATATATACCTTCATAAGACTAGAATATATCCAATCTTACAAATTATAAATTTTTATAGAACAGGTAAAACAACAAAGGAAAGAAGAAGCTTGTAAGCGACTTTAGACAAAATGAGAAAAATACAAAAGAAGAAAAAGAACCTAGTAAGCAAAGCTACGCTTGTGTTCTCAACATAAGCTGCCATCTAGTTTCGAAAGATTCCGAAATAGTGCTTACTAAGCTTCCAGTAATAAATGGGAAATCTTATGGCTTCATTTGACAGGGAGCAGCAGCACTTTTTTTCTGAGAATCAAAAGAGAAAGGGAACAAGATGCCACACTAGGGCCCAGAAATAAGGGCTGGAACCCTTGTAGGTCTTTATTGCAATAGAAAACTCTTTACAACTGACTCACGATGGAGCATGAAGCTGATACAACTTAGTTTCTCCATATAACAGGGAGCCTAGAGGCCCTTATTTTTTAGACTACGCCACCCAGCTAGAAAGCAAGTGCTTTCTAAAAGCTAGGGCTGCTTCTCTTACCAAGAATAGGCACTGCTAGAAAGCAATAGCTTTCTTCTCAAAATGGCGATTTCCTTCCTTTCAGCCCTCTAGGCCCTCTTTTAAGCTACTTTGCCACGTGCTTTCTTCCCAAAATTGGGCATTCCATGTCTGCTTTTCTCTTGTGGGACCTGCTTTTTGTGCTTTTTTCCTTAAAATAAGCACTCTCCAAGGTCCTGCCACAATAACCAACACACTTTAACATTTAAGGTTAGCTAATGTGTGCATTCTAGTTCTCTGGACTAATCCTAGTCCTTTGGGGTGTAATTAACTTGCACATAAACAACTTTTCTCTTGTTGACCAAAGTCAAAATTATTCTCCCTTGGGGCGTCGAAAAAATCTCCTTGGCTTCTTTTTCCGTTGTCCTGAAAAGCTTCTTGGTATGGCTGCAAAACTTGTGGATATTTTGAGGTAAACTCCTCATCCACCTACTTGGCATCTAGGGCCGAGTAGTTCTTGAACTTGACAAAGGGCTTGTTGTTGGTAGCCTTGCCTCTAGGCCTTTATTTCTTGGCAAATCCATGCCTTCCCTTTTGTTTCTTGGCAAATGCATGCCCTTATTTTTCTTGCACCTTGCCCTTCTCTTTCTTGGCAAATCCCTGCCCCCCTTCTTGGCAAACCTAGCCCTTTGTGTGACTTTTCTTGCTCCTCGAAGCACTAGGCAGCCACATGCCCCTCTCTTTTCTTCGGCCTAGGGTTTTGGCCGCTCGTGACTTCCCTACTCTTAGAGCACTGAGCAGTCACATGCCCCTCTTTTTCTTACCGGAAAAACACTTTGCTTCCTTAGTCAAACTATTCAATAGTAAAATCGGCTTTCTCTTCCAAGAGCTGGTGTCCCCCTCGGCTTCTTTAGCTACAACTCCATCTTCTTCTTCGAAGGAGTCATAAAATGATAGAAACATTTGGGCGATGAAAACCACTCCAATATAACCAATACTTGATCATACTTATAGACTTCTCATTCATGAGGAGTGTCTTCTTGGAACAAATTGAAGAAGAAAATCCACTTTTCTCCTTGCATTGTCATACAAGGGTTACCTCTTCAAAAAATAAACATAAGGCAAACTTTATCAACATATAAGGGATACTTAGCCTTAGATATTGTAAAAGTTATTTCTTGGAGCCTTTCTTTGTCTTTTTCCCTTGAGATACTTCTCAAGTCTTCTCGAATGGAGTGATTTGCAGATAAACTCCGTACTGATACTCTTCCAAGTAGTGTGAACCTCATCTTGGAATTGCTTTGGAAAAAACTGTTCTTTGAAGACTTTCTTAGATTCCATTCACTACTTGTGCTTGCTTTTCAACAAGATGTTCTCCTTGCCAAGCACTTACCGTGCCTGTTAGGTGTAAACTTACTATTCTTAACCTGGATGGATCCTGAAACTTCTCTATCAAAACAGTATGTTACTGATAGAATAAACTATAAAGTTGTGTCACTCAATCCAAATAAATGCATGAGAGACCATAAGAATTACGGTAAGTCCCAATAAAGGAAACTATACAATGATAAAATTCTGAGGAAAAAGACACTTGGCTGATGATGACCATATGAAATATTGTCATATGAAGAGCTGGTACTCCAGCATATCATGCTCCAAATTAACAGAACAACTTAACTGAATATCAAAATTGAAATCCTCTGAAATGAGAACCCAAAACATATAACTGCGTCATAATGGAGTAAAACCATCTTCATTATTGTCAAGCGGGCTTATCTTAGAACATGCTACCCTTAAGTGGGGTCTAACCTTGAATTCCAAAAGTATGAAACTCTTCAAGCCATGCTTGAATCATAAATATTCTCTGTTCCTGCAACAATCTGGAAGACAACACCCTTCTCTTCCTTAGCACATCCATGCTTACTCTGCAAATACCTCTTCATGATAAACATCCGATCTTGCCGCTCACATGAATTAATCCCATAGCTGCATATATCTTTGGCATAAAAACTTGAATATCTTTGCTATGTCCAATGCTTGGGCTTTGTCCCATCAAGGAACTCCTCCAAACATCCATGGAAGTATAGCTTTGATAAATTATCAAACAAAGTGTGTAATCTCTTGTTTTCTTGAAATAAACAAGGAAAACAACACACAAATATTCAGGGCTAGAGACATAAAAATAATTATTAAATCAAATATACTTAGCCTTTATTAGAAATTCCCTTTTTAATGAGGAATTCCACATGTATCTGATCCTTTGATCGTTTTGTAGATCTTTGTGATCCTTGGGTTTCCAGTCCCTTAAAATCAATGTTGATAATGCTGTCCAATGTGGAATCTTGACGTGCTGGAATAACCCTCAATACAAACAATCCCAAATCTGGGTTGTTCACCCATTTGTCTACCCGTTCTCAATAGAGGCTTGCAAGTCGACTTTGAAAAGGGGGCTGATCTTCTGATTTGTACTCTTTGTGAGAAATGACCCAACAAAGGGTACGCACAGCGGAAGACTGATAGTAATGCCCACGAGCTCACACAATGTGCGTGTGGGGTGTGGAATCACAAACTTCTTAACTTATGTGCATAGATGTGCAAGCCAATAAATAGACAATGCTCAGAGACAAATATAGAAGCAACACTTTATATTTCCGTCCGTCTAGAAACTAGGACAGGATACAATACCAAAAGGTCCTTCTACTACAAGCCTGGCACTTCTAGATCTTTGAACCCACGTGCTCCACCTCGAGCATATGTAGACTCTCTGTCCAGTGTGTTCTTCTCCACCTTACTGCTTGTGAATCAGCCTAGGTGGGCAGCACCTTGCTAAGCTAGGTCTGCAACTCTCCAGCCTCTATGTCCTCCTGGATGTAGGCTCATAGGCTGCTGGTCTGCTGCTCCTTCTGCTCCCTGAAGTGCTGCTCCAGAAGATTATGATCACAACACCTTGCTGCCCTACAAGACAGCCAAGGTCCAGCCTCTAGGGAACTCAATCTGCAGCACACCTTCCACTCTCCTTTCACCCCCAGTGTGAGGCCCAAGGGAGTGGCTTCTGGCTGCTCATGTCTGCTCCTTTCCTTGCTGAATGTTGGATGATGAAATGAGACCCAAAGCCTCTCCTTTTATAGGCCCCAAGGGGGCTGGCAAAAACTGACCAGCCTGCCCTAATCTGGCCGACCAGACTGTAGCTGGTCCAGCCCTACTAGGGCTCACAAACCGGGGCCTTTATGACCCACTCTTCTAGGGCCTTGGCCCTCCAATCAAGGCAAGGGCCCAGCCTATATAAAGGCAGGTCCCTGCCTCATGGCAGCCTCTTTTGCTGCTCCACCAGGCCTCATACAGCCCCGTACAGCTTTGTACCCTGCTCCGTACACATGCTGATGTCAGCGCCACTTGTCCTAGGTCTGCACAGCCTTGTACCCTGCTCCGTACACTTGCTGATGTCAGCACCACCTGTGCGCCTCTATCCGGGGCCTGTTCCAGCTTGTACAGACAGCCCTTGAAGCACCTCTGACAGGCTGCTGTGCTGCCCACATGACAGCTCATGTGCTGCCCATGTGGCAGCCCCCTCCCTTACCTTTTCTTTTGGGCATATGCCCGAGGTCTCCCTCCCCCATGCTCTCCTTATATGGGAGCTTACAGATAGGGAGGTGACCATTCCAACACTCTTTTTCCTGACTAATCGCAAGGATTTGATGACAATCCTTGGGTTATTGCAAAGCATCGAATGACTTGCTGTTTTGTGACAGCATACCAAACTGAATCAAATCTCAAGATTTGGAACTGATCTGAGCTTGAAATTCCAGTAAACAGGGCAGAATTCTCCATGCCCAGTTTCGTGAATTTTCTGGGATTGCTTGGAGTTCGAAATTCAATTGCTTTCTTGGCTGAAATCACGAGCTAAGACAAGCTGATTGGACCGAACAATCCGTGCCTAAAATTGTGACCAAATTAAGGACTGCTTATCTGGATTATTTGCACTAAACTTCTCTTTTTGCTGCTTGTTGAAGCTGTCTTCCCCAATTTGCTCAGTTCTCTACTATCTCCATGGGCTTGGGATCGTTGTCACCAAGGAAAGTGACAAAACTATGCTCTGATACCCCTGTAACCTTTCTTGAACCAAAACACAGCTTTAATGGGGTGTCCTTAACTTGCACATAAACAACTTTTCTCTTGTTGACCAAAGTCGACATTCTCTGAAGTCAAAAGTATTTTCTCTTGGGGTGGCAACATACCTTCTCCTGACAAAAAGGGTAGAAGTTTGCTAAGAAAACAGCAAAATTAGTGCCCATTGGAATACCAATGCTTTATATGTTAATATCACCTTCAAGACTATATATACCTTCATAAGACTAGAATATATCCAATCTTACAAATTAACACTTTTTATACGAGCAAAAAAAACAAAATTATGAGTAAATAAGAAAAATAAAAAAGAGTAATAACTTAGTAAGCAAAGCTATGCTTATGTTCTCGCCAAAAGTACCCAAGCATAAGCTGCCATCTAGGTTTCGAAAGATTACAGAATCTCTTGGGTAAACCAGTACTTACTAAGCTTAGAAATCACAACCAAACAACAAAACTTTGATAGCAAAAAGGAAGAAACAAAGCAGAAACTTAGAAGAAGAAAATGCAAAGAGAGAGCAAGAGAGAGAAAGAAAGATGTATTACCGTCTTCGGGAGGCTGCGCAGGACTATGACACAAAAGTACAATCTAAACGTAACTCATACAAGCCACTATGGGCTGAAGCAAAGGGCTTGCTAAGTGCCCTTGTTGAGTGCTATGCTACGAAAGCTCAAACTCAAAAACTAGTACTCCAAGCTAGTACTCAAAAACTAGTACTCCAAGCTAGTACTCAAAAACTAGTACTCAGAAGATATAAACAATTGCCATAGTGGCTCTTCTATGGGCTGAGAAAAGATGGCCCGACTTTGTGCCTATTGGGTCGTCTCTCACTATGAAGTGGGGGGCATGGTCTCCATGATCTATGTATCCGGTGGGCCATGTTAAGAGTGACGCCTCGGCTCGGATGGTCCCCTCTGAGTAGAGCTAGGATGGGCTGGACCTCCATTGTGCGTGCTCAACCTCTGCATCATTTGTGGTCTCTGTGTCCCTGGCTCCACCACTCTGCCGTCTCTTCCCGCTGATCCATGATGTCCTCATGTCGGCTATCTCCTCCTCCTCTACTCCACAGTCATAGGGCCGACTCGAAAGCATAAAAAACTGTAACCTACTACCGCGCACAGTCAGCCTCTTGTGGTATTGTCACCTCTTGCAACTTGGTCATGAAAGTAGATCCGTAGGGAGAGTGGCCCGAAACCGTGTCCCTCCTAAAAGACGCAGTGGTAACGTCTTCAGATCTCATAGTAGGCTAGGCAAGTGCATAGGAAGTGCTCCTCTATCTCTACCTCAGCCAGTGTGCATAGCTTGCCTATCCTCTGCTCCCTAGGCATGCATGTGGCTCCTCAGCTTGTGAGACGAGACCCGTATCTGTCTAATGGCAATCCTCTGCAGATACTGAGGTCTGATAATCACCCTGCCCTCTGATACTCAAGAAATGGTCGCTGTAAAGCTGGATCTTCGTGGGTAACTCCTGCCCTCCCCCCCAAAGTCCACGATGTATAGAGCTGGAGTAGATCCAACTGTATGATACGGTTGATCTCATCTTGTGAGATCTGAAGATAAGGAGGATCCACGCTGTATTGGAAGGGGGGAGGGTTGTCCATCTGAATACCTTGACTAGAACCTCGCTCTCGGCTAGTCGTCTAGATGACTCTGGTGCCACCCTCGACAATCTCCAGCTAGGCACGACCCAAACCCTGCGAAGTTATGTCATCGTGCAAAAGATGGCATCAATCTGGAGTGGTATCATGACGAACTCTGCCAGTACAATCTGATGAGGAACCGAGGGCTTACTCCGGATCATCTTGGATTCCATAATCACATGTGGCCCCTCGAATCTCCGCCACTCGATCATCGATAGGTCACTCCCCCAGAGGGGCACTGTATACATGACTATCAATCTCACAAGTGTATCAAATAACCATCCGTTCGTCCAAGGGTCCTGAAAGTGTGCATGAAAGCACTATTGCTCTAATCGAGCCAGAGCCCCCTACCCCTGTATATGGCTGCATGAGTCATTGTGAAAATTGGCCTTGCAAAGACTGCCCCTAGATATGTGTATGACTGCACAATCTCAACCGGCTCGCCTTGGTACGTGAAGCTATGTTGATGAAGCATTGCTTGTGAGGTGTTTAAGATTGACTATCAAGTCTCTCTCCCTACAGAACTCCTCTAGGGCCTCTAGGTGTCTCTGTCATTGAGAATGCATGGAGAGTGGGAAAGGATGACACATAGGAAAAGCCATTAATCATCCAGTTTAAGCGGAATTGTAAACATGTTAGCAGATTATGATGAAGAAGGCCTAAAGACAAAGAGTTTCAAAAAAAAGAGGACTCCATGAGGGAAAAGGAGATAAAAGAGTAGAGAAATGTACAAAACGTAGTCTCCCAATTCATTGACATCATTTAGGCAATCGTAAGGACATTGACTTAAGCACAATGGAGATCATAAGCCAGAAATCCTACTTGATTGGATGAGGAACCTAGACCATTATTTTGCACGACATGAATCGTTCAAAAAAGTAAAATTGAACTTTGTAACTCTGTACTCCACAATTCAAGACATCAAAAAGATTCAAGATGCAGCTCCAAGACCATTTCCTACCTCAAGAGTTTAAGGGGAGATTCTCAACTTTAAGCAAATATCGATAGAGATTGTCGTGCGTACATCAATGATTTCTAGAAGACCCTACTCAAGAAAAGTTGAACTTAGCAACTCTGTACTCCAAAAAAGTAAAGTTGAACTTTGCAACTCTGTACTCCACGATTCAAGACATCAAAAAGATTCAAGATGCAGCTCCGAGACCATTTCCTACCTCAAGAGTTTAAGGGGAGATTCTCAACTTCAAGCAAATATCGATAGAGATTGTTCGTGAGTTACATAAATGATCTCTAGATGAATCTACTCAAGCTGCTGTTCTTAAAATGGAAGAGTAGAGAAGAACAAGCAAGGAAGTATTTCAGGCTTTGCACCAAAGTATCCCGGCTGAGGTAGTGTGCTTCAATGTGAAACAATTGAAGACCTTGTGAGGAAAGAGAAGTAAGGAGGGACGGTTTAGTTCTAGACGGTTCTGAAATATAGAAACAAAATTTAGTGTGAGGGTGGACTGCCCATTTTGGAAAGGTAGAGGACAAAATTCAGGAAACCCGATAGCAATAGAGACTGCATAGAATTAGTCCAAAGTGTACGATTGAAGAGCAGCCCATGTACTTCTGCATGCATCAACATGTCATACAAGATTGAGACAACTATGCACATCTATACAACGTCCATGTCCATCGAAGTCCAAGGGATGTGCACAATTTCTGAGCAAAAACCTACGAGCAGAAAAGTCCAAGCGATAATTTTTGACACCAAACATGCTTGTATATTTTTCAAAGGAATATATAATTCTTTCTTGATTTCTCATTTATGGAACCGTATACTTACTTATTTATCATTATACCCCTTGTTTTAGAGAACATCATCTATATATGAAAATAGTGCAACACTTTTAGAAACTCTTACAAATCCCTCCCTACCATAGTCTCTTTTAAGGATTATGGTAATTCAATAGATTTAGGAGAGTTTCCCTTAGGTTTAGCAATCCCATATTTGAAGTATTGAGAAGCTCTCATGCAATAGTGTATATCATATTCCTTGGACGAGTAGGAAAGAGATATTGAAAACCCTCATACTTGAAGCCATTATAATCGATCATAAATTCATCTCTACTATATTATCAAATATGTAAAGGCAAGGGAGGGATTTTCAAAACTTTCCAATTCTCCAAACCGAAGTACTTTTAAGGGAATCTGGTCCCTGCTGAACTCCTTCCTACCATAATATGAATTAGGGAGAAGCTGTAACTCTCATATACATCTTGAAATTCCCAATTTATCTCTGCTATACCTCTCAAAGTTATACTTTTAAGCCTACCATTGCATAGATAATGAAGTTTTGAACATTTTTTCTTTTTACAAGTCTTCAATCCAAGCTAAGGAGAAAAAGTTATAACAACTCCTTTGTAGGCCCTCCAAGGGTATTCCGCCGGTGGAATAGGGTTGGGGAAAGCTCTTCAAACCATATTCCTCTAGCAGAATACACTTGGAGGGTCTATCAAGAAGGGGTTTTCTCTTTTTCTTAGCTCAGCATGAGGAACTATAACGAGGAGATTTGCTCAAAATTTCATAATCTATCCAATGGTTAAAGAAAAAAAAAAGAATATTTGAAAGTCATAAAATAAGTCACCACTTGGACACTATATATGAACATTGTATAAAGGTATATTTATATATATATATCTCTTCATCAATATTTCACATGTAATTACATATTCCTTGAAAAAAATTAGAAATTTTGTGTTCCCAAAACATAACTTGAGACTATATATTATGACCCCTCCCACTTTTTTTCCGCTAGTCGCTTGGGGGTTTTCGCTCGAAAAATGGAAACCCCCCAGTCCAAGCACCCTCTCGGGGCAAGCCTTGGTGTGATAGACCAAGATACGGAGTTAATCATGCCAGTTCAAGGTCACATAGAAAGCCCATGTCAAAGTTAGATGTGACCTCTACGACAAGTCAACCTTGAGTATTTCATTGTTGTCTAGGGCTTTTATTTCCAATCACCAAGCTACTTTGATCCTGCCACAGTGCCTATCATTGCCATCCAAATTATTTAAAAATTTCCTCTTCATCCTCGTAATTGTTGTGCATATAGGCTGTTGTCCTATTGTTGGGGATTCCCATTTGCATTGGATAAAGCTTTGCTTGCACTCAAAGACCATTCACAATTTTCCATCTAGATCTAGATATCACCTATTTCCACTTGAATTGCCATTTCAGCTTGGGGACACATCCTGCTATTTCCAAAAATTGCAATTTGCTTCTAGCCTCTCCCTGTTCATCTAGCAGATATGTCGAACTGGGTGACGCAGCACTCAAGAAGCTGAAGAAGAACACTTTCGAGTACTGTTGGCCTTGACTCCCCCTATTTGTTGCAATTGATGGTAACAAGCCCTTGAGATTCCTACAGTTAGAGCTGGCTTTGGACATTCAGATACACCTTGGTTCATGCTCTTACATCAACTTAGGAGATAGAGACTGACACACGAGATCGTGACTTCTATAAAACTCAAAACTATTCCTATCATATCATGCGTCATGTCGCATTTATGTGTAGCCTAAACTCCTTGTGTGCATGTACCATGTTGGAGGTTATATAAGCTTTCATTCTATTTGACCCATCCCACATTAGGGACGGATTTGGAGTTTTCATGGCATTGTAACTCTATTTTGGTCGATCCTAAAATGAAATCATTACAGTCTTCACACAAGCAATTGTAGCCTGAATAGGGGCCCCCGGTGAGAAAAAAATCCCTATTAATTAATTAGTGGGTGTGGGGGGAGAGGGGGAAGGCGGGAGTGGTATATGATGGCTAAATATTTAGGGATAAAGGTGGGAGGGCTTTAATTAAATAAGGTGGGGGGGGCAATAATTAGTCTCACGCGTTGGGAGGGGGAGAGCTTGAATTCAATAAAGGGGTGAGGGGGAGGGGCATTAAAGAGGGAGAGACGTGTGAGATTGGGGAAGGGGGGGGGACAACTTATGAAGAGGAAAGGACATCTCAAAGGGCGAGGGGGATTTATAATACTATTATAAGAAAAGGGGCATATAATGTTCACACGTGGGAAAAAAAGGTTTTGGGTTCGAATTTTTTCTTCAACATTTTGGGAAGCCCCCCTTGGACATAGTCTATGCATTAAATAAATTAAGCCATGGAGGAACATAGGTTAATTAATGCATAAATAAATTAAGCCATAGAGAAACATAGGTTAATAAGCAATAGATAAAAACATAGGTAAATTAAGCCTCCATGCACCAAAACTAATTAATGAATGGGTTGGAATAGGAGAGGTGAATAGAAGAGGTGGATAGGAGAGGTGAATAGAATGGTTTAACCAGTGAAGAGGTGAATAGAAGAGGTGAATAGGAGATGTGAATAGAATGGTTTAACCAGTGAAGAGGTGAATAGCCTGAATGAAGAGAATGTGGACTACTTTTTGAGTAGCCTTCTCCTTTAGTGCTAGCCTTTATCACGGCTTAGTCTGCTGTTCACCTCCGGAGGCTGACAGAAACTCAGTACAAAGACCTTTGTATAAAGGATGCTCACGTATATGTGGGTGTAGGGACATGTATGTGTGAGAGCATATGGTCTACACCCCCCGTTGGGCACTGATAACGTCGGTTGGGGACGTCATAGTAGCTAGCCCATACTATGCGTGCTGGAGTTTATGGTTTTCAACCTTGTGAATGGTTTTTATGAGCTTGAAACTTGACTGGGATGAGTTTGGGCATGTTCTTGGATTCTCTTCATAGACATATTCATGTGTTAGTGTTCTTATATTTCACACATGACCTAGTTATAGTGAAACCTGCTTTTTGTCTCTGGATTGATAGTATAAAACACCAAGGATTCAAACCTTGATGGAGGAGATGGTCCTCTGTCACACCCCACGCTTCATCAATGGTTCTTTTTAAACATTTTTTCTAAAAACCTTACGTCTATGCTTGAAATGTGGACGTCTTGATCTCAAAGTTCAAATTCAGTTGTGTGAATTATTTTACAATCAGATATAAATAAGTATTTTGCAAAGGAAATCAAGTTTTTGCAAGCAGGCATTAGAGAGATGTCAAAGTCTCTGATCCTTTCCTTTTTAATTATCTTGGAATTCAGCTCTACCTCAGCCTGGCTGTTAGCCTACCCTCCATACTATCTACTCATGTATTGCTTGAGAGTCAGTGATGTCAGGCTCTCAATTGGTCATTGTACGCACAAGAGACGCAGGTTGCAGGAGGTAAGCAGAAAACGAGAGTGGACAAAATAGCAAGAAACTACAAGTCAAATGAAATACCTACATGTAGAATGTGAGACAACAGTGCAGTTATACATTAAGATTTGAATTGGCTTAATCTTCTTTGGGAAAAGGATAATTGGCTTAAGCTTCTTTGGGAGAAGGATTAGATTCACCCCTTTGAAAATTCTCATACTATGATTTTCTCTGGTTTCATTACCGTTTCCATGCACTTTGATTTTTCTGGTCTCATATACTCATGCATTTTATGGTCTCAAGACCCTTCAGATTTCCCCATAACTAAGACGTTACAAAACTGAGAGGTATTAGCCTCACCCCTTTGAAAATTCTCATACTATGATTTTCTCTGGTTTCATTACCGTTTCTATGGACTTTGATTTTTCTGGTCTCATATACTCATGCATTTTATAGTCTCAAGACCCTTCAGATTTTCCCATCACGTTACAAAACTGGGACCTCTTTAGGCTTCCAATTTCTGTCTGTGTTAGCATGTGTGCATGCACACAAACACACGCATGTCTTCTTGCCTTCATTTCGATGTTTGTGTGCTGTAGCTTGCCAGATTTGATTTAATTGATACAGTTCACAGTAACATCACACACAGCCAGTCGTAACCTCTGCCTATCAAAATAACAGACCAAACCCAAAAAATCTCTTTGAAAAGAAGAGGCAACGCACCCATCTCCTCATGATGTTCCATAACTTTGCGAGACAATTTCTCTGTGTTGTAATCTAACTGCAGCAATCTCTGTGCAACCTGATTGGAAAATAAAAGGAGACGAGACACTCAGCTCTCATTAAAAATTAATGATTATCGCTGTTTGCAAGATTTATCTCTTTTTACCCCCACGTAAAGAACCCTTTCTAAGAAAAAAAGTAGAAAGCTCCACGCACTAGGGGACCTGGAATTATAAAATAAAATAAACAAACAAGAAAGAGAAATAAAAAGGGATCGAATGACGAGGCAAATGAGGAAAGAAAGGGCACTCACTACCTTTGCATCAAAGTACTTCTGATCCACATCCTGAATAGGCAAGTTTTCCAGCATGTATCTTACTGGATCAAAGTCCTGCAAGTATTATGTGCAATGGCTATGTGGGAATCTGCTCTAAGTTTAAAAACAACATTATCAAAAAGATATACAAAGGCTATCACATACTGAAGATTGTTCAGCCCTTCAACAATCCCTCCTTGTTTAAAGATTAAACAGTTATAATTTTGATATATATACATACATATTATTGATCAATGGTAGCATGTTGGCATTGAAAAGGTCATGGGGTAAGGACACAAGGAACCCTTTTCCAAAACGATCAAATAATACACAGTCAAGGCCCTTTGGTTTGTCAAGTGTGAAGGTTGCAGTGCTAAACATGATAATGTAGCATGCTAAACATGGTTCCAAGAGATCCTAATGCAGTGTTATTGCCAATGACCAAATCAGGTCTTTAAAAATATGAGTGAAGTTCTCTTACAATACAAAGACTCGGATTAAAATTGATTATACTGACCAACACTTCAACTATATCTTACAAATCAACCAAAAGAGTAAAAGCCAACCAGATAGGCTAATCTTGGGCAGTGAAAATGTTGATGGCATATCTACAGATACACGCCACATCAGTGGAATTTCGACCATAAAAGCAAAAATGTGTGACCCATCCAAATAATTTAGCACATTATCACATTGACTAATTGATATCTAAAAACAACCCGTTGAAATTTTCAAACCTAAAAAAAGTCCACGCCAGTCACACACATCTACAACATTTAATGTTTCCAATGTTTAGGGCCTAGGCTTTCACGATACGTTGACACAGACAAGTGAAGGCGCACCTTCTAAGTTCTAACATAGTAATCATCATTAAAATAGTGCATGGCAAACCTTTAATATCATATCTTTCATCAATTTATCTGTGACATTTTGTTAAACATTTGGAAAATTCCAACAAAAACAACAACTTGATTTCGCATCCCTAACTAGGCTGAGGAACTGAAATTTTGTTTGACCTGCAGATAAAATTGATGATCCAGCTCCTCAGGCTTCTCTCCATGAGGACGACCACCATAAACAGACACAGTCCCTCCCAAAGTTGATGGAAGGGTCAGACGTTGATGAGGTGGAAGTCCTGCGATGGTTCGAGCTACAGCTGCCGCCGCTGCAGCACGAGCTGGCACCTACAGGAAAGGTTTAATGACAAGAAATAAGCCGACCGACCTGGGGTGGGGGGGCTAACTTGATTAAATATGTAACAATAATTTGTCATCCCAAAAAGTCCATGACAATTTTTAAAAAAAATCACGGAACCAAGCAAAAGCAAAGATGGTATTAAAAATATTCACACCACCAGAAGCGCAAATAAGCAACTTGCAACATAATAAGATAAAGGATGAAAAGAAAGGGCCTTAAAATCAGTACTTTGGGGCAATGATGTGTCAAGCATACAGAAATGTTTTGCAAAACTAAAAGAAAAGCAATTCATTGATGCTTGAAACCACAAAATTGTAGAATGCATAACGCTTCTTCCGTTCCAAAAGGTAGACACAAGTGCAAGTACGAGAAGCACAAATCAATAAGTGATAAGTTTGGAGCTGTTTGAATAGCCTTGCTTGTCGATCTTCAGCATGGTTTCATTCCCATTTGTAATCTTACTGACCTTGGGCGTGACAATCTTGGTTGGTCAAAAGTGCTAAGAGGGTAGGTAAGAGCGTAGGTCTCAGGAAGGAAAATGCAGAAGACGATTGCAAAAGAGCTTATCACAGCTAGTTAAGATTGAGGATGAAAACATGGGGACTTAAATAATCAATCGCTGCAGGGCAACAAATATTCAACGGCACAATAAATCCTAGCAACTAAAAGCAACAAATACTGCAAAAAACACATTACCTGATCTCTTTCTAAACACGTACATCATGCATTTCACCAGCATATCCCATTAAATTGGGAAAAGACCAAGCTAGGATGTGTGGTAATGCCTCCTATCACAAAACAATGCATGACAGAATACACTGCATAGCAATGATCCATCCTCAAAACAACTTTGGACTGGGAGCTTGCATCAACGATATCAAGGGTACTGTTCTTAAAATAAAATTCCATACCTCAGGCTTGTCTGAAGACGATGGAGCAATGCTAAGAGTTCTTCCTGATCTGACAGACTGCAAAATTTTGCCTCCAATATTTACAAGATCCATTACTACGATTGTCAGCCTGGACTTTCAAACATTGCTGGAGGATGAAAATATACTGCAGAAGAAGCCATCATGATTCCATGATATGCCCAACGTGACCACTGCAACATTTATAAGTTGCGTTGACCTGGAGATGAAATGGACGATCGAGAGCCATGAAGTAACCGTCGGCATGCTGGCAATGCCAGCTGAGTTCAGTTTTTTGTCTCATTGCACGACCACGTGTGCTTATTCCAAAAATTGATCAAACCATTACTATTGGGCAACTTTCAAGGATTTCCTGGTCAATTCTGTATTTAGTTACAACGCAAGACCCTGGAGTTTAATTTCGCATAAAGAAGGTGTAAGAGAAACAGCGACACTTTGAAATAAAATCACGCCATTGCTCCGGCACGTTAGCACCAAACGGTGCTTCACATTCCCACTCTTCTGGACGAGAGCCAATTCCGTCTCCTTACGTCACGCTCTAAAGTGAACATACTCTGCGACGATCCGTAACGTTCACGATCGATCCGTAGGAGAAGGCAATCGATCCCTGCATTAGACAACCGCAACAAAACGTTTCGAAAAGAGAAAATCGAGAAAATGCGAAGCTGTTCAAGATTCTAAGAAGGACCGCGGAGACGAAACGTAAGCATCCGGCATGCCTTCGGAGGATGAAAGAAGCGAATAAGGAACCAATTTGGGATGCGGGGATGGAGGAAGCGCCTCGATGCTAGCAATTTCAACATGATGCGACGGATTTGGACGCAAATGCGAGCAGGTCCGAGGGATGCAAAGCGAATGCGTGGATGGAGAGCAAATGCTAGGGGATTGCGACAGAAATTCCACAGAAATGTCACGAAAAACAGGCGAATTGAAGCAGGAGAGGGGACTTACAAGGTGAGAGGGGGTGGAGATCGGCGGGAAAGGGATGAGATCTTGCGGAAATGTTGGATTTTTGGCGATGGAGGCTGGCTGGCTTGTTTGCGTCGATGCTCTCGCAAGTTTCTGTCGTCGATGGAACACAGAAAACACACAAACACAACGAAGCTCAATCTTAATCCTATTCACTTGTTTTTTTTTTTTTGGTGAATATAAATTTTCTTTTCCTTCTTTCCGTTTTGTGTTTCTTTGGGCCTCGCCTCTCTCGAAAACTGCATTCCTTAACTCGTCCCCTCTTGAGTTGGCACCTTATAAATACAATCCCCGGAAAGAGTCCTCCATAACATGCCTCGTGAGTATCCTTAAGACGTCCACACTTGCGGTGGCACCGAATAAATTTGTGTCCGTGGAAAGAGTTCTCCATGAGTTGCCCGGTGGTGGTTGTACGTGCCTCACATAGCAACGTCGGCTCTCAAGAAGGTATAGTTAATGGCGTCCACTCGGGATTTCCTCCCCGCCTCTTGCCCCTTTTTTTTCCTTCGCATTTTTGTTGGCCCTTTTTTTTTTAATGCATTTTTACCTTGCCTTTGCTTATGCCTTCCCGCTATTTCTCTTTCGAGGTTCTTAGATTTCTTCTTCAGGGCATGCCATCTGAATGCAAATTCAACTTGTTCTTTTTGTTAGCACTGCCCCGCTACTACGGGCTGGCTATAGCACCCATAAACTTGCCATTTCAGAACTTGTCTCGAGGGCACATCCTAACATGATTTTAACCTTCCAAAAGTAGAATTTGTCTCGCCCTCTCTCCCTCCACTCAGTCCCGCCTCACCCCTTGTCTCCCTCTCCTCTCATCTCCCTCTTCTTAGAGATGTGAGCAAGAAAACCTATTTTCTAATTTTGCTAGAGGGCAGTGCACTCGACACCCTGTGCCTCTTGTTAGTTATTAGCACTGCCTCCTTAGGGGGAGTGCTAAAGTGAAGGATTGAAACTCTTTTGTGAATTTCCATCTCTAATTTTCCAAAATTTTCATTAAGTTGTTTGTTTCAAATTGCCATTTATGCATATCATCCCTTTCAAAAATCTGTTGTTTTCTCTTTTGCATCCTAAAAGTGCTTGTTTTAATACTGCAAACTAGGAGGCAATGCCTAGGCACACTTGTGCACGCTTGTTAGCTATGCTATAGTGGAGAATTCAAACTCTTTTGTGATTTTCCACTTGTAATGTTTTTTTGCGCAGTGCTATAGTGGAGGATTGAAACTCTCTCGTGAATTTCCCACTTGTAATGTTTATTAGCACAGTGCTATAATGGAGGATTGAAACTCTTTCATGAATTTGCACTTGTCATTTTATAAAAAAAAATTTTGGAGTTGTGTGTTATTTATGGAGATCATCGCACAAAAATTACCTTTTAATAAGCTCAACATCCTTTTAAAAATGGTTTGCTTTGTCTTTTGTATTCAAAAGCGCTCACTGCACCACTATACTAGAAGGCAGTGCCCAAATGCACTTGTGCACTCTTTTTGTTTTAAAGTAAATCTAAATTTAAATCGTCTCCAACAAGAAAATCTTGCATGTCTTTTATTTTAAAAAAAACATGTAATAGAGTTTATTATCTCTTGATGACTTTGTTTTTTGTCTCATATGTACATGATATTTGATTTAGTAGATTGTGACCAGGTCTTTGATAATTTAATGCCATCTTCCTAAACCTTGTTTCAAAGAGAGAACACATAACACACAAGGAAGGAACCATAGAAACCCCTCAGTACTCAAAGAGGAATAACTCAAGCTCTATAAGTCATAATTGAGAGCTTAGCTTGAAATAGAGAGGAGATGAAGGGAAGATGAAGCTCTAAGCAAAACAGAATGTGAGGATGCCTCAAGGGGAGGACTTATGCCTTGACTGAAGCAAGGGTTTGTCAATGAAGGATGGAACATTCGGTGCTTTGATACCATATTGAGAGAGAGAGAGAGAGAGAGAGAGAGAGAGAGAGAGAGAGAGAGAGAGAGAGAGGGGAGAGAGAGAGAGAGAGAGAGAGAGAGAGAGGAGTGCACATACAAGATGTCTAATCGTACACTACATTGTAATGAAAATATGAGGAACAACTTACCCCTTAGGATTAGGTTCAAGGCTTGTCCCATTAACCCTATCTTATCCTCTATGGATCGGTCCAATTTACATTATCTTCAATAGTCATCTAGAGAGCTAGCTAAGCAGGCTAGTATAGTTTATACATGGGCCAAATTTTGGGTCACTTTGAGGGCTGGACTCTGGCTTTGTTCCCAGGCATGGGACAAACCTACAAGTGCTCTAAGAACACATCTTCTTTATATATTGGCTAACCAATTATTGAGTATGGATCCTCTAAAAGGAGTTTCAAAACCCCCATAATTGTAGAAATGTGGACTCAAAAAGGTCATCAACATAGTGACCTCGTTAAAAGAACAGAACCTTGGATAAAAAGAGCTCCTAGGGTCCCTAGAACAAGGGCTAAGGGCTAACCATGATAGTTCTAATATCCCATTTTAACAAAACCAACTAGGCTCTTCATGGTTCAATTACTCTAGTCAAACACAATGGAATATTTGTGAGGAAAGTCAGACTACAACTCTATTCAAAAAATACAAACATTAAAAGACATATTTTGAACATATTGTAAAATCTTGATGCTATTGACAACAAATATGGGGCACAAAGCTTGATGATGGAACAAGTATGCTTCTTTACTTGATTGTGAACAACTGTATTAATCAATCTAGTAGAATAATTACAAATGGTATATAATGACTTTGTACACATGGGTTGTAGCGATGTGTTGACTAACCTCCCCCCTAAAAGTAATTTACATAGGGTTTTACTTAGTTCACATGTGCAAATGTTGTCGTGCTATTTGAGAGTCATTTGAGCCAGCAAGTGCAAGTTGTAAGTTTTTTTAGAACTTTGTAAGGGTGAACCCTTTTATGCATGAATCTCTCAACAAGGTGTTTCTTTCAAACTAGATAGTACAAGGATGCCAAATCACCTTTAAAGAGAAAAGAACTTTCTATTATTGCTTGAAAACCAACCATACAAATTAGTTATCCTTGAGGCGCTAACCATAGGAAACATAAAAGAGAAAAATTGGTTGTGAGGGACTAGCCTGTTTCTAGAGAACCTAGCTCATTGCCTAGGGAATCTCAGGAATAGGGGCTAACGACCAAGGGAGGGGACTATACAGCTAGAGAATCCCTCACGATAGAAAATATAAACAAACCTATAGGCCAAGCCTTGCAAAAATGCTCTTGCCTCTCAATTGTCGCTCTAGATCTCAGTGTCCCTCACTCCCATGTGGCACACAGGGTGTAGATAATACCTTGCCAAATGGTGACCCATGTTCACCCATCAACAAGTTGCAGTGCACAACCCATATGTTCCATCTATTGTCTCCCATACGTTGTCCTCTGGGGAAGGGCAAGGACAATGTTGAGTAGGTGGGATCACCTTGTGTAGCTCAATCCTATGGATGCTTTATCAATGTGTATCGTGTAGCTCAATCCTATGTATGCTTTATCATGTAGATCAAGGAGACCTCATTGATAGGGAAGGCATGGCCCCCCTCAACTAACCAGGCTGCCATACCCCAAGCGAAGTCCCTTTAAATCCTTTATATCCAAGTCAGAATTCGAAGGGATCCCAATCAAATCCTCTGTGTGCTAGGGTAGCTCCATAAGCAGCTCAAGAACTCCATTAGCATAGCGGTGACATCGTCCACCCATCGGCATCTGCTCTAACTAAGAGCCGATGGATAGATCCCTATTGGCAACCATCCAAAAGAAGCAAGATATCTTCTGTGGCCACCAATCGACTACAAGCGCTCCTAGAATCTAATATGTCCCTTACATAGTAGTTTGCTTCGATGCTAGAGAGTATACAAAAGGAATCATGCATATTGGACTACTACTAGGCTTTCTTTGGATGATATAGAAATTATGACCATGTGGAATGTAGCTTCTTGGCGGTGTTTTCACGTTGAGAATATCAGATAAGTGAGGAATTGCTTGGGTATTTTCTATAGAGTGGTGGGGATGGTTCAATGGACACTAGAGCTAGAGTTTCATGGGACACTATCACCCTTCCCACAACATCAAAAGGCATGGGGATCCTTGATCCTAAGATTTCGAGAAAAACTCCTATTCAAGCTTCTCATGAGAGGATTAACTCTAGGGGACCAGCCATGGAAGCAATTTCTATAACATGGTATCCTTCAATGTATACCATCACGCTTGTGTTTATGTAGCAAAACTCCCTTGAAGCAGTCGTGAGTGGTAACGATAGTGTTAGATATGATGCTTGTTGAGAACTTATGTGTTGTGTGTTCAAGATTATGTCGCCCACCTTACAGTATGTGTTGTATCTCAAAGATTCTTGTAGAGCTTGTGCCATGGCTTCCACTGTTGAACGGTCCACCTTTGTCATGTACGACGTACAATAAGATGTTGTGCCATGGGGATGCAAAACGAATTGGATGTCCGTGTTTGTAGCCCTCAATGGGGAAATGGAAACATTGAAGTTGTTCGTGTAAATGTCTTTTGGATGCCTTCGCAAAAAGATTGTTGGTTGCACAATGGCGCCAGGAGATACTCTTCTTCGGTGAACGACAAAGCTTGTAGGAAATCTTTGTAACAAAGGTTTTTTTTTTTCCAAGAAAATTACTTCATTACGTATGAATGAAAATTGTGAGAGCAAGCTCAAATGCGGGAGTACATCATGCAATGCATGAAGAAAAAATAGCTCAAAGTGAGCTAATAAAGAACCAAGGCGGAGGCTGAAAATGCCATCTCAACCTTGAAGGAAACTCAAAGAAGAAAGAAGATCCCTCCAAACTCTGAAAAAAAGCAACTCTTCTGGCAATGGTTGCTCTGGAGGGTTAGTTGTCAGGAAGTGTTAGTGTACACCTAGGGTAGCTAGTCAATGGTAGGGAAGTGCTAGCTAGATTTTCTTGGTGGATCATCACACTTAACCTACTTCTCCATTAGTGAGAAGGACCATTCATATGTGGTACTATTCCCTCCAACACTCATCCATATAGTAGCATCTACCAGAGAGGAGATTAGCCACACAACCACTTTTCCACAACACCTTGGTGAGATATTAGGGTGTCACCCTTGATTGTGAGTGTAGACCCAGCTTGAAATAACGGCATGCCTAGGGATTGATAAGTATCGGTGATTGGTACAAGGGAGATCAAGAGATCATGGAGGAGACTATTATGCATAGGTATGGACCTCTCCCATATGTTGCTACTACTAGCTGCTAGGTTATGAGAGCCACCCCTCAATGGTGAAGAGAGATTGTCATTGAGCCTCAGGAGGATCCTCAATGTATATCCAACTGGTTTGGACTTTTTAGTGATCTTGGCATATATTTAGGTGTGAAAGTGAGACAATCTTTCTTTTATTACTCTATAGAGACTTCTCATAGATTTACACATATGAAATTGATGGACTAGTAGGATTTGTATTGGTAGAGGAGTTATTCAATGCCTAGAGAAGGTCTAGTCACCAGAACCTTCTCATTTGACAATCATAGGGGGACATCTAGCACGTTTAGATTGGGACCAATAAAGTTAGTCTTCTCCTTCCCCTATCGCTCTAGATCCTTTTCCATTTTTAAAGGATTTGACGAGGACCTAATATAGGATTTAGTAGAGAGGTAATTCACCATTTACCCATAGTTGTTTAGCATTAGTAGCTACACGAGATTAATCGAGCATATTATGTCGAGGTTTGAGACACGTTTTTGGGGGATCAGTAGAGCCATCCACAGGGGAATCATAGTGGGCTCTTGGTTACATCAGATGGGTAGACTTGCATTGTGTATGAGGTGCTAGATTACATAGGAATCCTACAAGCATTGCTTGTGGAGTTGTCACATTGCCATTGTGGTTTGGACCAGATTTCACATTATTCTCTTATATTACATCAAATTCTTTCACAATGACATGAGGAGAAGCTCTTTGGGGTATCATGGATGGTGCTTTTGCTTTAAATGAGCCTGAGGCTAGTGACGATGCTTTCTTCATGCAATGCCATTTGAGATGTGGTCATGCAGATCTTAGCATCATGGATTTGCAGGATTTGTTTGATTCCTATCCAACTTAGGATAACATTCCTTCTTCATGGGTAGGTCATCTTGGGAGGTGGTTTCTAGTATTACGTTGTGGTGGATCTAGTGTTTGAATTGTGGACATGTTTTAGGCGGCTGCCCATCCACAACAACTAATATATTTGCTTCTATTTGGGTAGATCTTATTTTCACCGTCAAGAGTTAGTGGGAGAGATGTACCGGGTCCTTTTAAGTGCTTGAGAGAGATTGATCTCATTCATGAGGACTTGGGATTGCTCTTTATTTTTCCATTTGATGCCACTTAAGATGTCATGGTACTGTAGACAATGCTCATGGCTTTTTTGTCATTTGGTAAAGGCCAAGGATAGAGTCCTTATGTACCCTCCCACCCCTTGTATAATTTTCTTTGAATGGAATAAATTATCACAGTTTGTAGTAGTTTGAATGATTATTTTAAATAGTTTTGGCCATATCTTGGACATTTTAGACCAAATTTTGGTTTTGACTTTAATAAATAGCTTTCACATAGTAAAAGACATGATTATTTAAAAAAAACTAGCTTATTGGATGTATCTTTGGGCATCATTTCAAAGTTCATACTATTTAAGCACATTATGCAAGTATACTCTGCAACAACATTTTGGACACATCAATAACTTTTCAAGTCCATACATCAGATTTTGCAACATATTATCCTTGATCAATCACTCTTTATGGGACAATACTCTAGACTTTGGATCGTACTTCTATGTTGAAGCTCTTATATGTGATAAACTTACATAAGTATCAAGCATGATAATAGCTCAGTCAAGTGAATCAACCAAGTCCTAGAGAAATTCAAACTTCAATTCAATCAAATGTAGATATTTTATTTAGTGTGACAACACCAATAAATGGCCAAAGCTCCACATACAAAGTGGTTTAGTCTACAAAATTATACATCTTCATTAGTTTTCATCAATAAGGTTTATTTTGCTACACCATTCAGGACTAAGGCATTCACTATGTAAAATAGACCCACATCACATTCATTAAAGAAAAGGGGTTTTAAGTACTCCTTATATCTCGTATATTTTCAACAGCCCCATAAGAACATAGAGCCCCTTCTATTGAATCCACATGGCATCTTACATATTGCTTGGTGAGCTCCTTGGGCATTCATAATCATTTAAGGATGGACTATCCATGGCAGAGAACCATTGTTGACCTCACACACACATAACTTGGAAAACATATGGATCCTCACCCTTGTCAGAATTGACTTGGGTGTTGTAAGCAGTGAGAGCTTTGACATTCTCTAGTTCTTCTTCTTCTTTAGTCTCTGCTTCCTCAACAAGATTGGCTGAACATCTCTTCTTAGCATAACATTCCTTTTCAAAGTGTCCAGGTTTGCCACAAAAGTTACACTTCATTTTGCTCTTTCCCTTGAAGCTGCTTTTGGCCAAATATGCCCCTTCTTTGTAATCACTTCTTTGTTTGATCTTTCTCTCCTCTTCCAAGAGTGATGCTTCAATTTCTACTAGACTTATCTCTGGAATATTGGTGAGTGTGGTTACAATAGTGCCATATTCTTCAGTGAGACTTCTAAGTAAGATGGCAATTACAATATCTTTCATCAAGATTAAACTTGATGCCAGATAATTGTGTCAAAATGCTCTTCATTGAATTTAGATGTGAAGAGAAGGACTCCCCTCTATCCAATTTTAAGTCAAAGAACTTGATAAGCAAGCTAAACTTAGAGCATCTTCCCTGTGCTCCAAAACCATGCTCAAGATGAGTCCATGCAGCATGAGCAGTCTCACATTTTATCAATGTGATGAATAAAGGAATCACTAACCAAGAGCAATTATAGCAAGTGCTTTTTCATCTTTTGGAAGCCATGAAGCTTCTCCTTCTCTAGTTGTAGGTTTAGTTTCTTTTCCATTTGCTACCTTCCATATTCCCTTTTTCATGAGAATAAACTTCAGTTTTGTTTGCCAAGTGTGGAACCCCTCTCCTTCAAACTTATCTATTTTCAGTTTGGAAGCCATTTTGGGAAGGTCTTACCAAAGTAATGGCAATGTCTATCCCTTCACAAACGATCAATCTTTCTGAACAAAGAAATCACCTTCACCATATAGATGCAAATTGCAAGATAAGAATTCAGAAAATCCTTATTGTTTGGCATATTCATAACCAGTTGGCTTCTCCCACAACCTCTTAACTGGGGTCTTCTTTACCTTATACTTTGTCTTTGTAGTCTTGTTGACATTTGAAGAGCTTTGAGAGCTTGAAGTTGGCATGTTGTCAAGAGATTAACATCAACTGAACTTGGAAGAACGTTCTCTGAACTGAAAGAGCACACTTTGAACTGATACTTGGAAGAACAATCTCTGAACTGAACTTTTACTACTCAAGCATTTAGTGTAGCATCAAAAATTCCAAAAAATACACTAGAAATGCTTGCAAAGAGCATCGAAACTTTGGAGGCTTGATACCTCACTTTAAGCATCACCGAGCTAGGGGGGCCTTTATTGCACAATCATAGATCTATATACAAGGAAGACTCAATTTAAACCATAGCTGAAATGGTGCATTATATCCTCTGGGGCAGTAGCATCTTCTTCACTTGAGGAAACTCTGTCTTCTCAGAAGTCGACTGGTTTTTTGCTAAGTACTCCCTCATCTCTGGACCAAATCACTCCAAATCTCTACAAAGGGTAGCTCTAGTTGTAGAGAACGCTTGGCTCATAGGAATTGCAAGGTAATTGATTGAGGTGAGTAGCATTGCAAAAATGGCATAGAACAGATAGAGAGGCAGTGCGCAAACATGGCGATTAATCTCTTCAATCCCACCGGTCAAATAGGTTGCCCAAATTGGAGGAAGGTCTGGCTTAATGGGTTTCTCAAACCATTGCATGGATGGAGAGAACTAAGCTTCTGAAGTTCAAGGTAGAAGAGGGAGAGATAGGAAGCATTTAGGAAGAAGATAGAATCTAGTTGGAATCTACTTGGAATCTCATTTTAGGCACTCAGATTCTAACCAAGCTCTGATACAACGTGTGAATTCATGAGAAAGAAATGCGGCATATAACAATGTAAAACTTTATTCCAAGAGTGGTTACATATATAGGCAACTGCCTCCATGTAGGTAGATCCCAGATCCACAATCATCTCCATGATTATCTCAATCAGTCATGTCCTATGATCACTCACTCATCACTCCAACCTGACACACCTAATTGATGAGTCACTAGAACCTTCTAGCACACCTACACTCACACACTTCTTGCATAGGACTCCAAGCCCATAGGCATACACACACACACACACATCAATTTGCCCCTTCAGTGTAGAGAGAGGAAGAGGATGGTGGAGTGGAGAGAGGTAAGGGGATGGTGGTGTAGAGAGGTAGAGGGATAGTGGAGTGGAGAGAGGTTAGGGGTGGGGCGAGAAGGAGGTGTAGAGGGAGGTAGAGAGATGGTGGGAGGTAGGGGGATGGTGAGGTGCAGAGAGAAAGGGGGACAGAGGGAGGTAAAGAGAGGGTGGAAGAGGGAGATGGAGGGGTGAAGGGAGATGGGGTGGTAGAGAAAGGTAGAGAGATGGTGGCAGGAAGGGGGATAGTGGAGTGGAGGGAGAAAGGGGGATGGAAGGAGGTAGAGAAATGGTGGGGTGGAGGGAGATGGGGTGTAGAGAAACGGGGATGGTGGGGTGGGAGGAGATAGGGGGATCACCTTGAGTGGTGGAGGTGGAGGTGATGGAGGTGAGGGGGTGGGGGAGTTTTGACAAAAAAGTGATGGTGGAGGGGGGGATGATGCAAAAAGGAGTGGTGGTCAAAGGGAGATGATGGGAGGTGGAAATGGAGATGGAGGTGGTGGAAATGGAGGGGGGACCTTGCAGAAAAAGGGGGATGGTGGTGGTGGTGATGGTGGTGGTGATGGTGAGTGGGAGGTAAAGGGGACGGATGACAGAAGTGATGGTGGAGGGGAGATGTTGGATGGAAAAATTGATGGTGGAGAGGGGAGGTTGGCAAAAAAAGTGGTGGTCATGGTGGTGGAGATGGTGGATGGAAGGTGGAGGATGGAAAATGGAGGTAGACAGAAAATATGGAGGCTTGACAAAATTTGGAGATGGAGGAGAGATGGAAGTGGCTTGGAAATGTAAGGGGAAAGAAGTGAAGGGGGGGGAAGGGGGGCATAGGATGCGGGGAATTTAAGGGTAATTTTTTTGTGATTGGCGCATTAATGTGCTTATGTAAGTGAACATTGTTTAGGATGTAAATCTCATCCTTTTGTGCCAGTTGGAAGCTTCTTTTTTTGGGGGGGGGGGAGAAATTGGAAGCATTTTTTTACTCCTTTGCCTTGAGGGGTGTGCCTTGAATGGTTTTTCAAATCAAGTTCTTTTTCACACATGCAAACACATGCTCCGCTTTCGCTTCAGGTGCTAACCTCCCCGACAACGGCGCTAAAATTTTATCATTGTCTCTCCCATGTCTAGGTACTAAGGGTGTTGGTCACCTACAGTCGTGTCGTTGCTCATTGTAGCATAGGTGTTTCACAAGCGTAGCATAGGTCCTCGAGTTGTAATCTAGTGAGAGGAGTAGGTTGAAGCGTGGAAATAGCTCTCATACTCGCATAGGTGAGAAAGAGTGTTGTATCACAACAATGGGTGGAGACTCTCACCTCCATGGGAGTTCAAGGGTTTAGAAAGGGGTTGTAGGGTTCACAAGGGGGAGAAAGGTTAGAGCTAACTAGGAGTTCCAGGGTTGAGATAGGGTTGCAGGGTTCAAGAGGAGTCCAAGGTTGAGGAGTGGAGAGCTAATCTCCTTCGTGACTTCAAGTAGTAAAGGGTTGAAAAGGAGGATTAAGGGAGGAAGGAGGAGGTAGAGGGAGGAGGACGATGGAAGAGGAGAGGAAGGGGGAGGATGGGAGATTGCAAGGTTAGAACATGCTAACACATTGAGGAGCATGGACCCAAGGAGAACAAGCACATGAGCACTAAAGTGAATTGAACACTGAACCCCAAAGAGTGGGAGCTTCATTCCATTGAGAGATATTTATACATGTTGGCCTCTACACAATTCGTTAGGTACCTCCAAGCTGGGACCTCTTTTGTGGGGACCTTTTGGACAAGAGTCCCTCTACTTCTGGGGGGACCTCTTGGGTCTCTACACAAAGTGGGGGAACCTCATGAGTCCCTCCACAAAGTGGGGCAACCTTTTGGGTCTCTACACAAAGTGGGGGAACCTCATGAGTCCCTTCACAAAGCGGGGGGACCTTTTGGGTCTATACACAAAGTGGGGGAACCTTTTGAGTCCCCCCACAAAGTGGGGGGACCTCAAAAAGTGTAGGCTTTTAGTCTTTCTCACTCTAGTTTTAGTATCTCTCTCTCTAGATCCTGTTTTGCAAGTATGATTGGATCTTTTCTAGAGAGGATTTTGGCTATCCTCATCCTTCAAGATTCCTCATGCCATCTTTCACGATCAAAATATTACAAGCGCAACTTTGCCACTACTCTACACACACAATGGTCTCATCTTCACTGTTGTAGACTGTACTTTTGTCCCTTCTTGCTACAGAATAGTGAACAACCATTGCGGTCTCCTCATCCGAGTTGCTCTGGATGATGACTCGGTCTAATACTTTCCTACCTTAACTGCACTTGTGTAGCCTTTACCCTTAGACCGAGAGGTGGTTGCTCTTTCCCTATTAGCCTATTTATATGAAGCTCCTTACTCATGCCCTTAGCTTGGGCCCTCGTGATCACATTCAATGGGGTGTGATTTTTTGGTGAGCTTTTTGTCATGAGCTTTTTTTCAATTTTCATGAATATTACGAGCTTTTCATTCACCTGAGAGAGAGAGAGAGGGGGGGGGAGTTCATGGAGTCGGGTGGGTTGAAAGTTTGGGTTGTGGTTGCAGTTAAGAGGAGAGGGGGGGGGAGGGGAGATAAAGGAAAGGGGGAGGGATGGGCGCATGGGTAAGGTGGCATGGAGAAGGGAGGGGAGGGGAGTTGGAACATATATTCATTATCATAGTGGAGAACGTAGAGGGGGAACTTATAAGGTATGCAAAGAGGAGTGCAAGGAGGAGAGAGAGGATGAGGAATGTGAAAGTTATGTTCATCTACTAAATGTAAAGGGGAAGGGAGAGCATGTGGGAAATTTGTTTATTTTCAAAGTGTATAATTTGACAGATTTGACCTCATATTTGAATTCCTTGTCGAATTCCGGTCATTTTGAGTACCAACATGACCATATTCTGATAAAAATTGGAAAAATTGTGTTTTTGTCATGAATTCATTTTGACCTGTTTTGGGCGTACTCAAAATAGGCCCAAAACAGGCCAAAATGACAAAAATACCATTTTTTCAATTTTTATCGGAATATGGTCATGTTGGTACTCAAAATGACCGGAATTCAACGAGGAATCCAAATATGAGGTCAAAAGTTTCAAATTATACACTTTTACAATGCACATATCTCCCATAGTTCCTCCCTTCTACTTTGAATATGGACATATCTTCCATAATTTTTTGCCTTCTACTTCCACTCATATCCGCCCCCCCCTTGTGCATAGTATACACTCTTCCACCCCTCCCACATGCTATGAAAATGAACATATCCTATATTCTCTCCCCCTCTTTCTAACCTCCCCATCTTTCTTATAACAAAAACATGTATGGATTTCTAAAAAAAGCTCGCAAAAACAAAGGAAATGGTAAAAAAGCTCACATTAAAAAGCTCGCCAAAAGATTTCCCCCCATTCAATGATACTGAGGACATCTGGCCTTTCTCAATTCTTGATAGGTTAATGCTGGTTTTAAGGTCAAGAGATGATCTGGGAGTCCTTGACAATCTTTATAAAGATGGTCCCCCCCACAACACGGGGTGTTTGAATCGGTTATTGTTATCTCGAGTGCAGGTTGGGGTCACATCCTTGTATGTGCAGTCCTTAAGAAAGTGAGGTCCTTGGCATTTATAATAGGCTATGGTTTGATTGGCAACTGCACTATACGAAAACTCACTTGCGCAATGTGGACCTTAGCAAGTGTAGCATTGGATAGCCGGCGGTCTGCGATTCATAGTGTTCATGTTTGTAGCTCATTGCATTGTGGGAGCCGTCTGGTAGACCAAAATATATTGTTTGTCCTACATGACGTAGTGACTTATCTAGCTTGTTTGATATGCATGACATTCATAAGAAGAGGGATTGGGTGCCAATAGAACATAATCAGGGTCCTCCCACTCGCTCGGTGGCTCCTCAATGATAACCTAGTTTATCGGAGTAATCCGTGGTGGCAAGGGTTGTGGACCTAGAATTGACGGTGGCAATGGTAGGTTTTGAGCCCGAAGTGGCCCTTGGTTGGCCGGGTGGTGCCTTGTATGGCTGGCGAGCACTAATTGTATTAATTTAGTGGTGCAAATAGAGATTACAGTTGCCTTTGTTGGTACATGGGTGGAGACATTGACTTGGGCTATCTAGATTGCAAAATCTCATGGTTTCCCCATCCGACGGTGGCAATGGTAGGTTTTGAGCTGGTAATGGCCTCGATTGGCTAGGCGGCGCCTTATATGGCTAGTGATCTGTGATTGTATTCATTTGGTGGTCCAAACAAAGATTACAATTGCCTTTGTTGGTACATGGGTGGGGGCATTGACTTGGCTATCTACACTATAAAATCTCATGGTTTCCCCTTCTAGCACAATGGACACAATAAAGCAATAGCCTTGCCTGTAGGCAAGGGCACTTATTCATAGTGTGGTTGCCTGTACATATTCAACACCACACATTGTCTCGCCTTGAAAAAAAATTGCAGATTGCCAAGGCCCTCTTTGCCTAGACCACCCTTGAGCTATTGCACCACTCAATTTAGCAAATCCGTGGCTACCTCATCTATGTTCATGCCCTTAGCCACTTGGGTGGCATCCTTGGCCTCAATGGTGCTAATTCTCTTGCCAGTATGATACACTACAGAAGGATCAAAATTTGATTTTTTTGCTTGTGCATATTGTCATCCAGGAGTACGGCGGACTTGTTGTGTAGTTCGAAGGATGTGGGATTCAGGGTAAACAAGTAATCATGCAACTTGGAATCCCTTAATCCAATGACGAATTGAGGCAGAAGCCATTCGTTGCTCATCCTCTTATGTGGTTCACAATGCGAATTTAGGTGTTTAATCCTAGCAATGTATTCCTATAGGGTTTCATGTTCCTTTTGGTTAACCTTGTACAACTATTTGATCAGACTCCATTTCGGCCTAGTGGGAGCCACTCTTCCTTAATGTTTCCCAATTGAGATTTTCCTCAACTCCTAAGGCCCTATGGTCTACCTTACCATCGAGGCTAAGCCCGAATGCATTCAGTTTATCTAGGTCACTGATATCTCCAAAGGTCTCGGAGATCTTCTCAGACCTTTCAATGTGGGAGATGGGATCTCCTTCTCCTAAAAACTTAGTGATGATCTTAGAGATCGTGACTAGATGGTTCCATGAAGCATAAGTGTCTCTTCCCATGACCACTTGCGGCGTGGCCCCCCTTCCTAGTGCTTGCACTAGGATCCTCATTGCCTAATCCATGAGCATTGTCCATGGTATAGGCGGAGGTGCTTAAGGGGCTAGCACTGTACCATAGTTGGGTGGTCCTTGGGGTGGATTATAGAAGTTTTTCGGTCAAATAAGAATTGGGTTTGCTAGTCCTAGCCTCGTGGGACTTGGATCCATCATGCATGGTGGGCTCCAGTCAACTGGCCTCACTGGAATGGGCATTGACATAGGTATGCTTATGTTAGGCACAGTCCTGTAAGAGGGGCCGTGGGGCAAGGAGTATCTTCTGGAGCTCCTCCCCAAGTTGGGTACAGATTAGGAAGAGGGGCCATTGGATGTGGTAAGATGGACGAAGTTGATGTTCCAAATAGCTATGGGTTCCCCCAGCCTGTGTGACGACCTGAGCTCCTGCGAGCCCTCCTTCCCTCACCATAGCCTCTACCTCCCTACTCTCCCTTCTGCCTCGCCTTGCACCCTCGCCTCACCTCGCCTCGCCTGCGCCCTCCCTCGCCTTGCGCCCTCGCCTCACTTGCGCCCCCCGCCTTGTGCCCCCCCTCGTCCTTCGCCACCGCCTTGCCCCCGCCCAACCTCGCCACCGCCTCTCCCCTCACCTCGCCATGCCCTCGCCTCGGCCCTCCGTCCTCGCCTCTGCCCTCTGCCCTTCGCCCTCCGCCCTTTCCACACCCTTGCCTCCGCCCTCGCCGTTGCCCCTCGCCCTCGCCTTCTCCTCGCCATGGCATTCGCCTTCGCCCCTGTCTTCGCCCTCGCCTCTCCTCGCCTTCGCCCTCACCCTCGCCATGCTCTCGCCTCGCTCGCCGCTTCCTCATCCACACCCAGGCTCCACCCTCGTCTAACTCCTCCCTTTTTGGTGGCAGCCTCTTCCTCATCGGAGTTCTTGCAGTTTGTCTTGGCGGTATGGTGGCTCCCTGCCCGGAACCAGAGGCCGGACCCCCCTCTCTAGAAGCCTACCGCGTGATCTTGATCGTGATCTTGATAGAGCAACAATCGTCCCGGGTACAACAGGTTGCCAATGACTTTGCCCACACTTCAGTCTATGGTAGAGTCATTGGACACTCCCCCTCCAGACCAGCCATCAGGGATTGGCTTCAATCCACGCTTATGCTAGAGGATAGCCACATCGAGGAGGTGGCCCTTATGGGAAGGGGCATCTTCTGGCTTAAACTCTCCACTGCAAAAGCTGCAAGCAACCTGAATGCTGGTTCCCCCACATCGGTGGATGGAAAGATCATCATGATGGTACCGAGGATTTAGCGCAGCGGGCTTTGATGCTCGTTTCCGCATACCTCGCCACCCAGTGACGCTAGTATTTCCAGGCCTTGCTGCTGAGTTGTGGCCGATAGTCAGGGACCTGGGTTCCCACTTTGGCTGGGTGATGCATGACACTTTCATCGACATGGTCGCTGCGGCAGGAGCTCCCAGAGTCTGTATGGCCGTGGCAGATCCTGCGTCACTCCCTGTAGTGATTGAGATTGTGACAGATGCTGGCAGCATTACTCAGAGCATGGTAGTCACAGGACAGCTTGGCCAGCAGTGCCTGAGGTGTCATGGCTTTGGGCACCTGGCTACTGCTTGTCCACGCTTCTCCAGCTCCTCTCGGCCCCCCCGCCCCCCCCACAACCCCCTCCCCCTCCCTCGAGGCAGCCATGTCAGGAAGAGCAGAGGCAGCCGGAGTCCAGTCCAGAGGTGGCTGGCGGCTGGACCGAGGTCAGAAGGAAAAGAGGAAAGAATAAGAAGACTTCTGACAAAGGCAAGGAGGTAGAGGTTACCCAGCCTGTAGCAGTGCCTTAGAGACCTGACAGGCAGCCGCCCCAGGGTCCACGCCCCACACCCCAGGGTCCAAGGAGAGCTTCTTCTTCGGCTGTAGCTTGCCCTCCGCAGCCTCAGGTCCCCCTCTCTCCCGATCCCCAGCTCCCCCCCACCCCCAGCCCTAGCCCCTACCCCAGCTGTAGTCCCCTTCTTCTAACCCGTAGCATCAACCCCCGCCTCTTCCTCTTCAGCCCCAGTCTCAACCCCAGCCCCATCCCTCCTCCCCCGCCTCTCTCAGCTCTTCCGCAGTGTCAGCTTCACCGGTGGTTTCTCAGCCACGGGAAGCCCCCACTCTCCCACCTCCGCCCCCCCGCTAGTTGCTTCCGTGGAGTCTGTGTCACCTACCCCACAGCCTCCTTCCCCTCCCTCACCCCAGGCAGGACACCCCGAGACTGCACCACCCCTGGAGCAGCCTTCCTTGTCAGCTAGCCCGGCCCCCTCAGTTGCAGATTCTGTCGGGCCTCAGCTCCAGGAGAGAGAGCTTCCTCGCGACTTCTACAGGTCCGGTCCCTGGGATTACTTGGATGTGGCCGACCTCGGGACCTTCCCAGCTTGTTGCCTCGACATCAGTATCTTCCTGCTCCGTAAAGGGCAGATGGGAAGATCACAGCCTTGGCCCCGAGGGATGGCCCCAGCTTTGCTTTCACTTTTCTCAGCGACGGCACCGAGATTTGGACAGACGACTCAGTCTGGAAGGCTCTCAGAGAGCAGACGCAAGCTCAGATCTGCTCCTGGATAGGCCCGACGGGTGGACAGCTTCTTGAGACTCAGTGGTCTGAGGGTGACGTGCGCCTGCGATGGCGATGCGCCGCCAAGCGTTTTAGACTGATTGTGATCCTCAGGCCCCCTCTATCGTGGCCCCTCCCCCAGGATGTCAGGAGCCTGGACACCACAGAAACTTCGCACCTTTTACGGGATGACTACTTCAGAGATCTCGAGTTGGCTCGAGAAAGCGTTTGTCCATGGCACCAAAGGCCTCACGCCTTTGCTAAAAGTTTTGAAGAACGGGTAGGATGACCCTGCCTCCCCCTCCAAATCCTCACAGAAGCGTCAGCGCCTTCATTTTGAACTACCAGCCTCTTCCTCGACCTTGGTCGCGAGCAGACAGTTGTTCGCAGCCTACCAGTCCTCATCATGAGCTTACACCTTGTCTCCTGGAACGTGAACAGGTTTCATTCTTCTGGCACCCGTGGTCCTAGGAAGCTCATCTTGAGACAGGAACTTCAACCAGCAGTGATTGGTCGCTTGGATATACTCCTGCTCTAGGAGCATAAGCTTTCAGTGGCTCATACCCGTAGCTGTAGGAAGATCCTCCCTGGATGCTTGCACACTTATTGGGAGCCCTCGATCGGTGCACAGGGGAGGAGTGGCGGTGTTTGCACTTCCATTTGTGAGTCGGTTGCCCAGGTAGTTTTTGGCCATGGTATGTTGATCCCAGGCCGTGCACTTTGGGTTGGCCTAGAGTTGGAGGGCTCCAAAATAGGAATCCTCAACATCTATGCACCCACAGACCTCTGACGCAGAGCCACCTTCTGGAGGACACTCACAGAGATTCTCCCAGACATGGATTCGTGGATTGTTGGAGGTGGCTTCAACAATTTGGAGACTTTGGAGGACTAGCAGGGCAGAGGACCAGAGTTTACAGGTATAGCTCAGGCAGAGCAGTCCGCTTGGGACTCCTTTCTCTTCGCGACAGGAGGTAGGGACAGCTGGAGAGACCCGTCCTTCCGCCGATGGCACGGGAGCTTGGACTTCTCATGGGGCTTCTGTAGGGAAGGGGGCAGACTTCTGGAGAGATTGGATAGATTTTATATCAGTGATTGGGCCATTAGTAGAGGTGGTCAGGTGGGTGTAGTGCTAGGGACGACGCTCTCCGACCACGTGCCAGTGCTCTTATCACTAGACTCGGCAGCTCAGTCCCTTCCCATTCGTGCAGGATTCCTGATTCCATCTTCTCTAGGGAGGAGGTGCACAGTAGTATCGGTAGCCTTTGGGACAGAGATTGGGGCGGGTGCGTGGATCTGGTAGAGTCGGTGGTGCAGGCTCTACAGGAGTCCAGCCAGATTTGCTAGCTCACAGCCCTTCAGGTTCGCCAGGATTGGTGGGGCAAAGAGAGAGCTCTTTGTAGGGACCTCACCTCCCTTAGCGGCTCCAGCGGGCAGCTCCGGGTTCGGAGGAGCTTCGGATCCAGGCCCTTCGAGCCAGAGCCCTTCTTGAGGAGACTCCCCAGCGTCGCTCAGAGTTTTCTTATCATGCCTCTCTCTCCTACTGGGCGCGACCGAATGAGCAAAGAGTTCTCCAGGACGCATGCCCAGAGGGCAGCAGGTGACCAACTCTGGAGTCTTAGGACAGCATAGGGGCACATCATTACGGACCAGGAAGATGTCTTGGGGTTGGCTACCGACTTCTACAGGACTCTTTTCCAACAGAAGCAGCTTGCCCCCCACACTAGACATTCCTGTGAGGAGGTGTGGAGGCACATTCTGACCCTAGTTCAGCCTAGCATGCAGGCGACGCTGATGGCACCATTCACCACTGTCGAGATGCAGGAGGCCTTGATGGCCATCGATGGGCAGAAATGCCCTGGTGAGGATGGGCTTTCTAGAGCTTTCTTCACCTCTTTCTGGGATCAGATCCATCAGCCCCTCCTAGCAGCCCTCTAGAGGATTTTCAGCAGCGGTCATATGCCAGAGAGCCTATCTTTGGGATTGATATGCCTCATCCTGATGGGGGGAGATCGACAGGAGATCTGTCAGTGGCGCCCGATCACTCTCCTCACCACTACCTATAAAATCCTTGCCAAGATGATCAGTGCCAGAGTTCGGCCACTACTTCCTGACCTCATTCATGACACTCAAACAGGCTTTGTCCAGGATCGCAGTATCCTGGATAATGTCTTCACCTTCTCAGAGGCGACGGAGTGGGCTCAGCACAGTGGGTCGCACTTAGCCATCCTACTTCTCGACTTTGAGAAGGCCTACGATCGAGTGGACTGGTCCTTCCTGGAGGGTACTTTGGAGAGACTTGGATTTCCAGTGGAATGGATTCAGGGTATCTCAGCGTTATACAGGACAGCTTCCAGTAGGGTCATCATCGGCGGCAGGATGGGAGAGTGTTTTCGATTGGAGAGATCAGTGCGTCAGGGTTGCCCCCTCGCTCCTTACCTATTTCTCTTCTTTGTCGAGGCGATGACATACTATGTTCGGGCGAGGTCGACAGGGATCCGAGGTGTTCGCCTTCCTATCAGGGAGGACACGGAGCTCCTGGACTCGGAGTATGCAGATGACACAGCGCTGTATGTTCAAGATGATGAGATGATGCTGGAGAGGGTGAGACTAGCCTTAGAGGTCTTCTGTTTGGCAGCTGGTGCGAAAATCAACTGGAACAAATCAGTTGGTTTTCTCACAAACCCTGGGGCATGCTCACAGTGGGGGAGGTTTTTGGGTTTCAGATGGATCCCGTAGGGGCAGACTACTAGATATCTCAGCTTTCAGGTCGGCTTGGACATCATGCCAGCTCAGCAGTTTCTCCCGGTGCTAGATTCCATACGATGGAAGCTGGCTTTCTAGAGCACTGCTAAGCTCTCTCTTGCAAGTCATGCTCTTGTAGTCAACCAGGTTCTCCTAGCCATATGTGGCCTCTTGTTGGTGCTTCTCGCGATCCTACGTGGCACAGCTCAGGAGGATGGTCCGGAATTTCCTATGGCCTAGGGGGGATGGTCTCAGAGATACCAGAGCCAGGGTAGCCTGGCAGACAGTCATTCTTCCGTAGGCTGAGGGTGGCTTGGGGGTCATTGATCCGGAGCTTCAGAGTTAGGCCCTGCTGGGCAAGTTAGTTATCTGTGGTTTGACCCTGGGGGGGCAAACGTGGAAGATGTTACTTCAGCAGGGGATCAGTTCTTGCGTCCCGCGCCGAGGCGGAGAGTGGCTACCATCCCTCCGATGGATCTTCACCTCTGCACCGCTTACTCGCCCTCGCTCCCCGCTCATTCGTAGCCTTCTCACGGTTTGGAGGCGACTCCGTCTCAGTCTCCTCCAGTCGCCTCCTAGCAATCAGGAGGAGATCGACCACCAGCCGCTCATCTGGAATGATCAGGTCAGAGATGCCTTGGGTCTTTAGCTGGGGGAGAGGTCACATATCTCGTGGGATGGCTGGATGCGGGGGCTTGCCCGGTCCCTTCGAGTTTGGAGGGACACTTATAGACACTTGGAGACCGTTGCTCTAGCAGCCATAGCCGGAGGTGTCCGTGGAGCTCAGATGAGACGCACAGAGATAGATGGCATGATTCCTACCGATTGGTTGGTTCCACCCGAGATTCAGATCCTCATGCCTGGTGATGCCCGTTGGCTTGGACAGTTCACCCCTCGTGGCATCCCACTGGTGGTTGCAGGCAGGCTGGACGACACCTCTGTATCCTTCTTTGCGGTTTTGGGGGATGGCTGACTCAGGAGAGAGGGTGTGCTCATCGACCCCCTTCTCTCGTGGTAGAGGGTTCGTGTCATAGGCCTCGTGGGGAAGGTTTGGCGGATCGATCCTAGTACAGCTGCAGTTATGGCGCCTTTGGCTTTGGGAGGGGCGGGCCCTGTCAGAGCTTGATTGGGACCCAGGTGAGTGGAGATGGCCAGAGGTTGTGGCAGCCAACCCCTTTCTTCACTTACAGCATGAAACTGGGCAAGAGAGTTCTCGGGAGGATGCAGAGCCGACCGCCCACCCAGCGGCCTAGATGGTATTCTCAGGGTATTTCCACGCTATTTTGGCAGGCCTTCTGGAAGGCCTTGTGGGAGAGCTGGCGGCCGCGGAAGATTTCCTACTTCCTTTGGCTACTCGCCCACAAGGGTCTTCCAGTGGGGAGCTGGTTGCAGCAGATTGGTCAGGATGGACTCTGTAAGATTTGTCATGAGGATGAGGAGTCACCAACGCACTACCTGTGGAGCTGCACTCGTGCCCAGGATGTGTGGAGGTGGGCCTTCGGGATCCTTACTCGTGCAGCTCCGGAGTTAGGTTTGATCACCTGGGGCGCGTTCTGCAGGTGTAGCACCACACCTAGCTATCATCAGTTGTTCGAGGCAGGCCCGCAGGACCCTATGTTCCTTATCACACAGGGGACTTGGGGGCCGCTTAAGGGCATCCCGCAGCACTTGGCAGAGGCAGACATAGGATCTCAGGTGAGGCAGCCAGTCTGGGAGATTATTAGCAGCATCGTTGGATGGCACATTTGGACTTTGCACTGCGCGCAGATACTCGGTGGTACCTCTCTTTCGACTGCCCAGGTCATGGCCGACATCTAGAGCGAGATTATCCACACGCTCAGAGGCCAGTGGGACGAGATCCAGGGGGATTCCCGGGCTGGCGGGAGAAGCGGAGATGCTTCCTCCGAGATTGGGATACGTAGGGCCTCTTCTTCGAGCATACTTCTCAGGGCCTTCAGTGGCGCTACTCACCGCCTCTCTGGCTGTTTATCCACATCTGCCTGATCCCTCCGTGAGAGAGAGCTTTTGTTTCCACTTAGGGCTGTGTCCGATTTGTGAACGTAGCCCCATCAGCTGCAAAACTGACTTTTATGTATCTTGTTTTTTCGAAGTAATATAATCAGCACTGTTTTTTCAAAAAAAAAAAAAGTGGTAAGATGCCCTCCCCAAAGTCCATTTGATCATTCCTCGGCCCATTTGGACTTGGTAGCCAAAACTTGGGTACCCAGGGCTCAGACGTCCTCATGAAGAATGGTTCACCCTCATAGAATTGAACACGCAGCCCTATAGGCTCCACAACTAGAGTCCCTCAAATGTGAGGTTGTAGTGGAAAGGGTGGGGGATTGGGGCCTTATAGAGCTAGAGTTAGGAGCCATGGAGGCTCCAAGATTTGGATTCAGGTTTTCCCCCATTTCAACGTCAAAGCTCATGGCATCCTCTAAACTCAAGAACTCCGTGTTTGTGGGACCATGTATCGAATACAAACTTAGGATTGAGATCTCAAGGGGAATTGATAGTGCGGCTTTAGATGGGCCGATTAGGATGTTGTTTGAAGAGTTATTCTCTAGTTTGGGTTCAATATCTATCACCCTCCTAGACCTCAGGTGCATGTGTCGCTCCCTTAGCTTAGCTGCCCAGTTAGAATCATTCTCTATGTCTTTCTAGCCCTTAAAGCAATAGTTATTGCATTAGCCTTAAAACAATGACTTAGGGAGAAATTGCGCTATGTTGATAGTGTGGCATTAGAGGGATTGGGTTAGGACATTGTTTAAAGAGTTATTCTCTAGTTTAAGTCCAATATCTATCACCCTCCTAGACCTCCGGTGCATGTGTCACCCTCTCACCTTGGCTACCTAGTCAGAATCAGTCTCCATGTCTTTCTGGCCCTTAAAGTAGTAGTTGCTACGTTAGCCATAGAGCAACAACTCAGGGAGTTGCTGCATTGTTAGTCATATTGCATTAGCAATATAGCAACACTCGCTGCATTGGTTTATAGCAACAGTTGTTGCATTAGCAATATAGCAGCAACTCTTAAAGCAGTAAGATTTCTTAATATCATGGGTCAAATATAGCAGGGCAACTGAGAACACCTCTGAAGTGACACTTGTGACTTCATTAAATGCCACGTGATACTAGGTGAGGTGGGTGTGGGTAAGTAGCAGCTGGCAGTCCATGTGTCAGTCACTACGTTATAAAGCAATGATTGACTGAGTCGTTGCATTATAAATAAAGTAGTGACTCTTAGTCTGGCTATGTCACCAATTGGTTTTTGGTGCTCTCAGTGGATTTTTGAGTTTCTTTGCAAGGTTTGTGAGCACAAATGGATGCTATACTACCTATTCTACCTACTCAAACCAAACAAGCACCAAAAACAACTTAAAAGCATAAAATGAGAGATTTTTGAAGGGGGTGGCTGAGAACTCACTCCTGTGTCAACTGAATCTGATCCAAACTCATTTTTAGTATTTTAAAGTGAGATTTGACACCACACACACTTTAACAATCTCCCAACTAGCAAATCCTACAAAGTGACAGCAAAAAACACTATAAACAAGCTCAAATGTGTGAAAAACACTCTATGGGCAAAAATAACAGTTCTTACTTTTCCTACTCCAAACTCACACTTTCCTCCTTCAATCCCATACTATACACCACTAACAACATTTCTAGATAAGCTAGGAGCATTGTGCAATGGGTGGGTAACAATAGAGGGCTTGTGCGATATGAAAGCATACATCAAACTCCCTGCTAGCGGTGCCAAAAATGTGTACCTCGGTGGTGACTCACGTGTCGTGGGGATCTTGGAAGGATGCTATCAAAGCTTCTAATCTTGAGCGATTCCTTATGGGAGCTTTGTATGTGCAAGCCTCAAGCTTGTGTCACCCAAGTGTCTACCGAATTGCATGGTTCAAGTGATTCCACAAGGGGGAGAGGAGAGAGGAGTTGAAGGGAATGAGGGCAAGGGGGAGGGGAGTATGGGGAAGGGGGATAGTGGCAATCACAAGACAACTTAGCAAGGGGAAACAAGAAGACTCAATGTAAGAGAATGGAGAGAAAGAAAGAGCTTCTATTCCAAAACTTGCAAGTACACAATGAAGACCAAAGTTAAACTTTTTCCCTTATATACATTCCACCTTTAAGGAAGGGCTAACCCTTATACTTTCATGTACCTCTCTCATTGTCATTTTATAACCACTTGGACCCATATGGCTACAAGGCAAACATCATATGCTAATCCTCATGCTCTCTCCTACATCTCCACTTGCTTAACATAGTACATGAATTGTTAACCATGGTGGCGGGTTAACAACCATGTTGTTGGGAATGGGCTCACCCCTTGGTGTATTATAGTCCACCAATACAATTCCAACTAGCTTTGATATCATGTTGTTGGGAATGGCCTAATACCTTGGTGTATTATAGTCCACCAATACAATTCCAACCAGCTCTTATACCATGTTCTTGGGAATGGGCTATCCCCTTGTACTACCCCCTTGTGTGAACTAAATGGCTAAAATGGCTAATGGGTTAAGGGATTCTTGTGGTGGTTGAAAAGAGTTCCTCATCGACTTCTTATCCAACTTCCTTCTCCATGAGAAGTGGTTGAAAAGTGTTCTTCAAATTTCTCTTCCATGAGAAGTGGGTAAAAAGTGCTCTTCGTTTCATGCATTCACTTATTATTATTATTTCATTTCTTATAATTCTTTGGCACTCCTCCATTAGACTACATCTTGTAAATCCATCTTGTCTTCCCTACTATCAACAGGATATCACTATAGTTTCACTAGATCTAGATCAACTACACCATTGTCTTCATGCAAGCTACATGGGTGCAAATATTGAGGAAGTCCAACTACATTGGTTGTCATATGGAGCAAGTTTCTTATTAGATCATGAGGATACCTTACATCTTTCACTCTTTCCTCTACTTCCTCTACTTGGTTTAAGCTTCTTCCAAGTCATTGAGCCTTCTCAATGTCCCTCTCAAGGATTAATCTTGGGTCTTCATATTTATCTTGCTCATGCCTTTGAATCCTCGTTGTTAAGATTTTTTCTAATCCAAATTGGTTGTAACCTTGAGGATACTAATCAAAATTAATCTGATAGCTTTATTTGCCCAAATGATCCATACACATTCCCTACAATTTCTAGTATTCCACATTCCTACTAACCCCTTGTTCAAGACCAATTCTCAATATTAAGAACCTTTTGAGAGTTTCTTCTTCAAGGGGAGAAACTCAATTGTGCTTTTTGACAAGATCTCTGAGACTCCCTTCAAATAGGGGGGCTCTAATCATATTGGGCTCCAATCCAATATGATAACCTCCTCCTCCACAAGCTCTATATAGTCTAGAGGGTATATTAATCTCTTCACTTCCATTTGAGAGTTTAGTAGTTATGTTTGGCTTTAGAAAAGGATGTTTTCTACATATTTTAATTGTTTCCTTTTACACTAGATAGCCCTCTAGAGCTCATCATTCTTCTTATATACTAGCATCTTCTTCAAAATTTTCTTTTACTTTATCACCTACTGTGATAGGACTCATGAGCTCGCTATTCTTGTTCTATACTAGCCTCTTCCTCAAAATCTACCTTTCCCTTTTCTATCTAGTCTGATAGGACTCCCTAGTTATTTTGATAAGGTTATAGACTAGTATTTAATAGATTAAATGGAATAAAACCATTTTCTATCTAGAAATGTAAGGATAGGTAAGGTCATTTAACACATGTCCATAACCAAGTTAGAAAGTTAATGTGCCTCCTTCAATTTGAATTTAGACTCCCTTGACAATTCCTAAGAGCATAAATTCAATTTATATGCCATTCTAAATTGAAAATATATTGGAAAATTATATTGATCTCCAATTTAAGAATCATTTTCAATCTCCAATTGAAAATGTATTGGATGAGTTAGCTTGATCTCCAATTGCACCATGATGTTTGTGAGCATAATGTTAATAGTTTCCTTACCATTCATGCCCTGCTATCCCCAAGCACTATAGAACACAATTTCATCATAAGGTCTCATTAAGCTATTAAAGTAGCCCTAGAAGGCACATCCTTTCCTCTCTTTGATTTGATCTTTTGCACTGAGTACCTCCTCCTCTATATCCACCATGTCCTCCTTGTAAATAGTCATTGCTATACACTCCCTTTTTATTGTTCAAATTGATTAAAAGATAAGGAGATTAGGATTTTTGATGGTAATCATGGGATAGTAATATGCTTTGGATTTGGGAAATTAAATGGCAATTGGATTCTGAAGTAATGGTAAGGACCAACAAGTGAAACTAGAACTTAAGAGATCTAAAAGAAAATGTGTATGTGTGGTAGTAGTATGGTTTGTATGTGGCACTTGATTTGGACTTAGATTTGAAGTAGAGTTAGGGCCAATAAGTGGTGATCAGATTAATGAGAGAGACCCAAAGACAATGGTACAAATGTAAGGATGGCTAAGGAATTGTCTCATTGGATAGTTTATAGTAGAGCCTCTACCAAGTGGATAGAAAATACTTTAAGCCATTATATAGAAACATCATGGAGAATCATGCCAATGTATTTCACAAAATGTACAATATAATTATGATGTCAGTACCTTGGGCGCTCTATTGGATCCATTTGGAGACTCTAAATTGAGAATGCTAAATGCCACTGCTAATTTAAGCTTTGAAGATGGATGATATTATTTCTTCAAGGCTTTTCAATTATGTGAGTATTTTCCTTAAGCTTCTCCAAGTTCTTTCAAATTATCCCCACTCTAATGACGTCATGGCCATTGTGGTTGTGAAACTTAAGGCTTTAGGGTTTTAACATTAAGTAGAGACATTTCCATCTTTAGTGTCTACCTAAGAGACTAGTGGAGAGTGTAATTCTTAAGTACTTATGAATGAAATTAGTAACAATTGAAAATGGTAGAGTCCTCATCACCCAATCATCATGACCATATCACTGAAAGGTAGTTTTAAGATAGTCATTCATGCTAAATTCACACTATATATAATGGTCCAGTAAGAAATAGGCCATGATGGCACTATCTAGAGCAAAGTTTGAATGAGTCTCTCTAGCTAGGTGTTCTTGCAAACACATATGGCTGAGATGGATTTATAGGGATCTTGGTGTATGGAGCTACATTAATTAAACCATGGTTCTATAGCTACAAAGTATCCAAAAAATTCATGGCCAATATAAGAACCTTAATCACAAGGCACTTCATTTGACATCAAGTGGATCTAGGGATTATTCAACCAATCCTATGGCAAGTTTCAAATGTTTACACATCATATTTATCTCTTACCATACATAGTGTTGGTTGGTCTACCATTATGTACTATCATAGAAGCTATTTGTAGAGGGAAATTGTGTTGGGGAAGTTGTCAATAACTGGGTATCCTTCTCCTTTATGGGTGAATCTAGGAGGTGACTGATTGAGATAATCATGGAGATGATTGTGGATCTGGGAACTAACCTACATGGAGGTAGTTGCCTATATATGTAACCACTCTTGGAATAAAGCTTTACATTGTTGTGTGCCTCATTGCTTTCTCAATGAATTCACATACACCCCCTTTCCCCCTCCACCTCCACCATCTCCACTCCACCATCCCCCTACACCCCCTTCCTCACTTCACCTCCACCATCCCTCTTCGATTTATCCACCCCTCTCCACCACCACCACCACCACCACCCCCTTTCTTCCCTTCCCTACCCATCTCCCTTTTCTCTTTGACCCCCCCCTACTCCATCTACCTCCCACCCACCCACCTCTCTCCCTAGTCCCCCCACACCCACCTCTCTCTACCCCCTCATCTCTCTCTACTGCCCCCACACCACCCACCTCTCTCTATCCCCTCACATCTACTCCCTCACCCCATCATACCCTCTACCCCCTCACCCCCCTCATGCCCCACGCTCCCCATTGGTGTTACCAAGGTGCGCACCCTCGACGATCGTGCCGCCTTGGGGTGCAAACCTAAGTGACTGTGCCACCTTGGGTGTAGCCCTCGGTAGTCACACCGCTCGGGGCACCGCATGTTGATGACTGTGCTACCTCAAGGCACAATCCTAAGTGGCCGTGCCACCTCGAGCCCGCCCTCAATGACTGTGGCACTTGGGGCGCTACCTGTTGGCGGTTGCGTCTCCTTTGGGCATAGCCCTAAGCGATCGTGCCATCTCAAGGTGTGATGCCCTTTGCGCCCGTGTTACCTCGAGCACACTACCTATTGGCAAGTGTTGCCTTGGGCATGCTGCTCACGTTGCCAACACCGGTACAATGATCCTGGGATATGCCACCCCCTCGCTGATCCTGTCGCCCACTCCAAAGTTCACGCAAAGCCACCCACCACCACCGTCGAGCACACGTAAGGCCTGAGTAGAGGACAGGGAGAGTAGTAGAGAGAGGAGAGAGGTAGAGAGAGGAGAGGTAGAGAGATAAAGAGAGGAGAGGTAGGTAGAGATAAGAGGTAGAGAGGGAAGAGAGATAGAGAGAGAAAATATGTGGAGAGAGGTAGAGAGAGAAGATGTAGAGAGAGGTAGAGAGAGAAGATGTAGAGAGAGGAGAAGTAGAGACAGGTAGAGAGAGAGAGAGTATAGAGAGAGATAGAGATAGAGAGAGTCAGGATAGAAACCAAATTTTAGATTAGTCAAACTAACCATAGTACATCAGGTTAAGTTAGGGCTCGTAAACACCCCCCCCAAAAAAAAAAAAACAAAGAGCCCCTTATTCAAAAATTAACCCCTTTTGTCCTTAATTTAAGGCCCTTTTTCTTGGTCATTTGAAGCCCAAATTCAACCCAAATTTCATACACTAAAAGAGCATGTTTTGCAAAATTTTTCCACTACTTTGGGACTGATTTTTGACATCATATTGAAAGCTAATCATTGCTTCATTTAGAGGGCACATTTCAACATAAAAATGATCATAACTTTGGCAAAATGTACGAGAATTGTTTGGAACCTTTACCAACATGATTAGTCATTTGCAAGCAATATATCTTCAAAAATTTTAAGGATTATTAGGAAACTTTGTCAAAGTGTTACTACAAAGGCAACATTATCATCAACAAATTGGCATTGTTTTAAAAAGGACATAATCAATTGGTATGCAATTCAACATCCCACAATGGAACCCATATGGGATCAACTGCCAGAGGACTACCCCAAATACATAGACATGTGTACCAACAATACAATGGACCAGCTAGAGTCAATTCCACAAGAACTTGACACACAACAAGATCCACTTGTATACTTACCAATGTATACACAAGAACTTGTACACATAATAAGATCCACCACTTGTACACCTACCTATGTTCATAGGCAGAGGTAATACTAGAGAATTCATTGATTTGTTTGAGTGCAAATGGTTAGGAGATACCTCAAGGTAGCAAGAAGATTATTTAAACATATTCCCACAAGTTCTCATAGGAGAACAGTTTGATTGGTACTGTAAAATGAGGAATGACCTTACACTCGGCCTTACCACGGTTTCTTTTAGACAATGCAATGGTGCTGGACACAATCAAGGTTAGGCTGCAATACACACACAACAACATCAGTGGGTTTGTTCATCTAACTACAATGATGTGTGCAATGCATGAAGTCCTCCACACACCACTTTACAAGAAAAACAATGTTCAAACCAACCAATTTGGGATGGCCCACATATCGACCTTGCAAGAGAGCATCGAAGATGATGTTGGCACCCTAGACCAAAATGTTCCCCCCATTTGGAAAATGACATTGAAACAAACACTCTAGTACATGGTCTATACACAAGCTAGGAAGTTGTTGACTTCCAAGATAAACCGTGTGCCAGAAGGCTTCCCACCATTGAGCATATTTAAAGATAGTTATGCAAGAAGCTAGCATTTTCAAAACTGTTTTATGGGCACCCATGTGCATATGACATTCCCAAACACACTAGTTACTAGGAGATTGCAAAGTGGGAGTTGTCGAACAAGGATAAGCGGTTTGCTACTTGCATAGAAAGTTTGTTCTTCAAGACAATGAAGGTTCTAGTCTAGCAATGTCTATAATCAATATGGGTACGAATACACAAAGGAAAATTGAGAGGTACGATGCTACAAGCCAAAGGTGCATTGATTGATTCAAACTTTGAGAAACTTTTGCAATTCCAAATTGGGTCTCATGATTTTGCATGCCTATGTACATTGGCACATTACAAACAATGTCTAAAGAAGGCATTGTTTGCAATGGTAAGCAAAAATGGCCGCCATCTTTTTTTCTCATGTTCTTGGCTACGGAGAGACTATGGAAGTCACACTGCTTATCCATGCACACAGAATCACGTTCGTGACATCATCCACTTAGATGCAATAACAATAGCTTGATATTAATTCCACAAATACCAAGCTATAACAACGTGACCATGGTTTGTTGTGGAGTGTTGAAGTACCGACTTACAATTCATCTAAAAATGACATCATTGAAGCATTCATCGATAAGTACATCACAATGAACTTGTCTCTCCTCAAGTTGCCACAGAAAGACATCCACACACATAAACATCAGAAAACATGTAAGAAACAAGGCACATCTTGCATGTTTGGCTTTCCATGGCCACATATGGTAAGGACTAGAATTATGGAGCCTCTTCCAATCTTTGCAAATTTAGGATCGCACAATCCAAAACTCAAACTCATTTTCAACTTGTTGATGGAACGATCTACATTGACACTTGATTTCCATGCATTCTTCTTGAAAATCGGGATGTCAAATGACAAGTACATATGATTGTACTACAAAATGGCATCATGCAACCGACAATCTTCTTAAAGAGGGAGCCAAAGGAACTATACACCAACAACTTCATCCCCAAGTATCCAAACTATGGCAAGCAAATAGGGACATCCAATTTGTCCTCAACTTGCATGGAGCAACATCATATTGCACATCATACATGACCAAGAATGCTAAAAAGGCGAGCAACACCATGCAAAATGCTCTAATGTCATGCCTCCTTACAAGTACACTTGAAAATGATCATATAAGAAAGGTGGGGAATGCTATACTTAACATGGGACACATTAGTGCACAACAAGTTGCTTGTCTATGCCTCTCATGAATGCAACTATGCAATTCTATTACATTCACATGAGTGCCCTCATGAACGTATGCTACCATTCATAGCTGCAAGAAATGGACCGTGAAAATACCAGCATATTCTTTGATAACATTGTGACTAAGTACCTACAAGGCAGAAGCGATTTTGAATATGTATGTCTACCGACTTTTTTCAGCCAGAGCACAATCCCTGCCAAAATGAAGGCACAAAGGAAAGCGAGGTAGAATTATATGCTTCAACAATTACAACAAATCAAAGTACCCTGAAAATTACTACAGAGAACTATGCATGCTCTACTTGCCATTCCATAGCGAGGAACACACTCCACCGATGAATTTTGAGCTTGGTCTAATATGTACAAATCCTACATGGACACTAATTAAACAAACCATACAATGTTCGATAAATATATGCATAGCCTCCTATGTCTACTAGTAGTAAGTAAAGTACAGCCTCAAGCTCTTACAATATAATATTTGGTATGAGCAACGGCAATATTTTGTGAGTGATCAGAGTTTGCCATGTGGCAGATAGGACCCAGGTCTAGTGAAGCCAACCACATTAACCATGGTTAGGTTATGGGGCTAGCTAAATGCATAGTGCCACATAAGCACAAAGGCCCTTACTAAGCACAGTTTGGAATGCTACATATGAATTCCTATGCCACAACATCAAAGGCCACTTCTTCTTCATAGAACTTTGACAAGCCATAACTTGCAATCCAAGAAGAATTTTGCAAACACTCCAAAAAGGAAAAGTGGTCGTCTTTTGGAGCTCTAGTGTCTATTAAGACAGAATCATGGTTATAAATTAGACACTACCATTGAAGCAAAACAAAGCTCATGGTAAGACCTTTGCGACAAATGGTAAAGGAACAAATGAATGCAAAAAAACACAAGTGCGTGAGATGACCATATTACAGAACATGGCATCCACACATAAAGCATTAAGGCACATGGAAGAACAAAGCATCATGTAATGAGAATCAAAACCTTGCCACCTTTGGCCCACATGTTTGTAAACCAAGCCTGACCACTTGAGAGTAGCTATGAAAGCACGCAGGGGAGGATCTGATCTTGTGATACCCACACTTGACCACCTTAAGTAGTAGGTATGCACTAAGGGGAGGTGATGGAATGTAAACTCACATTTGACCACCTTGCAACAACCAATGGATCATGGAACCAAGGGGAAATGTTGAGATATGGTGCCATGTGCACATAGATTAAAGGCTAAGGTATGTTATAGGCATGTATTAAAGTAGCCACCCTAGGATGTGGACTACATGATGTGAGGATGTGGATTGAGGACATCCACAAGGAGAGATGTGGATTAGAGGATCCCACAAGTGTTGACTATTCTAAAAACTCTCTCTATATAATAAGCCTATCATGTATTGTTGAAATAGACATACACTCAAGATTCTGTTTATGACTCTGAGCTAATCTATCTTAGAACCTAATTGACTTGAGGTACATGTCATGAGCACTCTCTTCATGATGTTTCCACATAGGTTCCATCTGCCTTAGAGTGCTGCATGGATTCTGAGGCACGCATGTTCTCATAGCATGTGGATGTAAGCAGGGGCAAGTGCACCGAGTGTAGGGTCATTCCTCTGATCTTGTGTGCAACCCTTCCACTGTCAGCTAGCAATATATTCGTGGAAAGATCCACATATGAAGTTTCATTGTGTGAGTAGAATTGGGGTAGTGCTTGCACCAAGAGCATGAGTGTGAAGGTTTTTCCTGTTGCTTCATCCCAAAAAGGAATGGGTGGAACCTCTTCTATGGCCATAACCTTTTCTTGAGCATGATGTCCTCTATAATGACCTTTATTAGGTGTTCAAGGTCCGGGGAGAGTTGTAGTAAGTACTGTTAGGCATGAAAGTTTGCTTGTATTATTGCAGTTCACATATTTTGTTCATTTTAATTGCCATGTCGAACTTGTTGTCTTTGCTCATACTCGATATGATATGGTTAGAGCTTGAGGCCACCATGCTTGATGTAATACTAGCAGACATGGGAGGGTATGCAGATATTTATCGAACATTGTATGGTGAGTTTAAATAGTGTCCATATAGGATTTTTACATACCAGACCAAGCTCGAAATTCATCGATGGAGTGTGTTCCTCACTGTGGAATGGCAAGTAGAGCATGCATCATTTCTTTGTCATGATTTTTAAGGTACTTTGATTTGTTGTAATTGTTGAAGCATATAATTCTACCTCGCTTTCCTCCGTGCTTTCGTTTTGGTAGGGATTATGCTCTCGTTGGCAAAAGTTGGTAGACATACATGTTCAAAGTCACTTCTGCATTGCAGGTACTTTGTCACAATGTTATCAAAGAAGATGTTGGTATTTTCAAGGTCCATTTCTTGCAACAATGAGTCTTTTTAGTAGTAGCATATGTTCACGAGGGCACTCGTGTTAATGTAATAGAATTGCCTACTTGCATTCATGAGAGGAGGGAGAGGCATAGACAAGCAGCTTGTTGTGGATTGATGTGTCCCATGTTGAGTATAGTATTCCCCACATTTCTATACGATCATTTTGAAGTGTACTTGTTTGGAGGCATGACATTATAGCATTTTGCATGGCGTTGCTTGCCTCTTTATCATTCTTGGTCATGTATGATGTGCAATATGATGCTCCTCCATGCGGGTTGAGGACAAATTGGATGTCCCTGTTTCCTTGCCATAGTTTGGATACTTGGGGTTGAAGTTGTTGGTGTATAGTTCCTTTGGATCCCTCTTTAAGAAAATTGTCAGATGGGTGATGCCACTTTGTAGCACAATCATGTACTCATCGTTTGACATCCCGATGTTCAAGAAGAATGAATTGAAATCAAGTGTCCATGTAGATGGTTCCATTAACAAGTTGAAAATGAGTTTGAGTTTTGGCTTGTGCGATCTTAATTTTGCAGAGATTGGAAGAGGCTCCAGAATTTGAATCCTTACCATAGGTGGCCATGGAAAGCCAAACATGCAATATGTGCCTTGTTTCTTACATGTTTTCTGATGTTGATGTGTTTGGATGTCTTACTGCGGCAACTAGAGGAGCAACAAGTTGGTTGTGATGTACTTATCGATGAATGCTTCAATGATGCCATTTTTTGATAAGCTGTAAGTCGGTGCTCTAGCACTCTATAACAAACCGTGCTCATGTTGTTTGCCCCTATTTTAGAACACAGTGACAAAGAAGAAGTCAACAATTGAACCCAATGGTGTCTTGTTTCAACAAACATTTCATAGCTTGGAATTTGTGGAAATAATATCAAGCTGTTGTTATCGCATTTGAGCAGATCATGTCGTGAATATAATGATGTGTGCATGGATAAGCAGTGTGGCTTTATGCATATGATAGCATTGACAAGCAATGAAGTAGGGGCTACCATAGTCTCTCCATAGCCAAGAACATGAGAAAAAAAGATGGTGTCCCAATTTTGCTTACCATAAACAATTCGTTCTTTAGACTTTGCTCGTAATTTGCCAATTTAAATAGGCACGAGAAGTCGTGATACCAAATTTTGGATTGCAAAAGTTTCTCAAAGTTTGTGTCAATCAATGCATGCATCTTTGGCTTGTAGCATCGTACCTCTCAATTGGCCTTTGTGTATTTGTACCCATATTGCTTATAGACATTGCAAGGCTAGAGCCTTCATTGTCTTGAAGAACAAACTTTCTATGCAAGTAGCAAACCACTTATCTTTGTTTGTCAACTCCCACTTTGCAATCTCCTAGTAGCTAGTGTGTTTGGGAATGTCATATGCACATGGGTGCCCATAAAATAGTGTAAAAAATGCTAGCTTCTTGTAGTACTTGTCTTTAAATATGCTCAATCGTGGGAAGCCTTCTAGCAATAGGTTTATCTTAGAAGTTGACAACTTCCTAGCTTGTGCCATGTACTAGAGTGTTTGTTTCAATGTCATTTTCCAAATGGGGGGGACTTTTTGGTCCATGGTGCCAACATCATCTTCCATGCTCTTTTGCAAGGCTGATATGTGGGCCATCGCAAGTGGGTTGATTTGAACATTGTTTTGCTCGTAAAGTGGTGTGTGGAGGACTTCATGCATTGCACACGTCGTTGTAGTTGGATGAACAAGCGCACTGATGTTGTTGTGAGTGTATTGTAGCCTAACCTTGATTGTGCCCAGCACTGTTGCATTGTCTAAAAGAAACCGTGGTAAGACACATTATGCTCTATCGATATTTGGGAATACATTTACAACACTTCCATGAAAACCATGTTGCCCTTCATATGTTAGCTCTCTTGTTTGTGCAAATGGTATTATTATTTCCACAAGTCGTTCCTTGACTCTCTTTAATCTAGATGTGTACTTTGTTTTTGTTCCTAGACCCATGACCTTTGAGCAAAACTTTGGTGTTTAATACCCAAAAAACAAATAGGTGGAACTTGTTCTATGGACTTAACTTTTTCTTGAGCATGATGTCCTCTACAATGATCCTTTGTTTGCAAATGTACATAGGCATGTGAAGTCGTGATACCCAATTTTGGATTGCAAAGTTTCTAAATGTTTGTGTTCATCAATGCATCTTTGGATTGTAGCATTGTACCTCTCAATTGGCCTTTGTGTATTTGTACCCATTTTGATGATAGACCTTGCCAGACTAGAACCTTCATTGTCTTGAAGAATAGACTTTCTATGCAAGTAGAAAACCACTAGTGTGCTGGGAGTGGTCGTGCTATGCAAAAGAGTACATATGTGCAGTTTGCATTCTCTTTGATGAACTCATGATCCCAACTGAGGTTGTGTGTAGTCAGGTTGATTTCTTTGTCGATTAGGGCTTTTGCAATGATTACATGTGGAGGTGCAAAAGGTATGGCCAGTGCGCATAGGCCTTGAACTGCTCCCTATTTGTATGATGGGTAGCAGTATCAATTTCTAACAATGTTAAATGGACACTTGTTTTTGGAGAGAGGAAAGAAAAAAGGATTTCAATGTTGGTTCAACATCCATCAATGGATGGTAACTTGCAGGCTATGGTCAATCGTAATGTGGGAAATCATTTCATGGTTAATAGGGCTGATGGCATTCGAACGTTTGTTTTGTAGCGATGGGGTTCATGGGCTGTAAATGTTGGAATTGTGAATGGAGATTGAATGTAACCTTGCAGTGCACTTATGACACAAGTCGCTGTAGAGGCAAATCGTTTTCTATTTGATTCAATAATATGTACATAGTTCTTCTTTGATTTACGATTGAAGATAGAATAGAGCTTTGCATGTTTCTACCCTAAGTCGTTACCAAATGCAAACCTTCTTATTGCAAATAGCTTCTTGTAGTACTTGTCTTTAAATATGCTCAATGGTGGGAAGCCTTCTGACAATCGGTTTATCTTGGAAGTCGAGAACTTCCTAGCTTGTGTACAGACCTTATACTAAAGTGTCTATTTCAATGTCATTTTCCAAATGGGGGCAACATTTTGTTCTAGGGTGCAGACATCATCTTCCTTGCTCTCTTGCAAGGCCGATATATGGGCCATCCCAAGTGGGTTGATTTGAACGTTTTTTTTCTCATAAAGTGGTGTGTGGAGGACTTCATGCATTGCACACATCGTTGTAGTTAGATGAACAAGCTCACTAATGTCATTGTGTGTGTATCATATCCTAAGCTTGATATTGCCCAACACTATTGCATTGTTTGAAAGAAACCATGGTAAGACACATTGTGCTCTGTCAATAACTGCAAATAAATTTACAACAATTCCATGCAAACCATGTTGCCCTTCATATGTTAGCTCTCAATTTTGCCCAAATGGTATTATTATTACCACAAGTCCTTCCTCGTCTTTGTTTAACGTAGATGTGTACTTTGTTTATGTTCCTAGATCCATGATCTTTGAGCAAAATTTTGGTGTTTAATGCCTTCTTACTTGGCTTAAGTAGTTCAAGCAAATGCAATGCTTATTCGATGTTGCCTCACTTAGTACAACTCCTTGGTTCTAGAAGAGGCCTTTGGTGGCTAGATTCAATCAGTTATCATGCTTGTCTTGGTTGCAAGCCGAGGATTGGCTCAGAGGTGTTACAAAAAGTTGCAATCGTTATTCTATAAATCTTATTGTGGATGCCTTGCTAGGAGTATCGACCATGAGAATGGTGCTCGTGATAATGTAATGCAGCCTCGATTATAGAAATGATGGGTAAATTGTGTAGCACCTCAACGAGTTGTGTCTTGTGCTCTTTTGTCCAAGCGGTGTAACCTCTAGTCTTATTTGCAAGTAGAAGCAAGGGAATGGTGATAGGTGGGCAACACTGACCATTTAGAAAAAATGCATGGCCTTCCTCTTTGGTGAATGAGACCAGCATTGCTTATAGCGAGTTCACTTTGTTCCAAGAGAGCAAAGTGAATGCCATTGAAAACTTTTTAGAAAGGCATCTCAAGCAGTCATGGACTAAGGTTCTCAAACTAGAAGAGTTTTGAAGAAGCTGTGAAATGTCATCCTTTGCTAGATATGCAGCCTAGGCAGGACTACATTAAGTGAGAAGGTCATGCCAGGTGTTCAGTTCCCACAGTGTCATCCGAAAATGTGCTTGTGCAAGCCATTTAGCAGTGTTTCACAAGAGTGTGTTGGGAGTAGTCGTACTATGAAAAGGAGTGCATCTATGTAATTTACATTCTCTTTGATGAACTCATGATCCCAAGTGAGGTTGTGTGTAGTTAGACTAATTTCTTTGTCCATTTAGGCTTCTGCAAAATTATTACATGTGGAGGTGCAAAAAGTATGGCCAGCGCACAAAGGCCTTGAAGTGCCCCCTATCTGTATGATGAGTAGGAATATGAATTTTGAACAATGTTAATTGGCCACATGTTTGTGGAGAGAGGAAAGCCAAAAGGATTCCAATGTTGGTTCAATCTCAGTCGATGGATGGTAGTGCAGGCTATGTTCAACCGTAATGTGGGAAATCATTTTATGGGCAGTAGGACTGATGGGATTTGAACGTTTGTTTTGCATCAATAGGGTTCATTGGCCATAAATGTTGAAATTCTTGCTGTGAATGGAGATTTAATGTAACCTCGCAGTGCACTTAGGACGCAAGTCCCTATAGAGGCAAATCATTTTCTATTCGATTCAGCACTATGTACGCAGTTCTTCTTTGATTTACGATTGAAGATAGAATAGAGCTTCTTGTGTCTCTACCCTAAGTAGTTACCAAATGCAAACCTTCTTATTGCAAATCAAGGATTGGTTAAAGTCTTCTTTTGAATTTATGACTATACTTAAGCTCCCTCTGCAATTCTAGACTATGCACATGCTTCCACTATAATTGATTTAAGGCTATGTACAATCCTTTTTTGTGTGTGGAAAGAAAGCATAATTCTATTTATGCTTGGAAAAAAACCCCATGTAAATCAACTACCAAAATAGGGATAATGATTGTAAATACAACTAGAAAAATTATGGCTGTTCCAATCTAGTAGCCTGCTAGAAATTCTAGCTCACTACCTATGGACTATCCTAGACATGGGCTAACAGCTAGGGTGGAGGCCTATACATCGAACGGATACCACTCACTGAAAAAGTGTAGAGTATGCCTGCAGCTCTAGTGTTGCAGAAATGCTTCTGCCTCTTGGTGGTACCACATGATCCTAGGTCTCCACACTCCAAAAGGCACGTTGAGTGAAAATAATGTCCTACCAAATGGCTACTAGTGTAGTTTCCATTGGAGCCTACTATCCTCCCATCACTTGACTACAACGGGAAACCCAGATGTTCTAGAGAGTGATGATGGCCATTGTCTCTTGCATACTGTCCCTTGGTAGTGACAACAAGTGGGTACAGGATGGCGGTAGCGTGTCTAAGAACTCCATTTGTGATAATAGAATGTGGAAATGATAGCTTGTTGCAGTATTTGTCTTGAAATATGCTCAATGGTGGGAGCCTTCTGACAACTGGTTTATCTTGGAAGTCAACAAATTCTAGCTTGTGTATAGATCATGTACTAGAGTGTTTGTTTCAAGGTCATTTTCCAAATGGGGGGAACATTTTGGTCCGAGGTGCCAACGTCATCTTTCTTTCTCTCTTGCAAGGCCGATATGTGGGCCATCCCAAGTGGGTTGATTTGAACGTTGTTTTTCTCATAAAGTGGTATGTGGATGACTTCATGCATTGCACACATCATTGTAGTTGGATGAACAAGCCCGATGATATCATTGTGTGTGCATTGTAGCCTAACCTTGATTGTGCCCAGCATCGTTGCATTTTTTGAAAGAAACTGTGGTAAGACACACTGTGCTCTATCAATATCTGTAAATACATTTACAACCCTTCCATACAAACCAAGTTGCCCTTCATATGTTAGGTCTCAATTCTGCACAAATGGTTTTGTTATTGCCACAAGTGGTTCCTCTACTCTATTTAATGTAGATGTGTACTTTGTTTTGTTCCTAAACCCATGATGTTTGAGCAAAACTTTAGTGTTTAATGCCTTCTTACTTGGCTTAAGCAGTTCAAGCAAATGCAATTCTTGTTTGATGTTGCCTCACTTACTACAACTTCTTGGTTCTGGAAGAGGCCTTTGGTGGCTAGATTCAATCAGTTGTCAGGCTTTTCTTGGTTGCCAGTGGAGGATTGGCTCGGTGCTATTACAAAAGGCTGCAATCGCTATTCTATAAATCTTGTTATGGATGCCTTGCAAGGAGTATCGGCCATGAGAATGATGCTCATGATAATGTAATGCGGCCTCGATTTTGCAAAAATGCGGAGTAAAATGTACATCACCTCAACGAGTTGTCTTGTGCGCTTTTGTCCAAGTGGTGTAACCTCTAGTTTTCTTTGCAAGTAGAAGCAATGGAATGATGATAGGTGGGCAACACCGACCATTTAGAAACATTGCATGGCCTTTCCCTCTGGTGAAGGAGAACAGCATTGCTTGTAGTAGGCTCACTTTGTTCCAAGAGAGAAAAGTGAACATCATTGCAAAATTTTCAGAAAGGCATCTCAAGCAGTCATGGAATAAGGTTCTAGAACTAGAAGAGCTATGAAATGTCATCCTTTGCTAGATCTGTAGCCTAGGCAGAACTACATGAAGCGAGAAGGTCATGCCAGGTGTTCGGCTCCCACAGTGTCCTCCGAAAATGTGCTTGTGCAAGCCATCTAGCAGTGTTTCACACAAGTGTGTTGGGATTAGTCATGCTATGCAAAGGAGTACATCTATGCAGTTTGCATTCTATTTGATGAACTCATGATCCCAACTGAAGTTGTGTGCAGTCGGGCTAATTTATTTGTTCATTAGGGCTTTTGTAATTATTACATGTGGAGGTGCAAAAATTATGGCCAACATGCAGAGGCCTTGAAGTGCTCCCTATTCGTATGATGAGTAAAAGTATGAATTTCAAACAATGTTAAGTAGCCACATATTTGTGGAGAGAGGAAAGCCAAAAGGATTCCAATCTTGGTTCAACATTCGTCGATGGATGGTAGTGTAGGCTACGTTCAATCATAATGTGGGAAATCATTTCATGGGTAGTAAGGCTGATGGCATTTGAATGTTTGGTTTGTATCGATGGGGTTCATTGGCCATAAATGTTGAAATTCTTGTTGTGAATGAATATTGAATGTAACCTCGTAGTGCACTTATGACAGAAGTTGCTATAGAGTCGAATCATTTTCTTTTGATTCAGCACTCTATAGGTAGTTCTTCTTTGATTTATGATTGAAGATAGAGTAGAGCTTTCTATGTTTCTACCCTAAGTCATTACCAAATGCAAACCTTCTTATTCCAAATCAAGGATTTCCAACAGTCTACTTTTGAATTTAATGTTACATATAAGCTCCCACTACAATTTTAGACTATCTACATGCTTCCACCACAATTCATTTAAGGCAGTGTACAATGCTTTTTTTCTTTTTTGCAAAGAAAGGAAAATTCTGTTTATGCTTGGAAAAAAACCTCATACAAATCAGCTCCAAAAATAGGGCTAATGATGGTAAATACAACAAGAAAATTTATGGTTGTTCCAAATCCTGCAGCCTGCTAGAAATCGCAGCTCATTGCCTACAGACTATTCGGAACATGGGCAAAGAGCTAGGGTGGAGGCCTATACATCTAGCAAATATCTCCAATCAAAAAGTGTAGAATATGCATGCAGGCCAAGTGTTATAGAAACGGTTCTGCGTCTTAGCGAGCACAGAGTGAATATAATGTCTTGCCAAATGTCTTCCAGTGTGGGTGCCACTAAAGTGTAATGCCCTCCCATCAGTTGAGTGCGATGGGCGACCCATATGTTCTTGGCACTGATGTCGGCCATTGTCTCTTGCACACTGTCCTTCAGTAGTGACAAGTGGGTATGGGATAGTGGTATCGTGTCTAGGAACTCGATCTGTAGGACCTGCTCACCATGAATCTTGTATGCTGGTGATACTAATTCAATAGAAAAAGTGTGGAATCCCTTTAGGAGCCATGCCACCATCCCCCATGTGAGCCCCACGTGAAGTCTCTTTGCATCCTCTAGGTAATGGATGCAATCTGGAAGGTTGCCATCCAAATGATTTGTGCCATAGGACAACTCCAAATGTAGTTTGTATTGTCTCTAACTCTCTCTCCACATAGTGGGCTTACCTGCCACCGTCAACCCTCATCTGCTCCAGCCAAGAGCCGATTGGTAAGCCCCCATGGGCGATGAGTGTGGGGTTAAAGGTCACTGTGCCTTTACCCTGGTTATGTACAATACTCAAACACATATATAAATGAATAAAAAAGAAGATTAGGGTGTTCTGCACCCACCAAAACTTGTGTGGCTATCTGTTTCTCTCTCTCCCTCTTCCATTCTTGCTTCCATTGAGAGCACTCTCAATTAGTATTAGAGCATGGGTGATCTAGCTGAGCGTGCATGAATGCCTGGAAGCTCAGCAGCTCTTTGGGAGGAAGGAGAAGCTCTGTGGGTGATTTTACTTGCATCCAAGTGCACAGAGACCTTGAAGGAACCTTTGGAAAGTCACTTTGGTTTTGCAAAGTGGTTTTGAGAGCCTGTTAAGTGTTTTCAAAGAAAAAGTCATTTTTAAGCTTTTCCCTATTTCGTTCGACAGAGACTCTGTATTGACTTGTAGAGGCAATTATTGCCTACTTTTGGTGTCCAATTCACTCAAGAGCTTGGAAACACCTTCATTCTTGAATTTGGGATCATTTCATTGGATTTTTGACTCATTGTGTCAGTTTCTACGTTTTTCTACCCGGTTGTTAGAACTCAAATTTGGAGCAACCATTTGTTCCAAAAACGTTTTTTAGTCCGTGTGTTGGACCCAGTGGTTGAGACCACAGTTTCCAAAACCGTTTGTCCCATTGCGTTCCGGATGCCTAAAAACCCCTACCTATTAGTTCTTACGCAATTTGGTGGTTTTTAGAGTTATAGATCTCTGTGTATTGGATTTTGTCTCTCTATTATGCATTTTTCATTCTAAGGTTTTGAAACCTTAGATTTATGCCACATGGCAGTGGATAAGTGTTAACTCCTATTTCTCACTCATTGGTTGGGATTTTGGAGTTCTAGCAGTAGAGAGATATTTGCAAATTGTCTTGCTGAGTCCGATTATGAAATGGCACCCCTATTTTGGGGAATCTTAGGTTCTATTTTCAGTAGCAGTCATTGCTGTAGGACCATGATTTCTTGAGAATACCTTATGCAGATCACTCTGGTTGTAGTTTGAGCCATGTGCGCTCATTTCTGGTGTGCATTGGGTTGCAGTGGATGATTTATAGGCCATTTGGATGCATTGTGATCCTTATTGGATGCACTAATAGGCCCAGATTGCCTTGTGGGATGCTATTTTTATGGATGCTTTGCACATGGATGCTATTTTATGCTGAGGGACAGCTTTGACACATTGCAGGTGATGCACTGATAGTGTTATGCTCTCTTGGATGAGATATTGGTAATGCATATGCCCATGGACGGTGTTTATGCTTGAGCCATTTGGCACTTATTGGCATGTTGGATTGCCATTGCAGTTGGCATTTTCTTTTGGGCCAGATTTGCTCATATGGATGCATAGTACATGCACATGAGTCAGTTGCATCTTTTGATGCTTTGAGCTTTGAGTTTTGGTGATATTTCACTCTATTGTGGCATACACATTTGGGTGCACTTGGTATTTGGTGTTGCAGGCACTAGCATTTGGGATTTTGCTTCATTTGCATCATGGCATCCTCTTCCATGTCTGAAAAGGAGTTTTTTAGCATTAAAAAGTTTGATGGGACAAACTTTTCTTTGTGGAAAGAACAAATAAGGGATGTGCTTATTCAAAAGAAGCAGATTAAACCCTTGGCAGGGATTGAAGCTAAGCTTGCAGATATGTATGAGGATGATTGGAATGAGTTGGATGCATTAGCAAAGTCTACTATTAGACTTCATCTTGCAGAGTCAGTTTATTTCACAGTAGTAAATGAGCAGACTACAGAAGATTTGTGGAAGAAATTGTGTGCCACTTATGAGAAGGAAAATGCCTCTAATAAAGTTTATCTCATGAAGAGGTTGTTGGAGCTACAGATGAAGGAAGGGTTCTCCATTCTTCTCACTTGAATGAATTTAATATTATTTTCAGCCAGCTTCAGGCTCGGAAGATGAATTTTGATGTGGAGAAGGATATTGAGTGACGATTGTTAGTTCAAGTTGAAAAAATGACCAAATATTTTTGACAACCATGAAGCTACCTTGGCTGTCTATTGATCCATGTATTAAACAGTGCTTTCAAGGGTGCCAGCAAGTCAATGCTATTGAACACTGAAGATTAACTTGATTCCACCCCTCATGGCATTCTAATTGCCTTGGTCCGCATCCCCAAATTGGCCTTCTCAAATCTATGGGTCACCATGACATTATTAAGGCAATCCCAAAACAAAACTTGAGAGGTCTTATCCTTTGGTCTTGTCCTCTTCTTTCATATCACAAGTAGCCATTCTAAGAAGCTTCTTCAAGCTAACACACAACAAGAACCCAAAGTTTAGGTCTTAAAATATTTGAAGTAGTTATGCTTTCATACTGCTATCTAAGTTTAATTAATTCATACCTTGGTTCATATACATGGCCCATGCCATTGTCACCCCATTTAAGATGTGATGTGTGTGGTCAAACTGTATCCAAGTTTGACAACCAAAGGTCAAATTTTATTGAATGCCTCATTCTATTTGCAAACCAACACGTGATGCACGAGCATTGTTGACATCTTGAGACAAAACAATGATGAGATTCACTCACTTGGCCCAAAAATCTCTCAAAAGTTTACTTCTATGAAAGAAATTGTAGGTGCAATCCCTCTTCAGATACAACAATTCATCATATCCAAAGAACCCCCCAACATCTTGAGATACCGTCATCCAAAACCTGTAATATATAGGAGGGTACAGAGGCATACATGAGTATCTCAACCAAATCATTATGCACACACATTGATTGTTTTCAGCTTGAGACCTGAGATCCTCTAAGACATTATAAAGCTCCTTTTCTACAAGCTGCTCATGGCCACCTTCTTGTACCAAGGAGGTCATAACCAGTTGTTTTACCACACATTTGCACTCTTCTTGGACTAGCATTCTTCTCAATGTTGACCACTCTATCCACCATCCATCTCATCCTCTCCAATAATTTCTTTGATGTTCACACGTGCACACTATGTAAATGCCTACCCATATGTATCATTAATCGACAGACATAATCATTGGTAGGCATGATGTATTACATGCAACAACTGCAAGACTCAATGCATTTGGTGAGCTTCTTGTAGTAGTGGCAAAACACCCTCCCATTAGTTATGGCTAGGAGGCCCTCTTCATGGATCATTTGGAACAATGATCATTGTAAATGCCATTATTTCCCTACCATAGTTATGTTAAATTATGACACTCCAATTGCCCCATACAATGTCTAATCTTACAAACACCTTGAAAGGCAACATTTGACGTGGCTAACTGTGTCCACATATGACAATATAGTATGTACTCCATCACTACCATTATTGAACTAGATTCCTTTGCATAGGGAAACTCAAATATCACATCTCCATCATAAGATCTTGGAATATCATTCACTTTTAAAACATTTTCAATTGTATGCACAAGCTTTCTTAAAGTGTGAGAATTCCTTGTAGCAAGCAAGACAGCGATAGTACTTATACCACTATATGGGCCAACTCTTTCTACTACAAGGGAACCACATCAAGCACCCACAAGGGATTGGGACTTTCTATATCCACAAACACCTTGCTACTCAGGGGTGTCTCACATTCAAAATTGCATGTTTCTTATACAAGACAAACAATGTCCCCTTGAGGATGTACTTGTCATTCCCCTCCTTCTGGGCATCAAAGGCCCCATAGTTGGCAATCATTTCCCCTTCAAGTGTGAGTCAAGGTTCATGCATCTTTTCTTATTTGCTATCACAATGATGGCATCCAAGTGAGGATTGGGAAGCTAAACACTTGGCAAAATGTGTTGCAAGAGTAAGCACAGGTGGCAACATACCAATGGTCTACAAGACAACATGGTAGGATTTTCAACACGTGGCATCATATTCCAATGGTCAATATGAGGAAGGGTTACACTTGTTAGGCAATATGGCGAGCTACCAACACATCATTGGCAATTAGCTTGTCGTCAATGGTCAACAAGCTAATGTGGCGGGATTTTCAACATGGGGCACAATATGGTAACATGTCATTGGCAATCAATTTATTGATAATCGGCAAGTTTATGTGGCATACTGATTGAGGAGGTAGGGAACGTGTCGTCAGAAATTGGCTTGCTGATGATCAACAAGCTAATGTGGCATAAATTTTTAGGAGGATTGACAAATCATCCACAACTAGCTTGCTATGATTGGCAAGCTGATGTGGCACAATTATTGAAAAGGTGGACAAGCACATCGTTGGTGTGATGCAACACATCATTGAAGATCATCTTGTTGATGATTAGAAAGCTAATGTGGCATGGAGGTGGGCAACACCTCATCAGCATGAGGCACATATAATCGGCAATCAAGTTGTCAATGATCGACAAGATGGCATGGCATGGAGGCAAGTGGCACATCTTCAACATTAGGCAACATGTCATTGACAATTAAATTACCGATGATCAAAAAGATGACATGGCACAATATTTAAGGAGCCAAGCAACATGTCATTGGCATGAGGCAACATGTCATTAGCTTTGGCTTATTGATGATTTGACAAACTGACATGGCATAGTCATTGAGGAGGAAAGCAACATGTCATTGGCAATTACCTTGCCGATGATTAGCAAGTTGATATGGCACAATTGTTGTGGAGGAGAGCAACACATCATTGGCAATTGGCTTGCTAATTATCGGCTAGCTATTATATGAGTCCCATCTCACATGTGTGACACGTGGTTTTCATGCCAAAATTATGCAAACCAACAAGATCCACGTCAACCATGTAGTCCACTTGCAAAAATGAGTGATCCATGTTGGCACGTGTTGGCAGTCATTGGATAAGCTAGCAATTGGGTAATAAACTTTTCTCCAACCTTCTTTCCCTCACCTTTGCTTTCTAGCTCTCCTCACCCTTCATCTCTCCTATAGCTTTCTAGCTCTCACCCTCTCCTTTGGCTTCTCTCTAGCTCTCCTCTACCTCCTCACCCACTGAACTCATGTCCCAACTGAAGTTTTTATGAGTGAACTAGAGTGTTCTTGCCCACCTACTCACGTCCCAACCAGATTTTTTGGGAGTGAACTGAAGTATCCTTGCTCTCTAATCTCACCTCCTAACTAAAGTTTCTTGAAGTGAACTCAACTCTCCTTGCCTATCGGCCTCATATCTCAACTGAAGTGAAGTGAAGTGTCCTAAAGAAAATGGTGCCCAAACTTCAATCAAGAAAGGGGAGGAAGGTGCCAGAGTAGTCGATGGTGGACATCAATTTGGGGTCATAAGTTATCGATTCCTCACAGCAAGAGAATCCAACCACTTCTCCCACACCAACGTGCTTGAGGTCAATGAGGCTATCTCTCAAGCACTTACAGGCATGTTTATTTTATCAAAGGCAAGTTCCTCCTCAACCAACAAAGTTTAAGGAAGAAGAAAATTACAAAAGAGACATAGCAACAGTACTGATGACTTTGCCAAAAGACTTTGGTATAATTATCACAACATCCTTACTTCAAGGTTAGCTATCAAGCCACTTCATGGACCTTGAGAAGATCCTACCAAAGATGCCCATGGTAGGCTAACCCTAAACACAATGATAAGAATTGGATACGTCCTCACACAAGGGGAATTCATAATGTTGGTGAGCTTTGTGAGTGAAGAGACACTATTGTTTTACGTGAGATCCTAAGTGGCCAAAAGGCTATTGGATGCACAGTAATCCCACAAGTTCAATTGTGTTGGTATGTATCATTTTTTCCTTTTTTGGATAAGAGTGATTGTATTAATAGAAAAAAGGATACTAAAAGTAAAAAGAAACACATCTGACCCATCCAAAACTAGAGGCCTAACTTTAAAGCTAGAAAAGAGATTCAAAGATCTGCCAACTTCTAGTTTGTAGTACTCCATGATTTTGAGCACAATCAATCTTGAAATTTCATCCTAAGAGCTATCTCAATGAATTTGATTAAATACTTACTATTGCACATCTCCATTACCTTACAACACACCATAATCTTGCATTATCAAGGAAATAAATATTTGGTGCAGTTGTGTTTTACTTTTTAAAAGGGCATGCATACATCATTATTATTAATTATACTATGTGCAACATGATAGAGGTGTCTTAGTTTTTAATGTTCTTTGAGTAATGTGACCACAACAAGGAACACACTCCTATGATGAATTTCAAGTTGGGTATAATATGTGCAAATCCTACATGGACACTATTTAAACTAACCATACAATGTTTGATAAATATCTACATACCCTCCCATGTCTGCTAGTAGTAAGTCTAGTATATCCTCAAACTCTGACAATACCATATCTCGTATGAGCAATGACAAGTTTGACCTAGTAATTAAAGCGAGCATCCCAAGAAAGGCACCCAAAAAAACATGAATTGCAATAATACAAGCAAACTTTAATGCCTAACGATACTTACTATGACTCTCTTTGGACCTTGAACTCTTGACAAAGGAACATTGTAGAGGACATGATGTTCAAGAAAAGGTTATGGCCATAGAAGAGGTTCCACTTATTCCTTTCGGAGATGCAAGAACATGACAAACCTTCATGCTCATGCTCTTGGTGCAAGCACTACTGTAATTCTACTCACACAACAAAACTTCAGATGTGGATCTACCTAGGGACATGTTGCGGGCTTACAGTGGAAGCATTGCACACGTGATGAGAGCAACAACCTTAGCTTGGCCTTGCACTTGCCCCTACTTACATTCACATATACAGCATTGTCCAATGACAAGATATGGACATGGTTTGTAATGTACAAAGACCTAGAATTGTGCCCGTGCTTACATCCACATACACGAACCTATCCACCCATTGACAAACACTACTTGCAATGCATAAAGACTCGAAACTACTATTCATTGATCAGATCTCCTTGATCAGTGGGATGCCATGAAAACATGTAAGAAATGATGCACAACTTGCAAGTTTGGCTTTTCATGGCCACCTATGGTAAGGACTCAAATTATGGAGCCTCTTCCAAACTCTGCAAATTTAAGATCGCATAAGCCAAAACTCAAACTCATTTTCAATTTGTTGATGGAATCATCTACATTGACACTTGATTTCCATGCATTCTTCTTGAAAATTGGGATGTAAAATGACGAGTACATCATTGTGCTATAAAGTGGCATCACCCAACTGACAATCTTTTTAAGGAGCGAGCCAAAGGAACTATACACCAACAACTTCAACCCCAAGTATCCAAACTATGGCAAGCAAACAAGGACATCCAATTTGTCCTCAACCATCATGAAGCAACATCATATTGCACATCATACATAACCAAGAACGATAACAAGGCAAGTGACACCATGTGAAATGGTCTTATGTCATCCCTACAAACAAATACACTTGAAAAAGAGCATGTAAGAAAGGTGTGGAATGCTATACATAACATGAAACACTTCAACACAGAACAATTTGCTTATCTATGCCTATCGCTCTTCTTACAAGTGCAAGCAGACAACGAGTCTATTACATTAACACAAGTGCTCTCGGTGAACATATGCTACTATTGAAAAGATGTTCACAACTTCAAGAAATGGACTCTTGTTGTCACTACCAAAGGACAGTGTGCAGGAGACAATGGCCATCATCACTGCCTGGAACATATGGGTTGCCCATTGTAGTCAGGTGATGGGAGGGCATTAGTCTCCAATGGCACCTACACTGCATTGCTCTTTGTAGTCACTCTGCAGCTATTGAGAATGCGAAGATGCAGGATCATGTGGTACCACTAAGAGGTGGAACCGTTTCTGTAACACTTGGCCTACAAGCATATTCTACACTTTTTCAGTTAGAGATATCCACTGGATGTACAAGCCTCCGTCCTAGCTTTTTGCACATGTTCCAAATAGTCTATACGTAGTGAGCTGCAATTTCTAGCAGGTTGCTAGATTTGGAATAGCCATAAGTTTTCTTGTTGTATTTACCATCATTAGCCCTATTTTTGCAACTGATTTGTATGGGGGTTTTTTCCAAGCATAAATAGAATTTTCCTTTCTTTGCAACAACAAAAAAAAGCATTGTACATAGCCTTAAATAAATTGTGGTGGAAGCATGTAGATACTCTAGAATTGCATCGGGAGCTTATATGTAGCCATAAATTCAAAAGGAGACTTTTACAAATCCTTGATTTCCAATAAGAAGGTTTGCATTTGGTAACGACTCACAGTAGAAACACAGGAAGCTCTATTTTATCTTCAATCATAAATCAAAGAAGAACTACATTCAGACTGCTAAATCAAAAAGAAAATGATTCGATTCTATAGTGACTTCTATCATAAGTGCACTGCAAGGTTACATTCAATCTCCATGCACAACGATAATTTCAACATTTATGGCCAATAAACCCCATCGATACAAAACAAAATTTTGAATGCCATCAGCCCTACTACCCATGAAATTATTTCCCACATTACGATTGAACGTAGCCTGCACTACCATCCATCAATGGATGTTGAACCAAGATTGGATTCCTTTTGGCTTTCCTCTCTCCACAAACACGTGGCCACTTAACATTGTTCAAAATTCATACTCCTACTCATCATATAGATAGGGAGCACTTCAAGGCCTATGTGCGCTGGCCATACTTTTTGCACCTCCACATGTAATAATTGTAGAAGCCCTAATGGACAAATAAATCAACTTGACTGCACAAAACCTCATTTTGGATCATGAGTTCATCAAAGAGAACGAAAATTGTACCGATGTACTCCCAGCACACTCATGTGAAACACTGCTAGATGGCTTGGACAAGCACATTTTTGGACTCTTTTTGGAGGACACCGTGGGAACCAAACACCTGGCATAACCTTCTCACTTCATGTAGTTCCAACTAGACTGTAGATTTAGCAAAGGATGACATTTCATGGCTTCTTCAAAACTCTTCCAGTTCTAGAGCTTAGTCCATGATTGCTTGAGATGCCTTTCTGAAAAGGTTGCAATGACGTTCACTTTGCTCTCTTGGAACAAAGTGAGCCCACTACAAGAAGTGCTGGCCTCTTTTGCTAGAGGGAAAGGACATGCATTGTTTCTAAATGGTCGGTGTTTCCCACCTATCATCATTCCATTGCTTCTACTTGCAAATAAGACTAGAGGCTACACTTGGACAAAAGAGCACAAGACACAACTCGTGTAGGTCCTGCACAATTTACCTAGCATTTCTACAACCGAGGCCGCATTACATTATCATGAGCATCATTCTCATGGACGATACTCCTCATGCAAGGCATCCACAATAAGATTTAGAGAATATCGATTTTAGCTTTTTGTAATAGCACTGATCCAATTCGTAGATTGCAACCAAGAAAAGTCTGACAATTGATTGAATCTAGCCACGAAAGGCCTCTTCTAAAACCAAGGAGTTGTACTTAGTGAGGCATCATCGAACAAGCATTACATTTGCTTGCACTTCTTAAGCTAAGTAAGAAGGCATTAAAAACCAAGTTTTTGCTCAAATTGAGAGTGCTCTCAATGGAAGCAAGAACGAAAGAGGGAGAGAGAGAGAGACAAAGAGCCACACAAGTTTTTGGTGGGTGCAAAACACCCTAATCTTCTTTTTCATTCATTTATATATGTGTTTGAGTATTGTACATAACCGGGGTAAAGGCATAGTGACCTTTAACCCCCACAACCTCCCACTTAAAGGACAATGTGCCTTTAAGGGAGAACAACCAGTGAGCATACTATCCAATGCCCATCAATACATGACAATACTCAAACCGCTGACCAGGTAGACTCTTCGTCAGCATATTTGCAGGGTTATCATCTGTATGAACCTTGACAAGCTCTATGCGCTTGTCCTCAAGTACCTCCCTAATGAAATGATACCTGACCTCAATGTGTTTGGTCTTTGCATGAAAGACCGGATTCTGTGCTAGCTGAATAGCACTCATGGAATCACTATGCAATGTCGGTACACCTATATGAATCCCCAAATCTCCCACTAACCGATCAAGCCATATAGCCTCCTTGCAACCCTTTGTGGCTGCAACATACTCAGCCTCTGTGGTAGATAAAGCAACGCACTTCTGTGCATGAGACATCCACGACACTGCACCACCTGCAAAGGTGAACACATAACCAGAAGTGGATCTCCTACTATCCACATGCCCTGCATAGTCTGAATCTGTGTACCCGAGTAAATGCATTTCTCCTCTACCAAAGTAGATGCACATCTCCTTGGTACCCTTCATGTACCTCATGATGCACTTAACTGCCTCCCAATGCCTCTTTCTTGGATTAGCCATATACCGGCTAACAACTCCCACTGCAAATGCAATGTCTGGTCTAGTAGCTATCATAGCATACATAAGACTCCCAATTGCTGATGCATAAGGAACCTTGCCATCATGGCCCTTCCTCATCTGATTTGGGACTATTTGTATGACTCAGTTTCACATATGGAGGCAATGGAGTACTCACTGCCTTCCCCTCCTCCATATTGAAACGCTGCATTACTTTTGTAACATACTCTTTTTGTGAAAGCCAAAGGAGTTTCCTACTCCGATCACGCATGATGCGCATACCAAGAATATGACCTGCAAGTCCCAAATCCTTCATATCAAAGGCCTCATGCAACTTGGCCTTTAATGCGTCTAGCTCATAAGTATTCTTGCTAGCCAATAGCATATCATCCACATACAGTGCCAAGATTATCAGGCTATTATCAAAATTGAGAGCTAACTTATGAAGTGAAACTTTGTTTGCATGGAAGTGTTGTAAATGTATTCATAGATATTGATAGAGCACAATGTGTCTTACCATGGTTTCTTTCAACCAATGCAATGTTCCTGGGCACAATCAAGGTTAGGCTACAATACACACATAACAACATCGATGGGCTTCTTCATTCAACTACAGTGATGTGCACAATGCATGAAGTCCTTCACACACCACTTTACGAGAAAAACAACGTTCAAATCAACCCACTTAGGATGGCCCACATATCAGCCTTACAAGAGAGCAAGAAATACGACATTGGCACACTGGACCAAAAAGCTCCCCCCATTTGGAAAATGACATTGAAATAGACACTCTAGTGCATCGTCTGTACACAATCTACGAAGTTGTCAACTTCCAAGATAAACTGGTTGTCAGAAGGTTTCCCACCATTGAACATATTTAAAGACAAGTATTGTAATAATCTAGCATTTTTGACACTATTTTATGGGCACCCATGTGCATACAACATTCCCAAACACACTTGTTACTGGAAATTGCAAAGTAGGAGTTGACAAACAAGGATAAGCGATTCGCTACTTGCATAGAAAGTCTATTCTTCAAGACAATGAAGGTTCTAGTCTGGCAAGGTCTATCATCAATATGGGTACTAATATGCAAAGGCCAATTGAGTGATACGATGCTACAAGCCAAAGATGCATTAATTAAAACAAACATTGAGAAACTTTTGTAATCCAAATTTGGGTATCACGACTTCACATGCCTATGTACATTTGCAAATTATGAGGAGTGTCTAAAGAAGGAACTGTTTGTAATGGTAAGGAAAATTGGGCCGCCATCTCTTTTTCTCATGTTCTTGGCTATAGAGAGACTTTTGCAGCCCTTACTTCACTACTTGTCCATGCTATTATATGCATAAAGCCATGCTCCTTATCCAGGCACACAGAATGATCATCACGACATGATCTACTCAGATGTAATAACAAGAGCTTGATATTAATTCCACAAATTCCAAGGTATGAAATGTTTGTTTAAACAAGACACGTCTATATTGGGCTCGATTGCTGACTTCTTCTTTGTCATCGTGTTCCATAAAAGGGGCAATAAACATGACCACGGTTTGTTGTGGAGTGTTGGAACACCAACTTACAATTCATCTAAAAATGGCATCATTGAAGCGTTCATCTATAAGTACATCACAATGAACTTGTCGCTCCTTGAGTTGTCAAAGAAAGACATCCAAACACATAAACATCGAAAAACATGTAAGAAACGTGGCACATCTTATAGGTTTAGCTTTCCATGGCCATCTATTGTAAGGACTCAAATTCTGGAGCCTCTTCCAATCTTTACAAATTTAAGATCGCACAAGCCAAAACTCAAACTCATTTTCAACTTGTTGATGGAACCATCTACATTGACACTTGATTTCAATGCATTCTTCTTTAAAATCAAGATGTAAAATGACGACTGTATCATTGTGCTACAAAGTGGCATCACCCAGCCAACAATCTTTTTAAGGCATGAGCCCAAGGAACTATACACCAACAACTTCAACCCCAAGAATCCAAACTATGGCAAGCAAACAAGGACATCCAATTTGTCCTTAACCCTCATGAAGTAGCATCATATTGCATATCGTACATAACCAAGAATGATAAAGAGGCAAGTGGCACCATGCTAAATGCTCTAATGTCAGTTTGTCTGCATAGGACATATTAAAAGGCCATCCCATAAGCAAGATGAGCCACACAATTAGATGATATCTAATGGTGACTGAACGACATCGAATCTCAAACGTTGGATGATAATCCTCATCCAAGGGCACACGAATATCGCCATCCCTTAGCCATTAGATCTCTCCAAGATCTAATGGTTTTGATTGAGCATGAGATGAAGTCAAGAAGCTGCCATTACCTCCATACATGAGCATGGAGAGCATTAACTGTACTTGGCACCCATTAAGCTAGAGTCACTATATCCCTTGGATCATATTGATCCATTTAAATCACCACTTCCTCTTACCATGTTATTTTGACTTACTCGAGTTACTTAGGGTGAGACCATTTTTCTCCACCAATGAGGAGGAAGAAAAAATCCTTGATGTTTTTAATGCTCAAGCCTCCTCATTGGCATAGTCTAAGAGCCTAATCCACGTTTAAGCCCATTCTTAAGGTCCTATTGCAAGAGGCCCTTTTTAAATCCAAAATTCCCCTAATGATTACACCATAGCTTTAGTTTCTTGTTGGACCCATCTGCTCCCTTGTCGAACTCTAGTTTGCAACCAACATATGATTCCTCAACTCTGTATGGATGCTTTTCGAGAATGATGCCTTCTATTATTTGATACAATTGAATTGATTTTGCAAGTTTTGGTGCCTTTTCCTTTTCAAACTTCAAAGTCCTACCTAGTAAGCATCTAAGAAACCAATCGAACATCTTGTGCAATGCATTGCTATGAGTGACACAACCACCATGCCTTGAGTTCTTGACATAGGATGCATTGGCCCTATAGTGCAACTTTTCCATGCCAAAGTTGTGTATTCCAAATGGACAAAGGGCCCTAACTCTGTACAAACCATGTTCTGTGCACATCAAGAATATTCTACAAACATGACAAGCATCATTTCAGCAACAAAATTTTTGAATAAAGAAAGTGCTAAATATTATGATGGTGACAGGATTACCATGTAATGCATAATGTGCAACTCCCCCCATGCTTTCACCATTAATTGCATAAACTCTTGCACAGCCATCCTGAACCTTTCATTATACATTCGTCAATTCGACCTTGGCAAAGCAATTTTATCAATGTATCTAACTTTTTCATAAGTGTTTTGCTCTCAAAGTCACTACTTCAGGATGTAAAGCCTTATTGGTCATGCATTCACACAATACAATGTATGTTTTTCTTTGTCAAGATTGTGGTTGGATAAGAATCTCCTTGCCTTTGCTCCACCCGACAGTTGGCAAGAAGATTTTGTGTTGCTCCAGAAATTTCTTGTCCTCCTTAAGCTTGAGATGTCCTCCATGGAATCCCATCTTTGAAAGAAACTTCTAAGTGTCTACAATCATCTTGTTGCAGATACTTCTTGCAAAATCATCTTCCATGCATAAACAAGATGCAAATATAACAACTTATCAAGTATCTGTAGTTTTGCATGTAAAGTACATATGTGTACTCTCTCTAGTGGGATGGGCAAGATGGGATCCCACATTGGATTCTTCTTGTCGCAATTGGGGGCTTATGTTTGGCTATCAAACACCATTCTCCCATTGTAATCCAACATTTTGCTCCTGTTGAGAACACCAACTTACTCAGTGGACAAGGATAGTAGAAATGGTGGAAACTACAGGTACCATGATGCTGCTAATTTTTGAATGCACCTTCTTCATGATGTATGAGCACTTTCTTCATTATTGATTTTGAATTTTGCATCAACTACAACCAAAGCAATGGCTTTCTATTTAATGCTACAATAAAATCAACCTTTTGTAAATGACACTTTCATGCTAGAGCAAACCTCCCTTTAATGGCGAGACCAATACCTTGTGTTGCTTCTTCTTTCTCATCATTTCTTTCTTTGAAACATTCGACCAAAGATTCATTGATAGGCATAGATAAGCAACTTGTTGTGCACTGATGTCTTCCGTGTATGTATAGCATTCCCGACATAGATAGGATCTCTCTCTCTCTCTCTCTCTCTCTCTCTCTCTCTCTCTCTCTCCATGATTGGGACTCAAAGCCAATGACTCGACACCTCAGACAGAGGGTAGACACACAGAATACACTCGGGGATATCGCCTCCATGTTCACCATAGGAGCTCATCCGACAAGGGTTACTATAGCCCCTATTAGACGTAGAGCTATGACCAAAAGATGTCATAGGACTGCACCCTCAAGTGGCCGACAGCACTCTATCGCCGATTTCCTGCCTCCAATGCCTCATCCACCTCTGATGTCCTGATGAGGATGATGATGATGTTGTGACTGATTTGTAGTTCGATCACCGACATGACTATGTTGTACTTAGTACTTAGAACTATCATTCTGCATGATTTTTACATTATGCATCGGTGTGGATGCTCATTTAGTAGCTCCACCCTCACAGCTTGATTGTACCAAGGTTTCACAATCTCATAGACCCATCGGTCTTCTAAAGACTTTAATAAACTCTCTCTCTCTCTCTCTCTCTCTCTCTCTCTCTCTCTCTCTCTCTCTCTCTCTCTCTCTCTCTCTCGTGACAAGGCATCACCCTTGACGTAGCCCACCGGATCCAAAGATCGAGGAGACCACGCCCTCCCCCATATCGCGAGACAGCTCAACAGACACAGATACGAGAGCTTCGCACATCTCATCAGAGTGCCACCAAGTTATCTGGATATATGGAACCTGAGCATGTACTAGGAGTGCTAGCCCTGAGCGCCTGACAAGCTTCTGTTACTTTGCTACTCTAGTATTTTTTTCACTAGTTGAGCATGTTAGCATTTTAGCTTTTGCTTTCAGTTTTTCAGCTTTCAGTTCTCAGCAAGGGTCTTAGTGAACCCTTTGCTTCAGCCCTCAATGGCTTGTATGAGGTACTTCTTGGATTCGTACTTTGTCTCATAGGCCCACGACGCCTCTTGCAGACCTCTCTCTCTCTCTCTCTCTCTCTCTCTCTCTCTCTCTCACATCCAAACCAAGGGTGCCTCGCTGCTTTCATTCCTGAGGCGGTTCAACATAGAGAGCACTTTACACAAGATAAAGAGGCAGGCCTCAAACACACTACCCGACTCTTCTCATAGCAAGATCACGCAGTTCTTCCAGTCAAATCGTTTGTTCACCCATGAATTTAATGCTTGCAGTAATATCCATATAGTCATTTCCATTCCAACCTTGTTCCATGCGCTAGGTTGGTGCTAGGCCCACTTGCTTGCTCTTTGCTTTGGTCCATGAGATCTAGTCTTGACCTAATGGTTGTCTTTGATGATAGCTACACAACCCTACATCCTCGACATGTGGTACTCTCTCACTCCATTTCTCCCCACATCATTTATTTCATGTGCAGACCATAACTCCTAGTCAAAATCTCTCATTTAATATAGATTTCCACACCCTTTTCACTTATAATTGACATATCAATCATTTTTCTAATCCTCCCCTTATGAGGTCCTATTTGAGTGCATACTTCCCCTAATGTGTATATAGCATGAAATGCCATAAAGTGCATGTTTTGACCACAATTTGTATGCTCACACTTGGAGGCTAGGGTTTTTGTGAGGGGTGGTGTGGCAAGCTTGGGAGCGAGGTGGGGGTTAGGGAGGCTGGGGGACGTTGGGGGTGGGGGGGAGGGGGGGGGGGAAGGCATAGTGGTTGGGGGAGATTGGGAGGGGGGGTAGGGGGAGGGAGGGGGGAAAAGGAGGGGGGGTGGAGGTGGGGGGCAGGGTGGAACCATAGCCTAAAAAATATGATGGGCCTATATAAAACGTATCCTAAATCCTTAACTCTCAGTATTGGATGGCAAGAGTGAAGAACACCACCAAGCCAATAGGACGTCACCTCCATCCTTCTTCCCTCCATCTCCATGACCTCCATGGTCTTCGCACACACGAATCTCTCTAGGGACTCAAATCCCCCTCTATTGGCACCTCTCATGTGTGCCCTCCTCCAACTCTTGTGAGCCATCCCCCAACTCTCATGAGCCCTCCCCTAACTCTCATAATGAACATCCAAACTCTCGTGAGCGCTCCCTAGAATCTTGTATGAGTAGGAGCAGAAGGAATATTGTGAGTCCTCCCCACGATAGAACTACTCAGCTCTCTCCTACCCATGAGCAATACCCCCATGACAAAGACCTCCCCTCTCCATGAGAGATAGGCCACCCTCCCCATGAGAAGTCCCCTAAGCTCCCCCAGTTGAGCAAAATGTTTTTGAGAATCTCGGCAGCAAGATCGAGAAACTTGTTGAAAGGCTTCTTGAAAAGCAGACAGCAAGGGAATCCACTATCGTTCCCCTTCCTCTTCTACAACCTATAATGGACAAAGTACATGTGCCACTAGAAGGGGTCCCCTTGCCACCACCTAAGTAGCCTAGGGATAGAACAAAGAAGATGCCATGAAAGCCCCATCAAAGAGACAGAGTTTAGGGTGCAGATTTGAGTCGTGCATGTGAGGAATTCATAGGAAGAGAATATCAAAGAAGAGTGCCGTAGGAGTTGAGAGATGATAAGAGGCCATAGAGCCATGTATGGGTACTTGTACAGCCTCCACCAAGAGTGTCCGAGAAATCAGACATCTACAAAAGAGCACTAAGAATCTAATCTTGTGTGCTCCTTTCCAATGCATTGTATGAGGGATTGCACAAGGATACGACGATTTTTGCTTCAGTATAGGTGCTATGAGGGTGCTCCAAAAGGCTATGGAACAAGTCACAATAGGGCTCTTCGAGGGCACAAACTTGTGTGCCATCTAGGCAAAGCATGTCACTGTGATGGACAAAGACATCGCTTTGGTAAAGTGGCTACAGATGGATCCCAACCTTAGACCATAGAGTTTCATGGAGACCATCCTTAGGAGTTTGAATATCCCCTTGCCCTTTGGAGGCACAACTTTGTATCTGATGCCCACAGTAGCAAACTCTTTGAATATAAAGTACGTTTATTTCGTATAATATCACATTGTTGTTTCCTTTTCTTGTTTATGATGCATTTTGATTTTCATTTTCAATGTTGAAAAGGTAAATAATGTCATTTTAAAATGGCCCTTTCATTTTCTATCAAATCCAGGTGGAATTTCACCATGCCACAAAAGGCAAAATTCTTAGAGATGTCAAAAGGAGACTAGAAGCCCTAACACCCACAATGGCGTGAATTTGGACATTTCGAGGCTGTCCAAATGTCCAAATTTGTTCCAGGGAAGGTTTTAGTACTTTTGGGCTCCTTTCAATGTCTTAAACAATTTTGCCATCTATGGCACAGTGAAATTCCACCTGGATTTGACAAAACTAATGACTACAGTGCCAAACGTCCAAGAGCATAACTTTGATTTTAATTTTATTTTAAAAGTGATAAACAAAGAAAAAATTCAAAATTAATCTATAGGATTTGACATGAAAGATCTTGGGATTATGCATTATTTTCTTACATTTTGAAAGGTTGAATAATGTTATTTCATGATGGAAGTGTCATTTCTTTAAAATCCAAGAGGAATTTCACTATACCATAGAAGGCAAAGTTGTTCGGGATGTCACAAGGAGCCTAGAAAGCATGAAACGTGCCATGGCACAAATTTGTCCATTTGGGGCCTCCCAAATGGACAAATTTGAGCCATGCTAGGTTTCATGTTTTTTGGGCTCCTTATGACATCCTAGACAACTTTGTCTTCTGCGACATGGTGAAATTCCTCTTGGATTTGACAAAAATGATCATCACAGTGCTCGAAACTCGCCAAGAGCATATAGAACTGGCTAGAAATGTAGTAGTGGATGCAATGTTTACACAATTAATAGGATGGAATAAATATGTTAAACCATGAAGGAATATATCAAGAACACTGATGACTTAAAACAAATACAACAGTAAAGAAGGAAACAAATGCAATGCAATAATATGTTAAACGTGGAGAAATATATATATCAAGAATAGTGATGCCTTAAAACAAATAAGAAAGACATGTATCCATCAAAATAGGTGTTTGTATTCCAAAATGTATTACAAGAGGCCTCACAGGCTATCTTTTTTCTTAGCTACTTCTAGTACATCCATAATAGTGTCTTTGAATCCTCGAATGTACTCCTAGATTTAAAACTTCGTGGTAGCACTAAGGTCATCCTCTCTTGGTGCCAACAACATAATTGTTGTCTTCAATGCCCTATCCTAGATATTCAATCCCAATGCATTGACGACAACCAAGCAATGGACCAAAACAGTCTTGTTGGCATTGTGAGTGATGTTGGAATACTCTATAGCATGTGACAATTCCTTGCATTTTAGCAACTGCATAGGCCTTAGAAGAGAAAATTTATTGTGGAAGACCACAATCTATTGTGCTACTTTACCGAGGTAATGGAATAAAGAGTTATCTCACCCAAATGCACTGCAAACATGGCCCCATCAAGATGAGAACTCATCAACCTCAAATGCCTCCTGCAACAATTCAACAAGCATTAGAAGACCAACAAAACAAGTTATACCAAAAGACCATCAAACACAAAACATTGTTCCAACTTACCACTACAGCATCATCGGCTTCTATTCCTTCCTCTCTTGCAATGTTGATGGATCTATCTGATGTATCCAGTTCCATCTTTCTCCTATTCTATGTTGAAAGTGGAAGCTTCTGTATCGGAGGGCTATGCATCATATATTAACATGTTTGCATCTCTCAATCTAACCAACGTCATCAATAGAGAGTCTTCCATTGTCTCGTCTTTTGAACTCAAAAATCTGGGATCTTTGACACTTGTGTCAACATCAAACCTAGATAGGACTCTGAGTGCCTCATCCTCTCGTAGTCCAAAAAGAAACTCGATTTCATGGAGGAACACATAATCTTCTCCATCAACAAGGAATGGGGACGATGACCATATATCTGATACTGGGTCAGTGGTCTTTGATGCAAATTCTTGCTCTATGCTTGCAAGGGGCTCTTAGAGTAGGTGCAATGCTTTAGCTACTTCCATTTCCCCCTTGCATGGTCAAGAGTCTCTTCCATGTACAAGTTAGAGTCTAGTCTAGAGACGAGGATATCAGTAGCTTTGGTAGAGGCGAGGGTTGATGATGAGGCATCTTCCTCTAAATTCCATTCCTAGAGAAGAAGATTTCCCATGAAAGGGACCTAGTGCCTATATTTCCCATGATATCTGCTTCCAAAAAGTCATTCACTTTTGGCTTCCTAAACCCATCCCCTATAAGATTATCATCAAAGTGGGCCAATTGCTTCACAAACTTGGGTTCATCTAGGAATAGATACTTGATGTAATCTATTGGAACCCATCTTTTGAAAGACACATCAAAATTAGTGAAATTCTCTTGCATGTAGTTGATGAGATCTTTGAAGTCATCCTTGGCTCACATATATGTGCCTAGGACACCTAAGGTCTTGTTAAACACAAGAAAAGCCTCTTTCTCACGATCTACAAATGCAATTTGTGAGATGAAATCATGGAATGTAGCTCTTGCTAAATCCATGGAAGATGTGCTTAAATAGTGATGAAGGGAGTGAGATAGTTTTGAGGGTGGGAGTTTCTATGGCTCTCTAAAAGTGAAAGTGAGAATTGAATGTAAAAATGGCTCTTACCTCTATGTATATCAAGACCATAAAAAGTAAAAAGCTAAATCATATAATCCCCAATTTTTGGAAAAAAATTAACATGAAAGCATAGGAAAATAACATCAAAAGAAATCACACCTCATTTTAAATGTCCTCCATTTTGAAAATGACAAAAAATTTAATGCCACACCCATCAACACATTGTTAACTATCTTCAAAGTTGCAAGAGGAATGAAATTGGCACTATGCATGCATTTCTCTACATGTTGGCTGATCTTTTCACCATCTAAGATAAAGTTGAAGGACTCTGACATGCCATCCTCCATGACTAATAGGTGTTCTTGCACATCCTCTAGAGTCAATTGTGATGGGTTTGTCTTCATCGTTAGAGTTAAGGGGAAACCACCAGCCATTTTTTTTCTTCCAACACCTATACTAAAAAACTAAATACAACATTTGGCATGATATATGGTATCTAATGATCACATTGTCCTTACATTTGTGACATTGAAACATATCATCCTTTTGTTCACCTAACCTGGTTCCCCAACAATTCATCCCAAGTAAATCTTCAAGAGCATTTTCATCTAGACGCTTGTAGGACTACATAGTTTTTGTTCTATGCATAGGTATATTTTGAAAACAAGAAGCAAAAATGTGTAGAGGAATAAACCAAGATAACCTTGCCCATTTGGATCCAAATGTGAACTTCATAGCCTTGCCCACATCCTTTGCAATCTTTTCTTTATACAATTGCAATTCCCTCAAGTCCACCATGTTGCAATCCATGTCTTGAAGTTGTGGTGGTGCAATGCTTTGCAAGCAGACATAGCTTGATGATGTCCTTAGAGTGATGTGTGTCACATTATACCAATTCACATTCTTCTTTTGCAAGGAGGAGGACTTCTCCCTAGCATGCATTTGCTTACCTAAATCCTCATGAATTGCAATGAACTTGCCTATGAATGATTCGATTGGTTCCAACTCCTCAAAGTTCAAACAAAAAAAATATGCCATGAATAAGAGCTCTTATGAACTAAACACAAAATTTCCAAATGGACTCATTACACTTACCAATAGTGTAATGGTATCCTAGATTGATTGAATGATGAAGGTAGCCAGCTGCATATCTTTTCCCATGTAGATGTGTTGCACCTTTGTAAGCCATCTTTCTTCTCAAACTTGAGCTTCAAGATGTGTCCCTTCCACTCATGCAAGATATATGACCTCTCTTGCTCTTGGAAAGCTTATGTGGACATTTGGCCAATCCTTTTATGACTATCCAATCATTAAAGTTGTAGCTGCAAGGGATCCACTCATCCAATTCATTTCTAGTGTTGTGGAAAACACAAGGAAAACAAAACAGGTCACAAAATTGCATGGTCATATAGCCCTATTCCTCACCATACTTGCAAAGGTCACAAAAGTGGGAATGGGACTCCTACACAAGGCGATGTAGCTCAAAGGGAGAGAGCAGCTCCTAAGGTATATAGGGAATGCACAAGGTGATTAAATTGGGGGAGGGGGGCGTGTTTCTTGCTTGCATTCAAAAGAGCCAATTAGGGTAGCTTGTGCAAATTCAAAGAAAGATGCACATGATGCACCAAATCTACAGATCAAAGGGTACCAACATCCATTTTTAGCATTTGTAGATCCATCACAACTCCTCAAAACTCTAGTATGCCTAGCATTGTTGCATGTGGCAATTGATGCATATAATTCTCATTTGCTTGAAGCTAGTTTTGACCATGCATCATTGATGTAAGTTTGTATATGGAGCCCCCAAAAAATACCGAGGTGGTGAACTTATGTGCTATTTTACAACTTGACAAGTCAATTAATGACTTATATATCAAACATCAATAGAGTGCTCATTAATGACCATAACTTTCACATTCTCTTTATTTTGAAAATGTCATATATCAATTTATTCAATCAATGCTCTTTAAAATTGTTTTAGAATTGCTAGCATTTGTAGGGTTTTACTTGGCAATAACTTTAAATTCGGGAATTAGTGGTAATTGGACACATATAATGCCTCTTAATCATGATTCTTTTTTGTTTTAAAACTTTTGCTTTATCACAATGGTGTAATTGTATATCCCATGACGTAAACATGTGAAGTTTATCTTAAGTAGAGAGTTTCACTTTAAACATGTTAAATTTACCTCGAGTACAAAGTTGCCCTTTGCTTGCCATTTGAGAAGAAGTGTCTTCAATTTCTAAAAATTTAAGGTATGCCAAATTATAAAGTTGCTATCATTTAAAGTATGCCAAAATTTAAGGTATGCGAAATTATAAAGTTGCAATCATTTAAACTAGTGGAGGGTTCAAAAGTATGCTTTGTAGCTTCTATAACCTGTGTTTTGTATGGGGACACTCTCAGAGGAAAAGTAAGAGGCCACTGTTTTTTCCACCATCATCGGCAAGCAACTTAGCAACTATTTGAAGAAAGAGAAAGCGAGCTTATCCACTGTCTCAAGGGTTGGCCGGGAAAAGGCATTCTTACGAGAAACACAGGAAAAGTAAGACTAGGCCACTGTTTTTTCCATCATCGGCCTTGGAAGACAAGCTATTTGAAGAAAGAAAAAGCAAGCTTATCCATTATCTCCGGGGTTGGCCAGGAAAAGGCTTTCTTGCGAGAAAGACAACCGTGGACACTCTTCTGTCGCTTTTGCGAACATGATTGAGGACGGACCCTGTTGTTCGAACCCTCGAAATCTGAGGCGACACACAGGCACGGCCATTGGACGGTCTACGTACATGGCTTCCCAATCTCCTCAGATTCAGCTCGCCAGGAGTGCATGTGACGAAGAGAAGGCTATTGCTACGGTATCCTGCAGGTTGAATCATAATATTGAGGCTTGTTGCTTTCAACGAAAAGAGTCCGTCCAGTACATCTTGCGATTATATTGGGTCGACGAGGGTGACAGGTCTACTCTGTTGCAGTTTCAACTATCAATCACACACACCGACGGCCCCTGCATCCCATAATTGAGATCACTTGCCGTAGGGCTTTGCCCCGCGGACTGCAACGCGTGTTTGTCCTTCTTTGCTTTATAATATTTCGTTGTCCGACGCAGAACTGCCTTTGCCAGCAAGCTGCCCAAGCTACCGCCCTCGGGCTCGGATCCACTTTTCTGATGGCCCAAACTCATCAACCTCGCAAGCTGCAAGTTGCGAGGTGCAGGCAATTTGAGAAGAGCGCTGCGCAATTGGCAAAAAGCTTTGAAAGAGAGGGTCCGGACTGCAAGAAATCAAAGGACAGGAAGCGATGAGCAGAGAGTACAACAATTCACTACAAACCAAACGACCAAGCCTTCGAAGTTCGTGTTAAGTGCAGCAATGAGATGCTGTGTAGCTGTGTCGCCTGTGAATGGCCGACATGATCTTTCATGTATGATTTGCAAAGTAGCCGCTCATGCTCGTCCAACGTAATAAACTATTCTTGTTCTTTGCAAAGGTGCCAGCTAGGGCTTATTTTGATGCTTTGGTCCTCATCATGGAATGCTAAAAATGCTGTTCCAATCTTTAGCTCTTGTCGTGTTCTTGGTGCCTGGACACCTCCTAAGATATATGATTACTCACGAGTTGAAGAAAAGTTTTTTGCACGGGCATTTAAATTCAATCGAGCTGGGAGATGAATCGAGAGGCATTTATGACTTCCACCCCCGCTCCTCCATTCATGTGGCCTACCAAGAGAGAGAAAAGAAAAAGGAGAGAGAGAGAGAAAAAGAAGAAGAGAGAGGGGGAGTCCCAATGTGAGAGAGAGAGAGAGAAATGGAAGAGGAGAGAGAGGGAATGAATGCACTTCCAAAAAAGCACACCCAAATTTGAAGAGATGCTCTAGAGTCTAAAGTCAACACACCATCCAATCAAAGAATTTGCAAAAAAACAGATCTGAAAAATGCTAGAAATTATTTGACATCTCAAAAGTTGAACCTTCACTAAGGCTACCTAAAGGCAGGCTAAAAAATCTGAAATTTTCAATGGACATTACAAGAGATATCAAAACTAAACAATTTCACCCCATTAAGGATACAATCTATTATGAAGGGAGGCACCTCCCGACAAGCAAATTAACATGGATCCACTTTAGATGGAAGACATCAACTATCTTTAATGTGTGTGTACTTGCTTATTAATTTATGTAGCCTTTATTTTAATGGGTAAAATTTAGGTGTATTTAAAGTTTAGCTTGAAAAACATACTTTTGACTGGTAGTTAGCATTAAAATAGTCTTTTAACTACTACTTAGTAGAGCTAATAGACTTTTCGATATTGCTAACACTAACTATCACCATTTTGACATCACAAGTGCTACTTAGTACTCACAGTAAAAATGAAAGTGCTATAGGCACTCACAATAGACGGTGAAGTGCTATTTATCACATACAGTAGTGCTTCAAGTAATATTCATTAGTAAGAACAAGCTTGCAACTAATAATATTTTAAGAACAATCTATCTTCATTTAAAAGGTTTTATACCAAGCATGATTCAAGAATGTTGCATTTATTCAATAACTTGAGCTTGCCTCTCTTTGAATTCTTAGTCTGGGATTTGGCGGTTATTTCGGCCTCTCTTTTAGTAGGTAAATTTCCCTCTCTTTGAAGTCTTCATCTTGGTTTGGTTTTCAGCGTGACCTAGCCACACCCAACACATCGACCCTCAACAATAGTGGCAAGGGACTATTAATAGATGAATGTGGTGTATTTGGCACAATAAAATCCCTTTGTCCTTGCTCAAGGCAATGACAAGCTTGAACTACTAGCTTATGTTGAGCTTCGAGTTTATGTATACTAGCGGCTTGTTCCATTTTTTCTTGCTATAGGAAACAGTTTATTAATCAAATTTTATAAGGACATGCCCACTAGATGCATTCCATTACAAGAACTTTTATAGATCCACACTACAGCATATTCACCTGCATGCTATCTATTGTTTGATCATCAGGAGAGTCACATCTCCCTCTAAGAAACCTAGTAGGTAGTAGTGTTGACTTTAAAACCTGAGCTTGCCTCTCTTTGAATTCTTAGTCTAGTATTTGGAGGTTCTTTCGGCCTCTCTTTTAGTAGGTAAATTTCCCTCTCTATGAAGTCTTGATCTTGGTTTGGTATTCAGCAACAAAAGGTGACTTCATTGTGGCTGTAAAAGGTGTATTGTAGCTAAGTACACCATAATGATCAGCCACATGGCATGCCATAGCAAAGCACATGAGTTGGTAACAATGCATGCAATGCATGATCAACCCGGTGACGTGGCCATACCCAACACATCGACCCTCAACAATAGTGGTAAGGGACTATTAATAGATGGATGTGGTGTATTTGGCACAACAAAATCCCTTTGTCCTTTCTCAAGGCAATGACAAGCTTCAACTGCTAGCTTATGTTGAGCTTCGAGATTATGTATACTACTGGCTTGTTTCATTTTTTCTTGCTATAGGAAGCAGTTTATTAATCAAATTTTATAAGGGCACACCCACTAGATGCAGCTTATTACAAGAACTCGAGGGGGGTCACCTCAGAAAACTTTAGTACACCACATGCATTCACAAGGAGGGGTATTTTAATAGAAGAGGGGTCACCACATGCATTCACAATAACAAGGAGGGGTCACCACATGCATTCACAATAGAGTATTAAAATTCACAAGGAGGGGTCACCACATGCATTCACAATAACAAGAGGGGTTTTTTAATTCAACTTTAGAAAAAAATCCATTAGTTCATAAGTAAAAAGGGAAATCTTTATTGGGTAGAAAATTTTACTTGAGGGGTTTTTTAAATGTACCCCTTGAACACACGTGATACCTAGGTTTTCTTGGTAATGCACCCCCCCAATACAAGAACTTTTATAGATCCACACTATAGCATATTCACCTGCATGCTATCTATTGTTTGATCATCAGGAGAGTCACATCTCCCTCTAAGAAACCTAGTAGGTAGTAGTATTGGCTTTGAAACCTAAGCTTGCCTCTCTTTGAATTCTTAGTCTATCATTTGGCGGTTGTTTAGGCTTCTCTTTTAGTAGGTAAATTTCCCTCTCTATGAAGTCTTCATCTTGGTTTGGTATTCAGCAACAAAAGGTGACTTCATTGTGGCTGTAAAAGGTGTATTGTAGCTAAGTACACCATAATGATCAGCCACACGGCATGCCATAGCAAAGCACATGAGTTGGTAACAATGCATGCAATGCATGATCAGCCCGATGACATGGCCACACGCAACACATCGACCCTCAACAATAGTGGCAAGGGACTATTAATAGATGAATGTGGTGTATTTGGCACAACAAAATCCCTTTGTCCTTTCTCAAGGCAATGACAAGCTTCAACTGCTAGCTTATGTTGAGCTTCAAGATTATGTATACTACCGGCTTGTTCCATTTTTTCTTGCTATAGGAAACAGTTTATTAATCAAATTTTATAAGGGCACACCCACTAGATGCAGTCCATTATAAGAACTCGAGGGGTTCACCTCACAAAATTTTAGTATACCACGTGCATTCACAAGGAGGGGTATTTTAATAGAACTTTTGGAAAAAATTTAATAGATTTACAATAACAAGAGGGGTTTTTAAATTCAACTTTAGAAAAAAATCCATTATTTCATAAGTAAAAAGGGGTATCTTTATTGGGTAGAAAATTTTACTTGAGGGGTTTTTAAATACCCCTTGAATGCACGTGATACCTAGGGTTTCTCGGTAGTGCACCCCCCGAGTACAAGAACTTTTATAGATCCACACTATAGCGTATTCACCTGCATGCTATCTATTGTTGTATCATTAGGAGAGTCACATCTCCCTCTAAGAAACCTAATAGGTAGTAGTGTTGACTTTGAAATAGCAATAGCGTCTTCAAGCTCTATCCCTGTTTTGTCAACATCATCTATGCATTAGGGCAGGATTTAGGGTTAGCGCTATGAATCACCCACAAAAGAATGCTAATTAGCATTGCTCAATAGAATTTGGAAAGTAGTAGATGGTACAGTTCTCAATGTTAATCTAGACTATTAGTTAACCTGGTATGGCAACCTTTTATGCTATTTACATATCTTCACATGTCATTAAAGCCCCACAAAATCAAAAGACTTGTCACATCAACTTAAATTGACTCACCACTCCCAAGGAATAACTCAAATCTGATCTAGTGATGGTAAGACATATGAGACTCCCAACCATCTTCTTGAACATTGTCACATCCTGTAAGAAGTACCCATCATCAACCATCTTAGCATTTTGCTCAAGTGGTGTTTCAATCAGTTTACATTCTATCATGCCATATTTCCTTAGCATGTCCAAATCAGATAGCCTTTGTAGCATCCAAATACCATGTGGTGAATCAATTACTTCAATCTCAAGGAAGTATCTTAACTATTCCAGATCCTTCATGTCAAATTCACATGACAATCCTCCTTAATTGCTGTAATTTTTGCATCAAGACTCCCTATGATGATTAAATTGTCTACATATATGATCACAATCACCATTTTTTCTCCCTCTTGCTTCACATATAGTGAGCTATCAGCTTTAGATTGCCAGTGAAGTGCATATTTAGCAAAGTTTTACTCATTCTCTTGCACCAAGCTCTTAGATCTTGCTATGCAAGGCTTTCATTAACTTGCACACATGCATAGGATATTTGGAATATATGTACCCCTTGGGCTGATGCATATAAATCTCTTCATGAAGTATACCATTCAAGACATCCATTTGATATAACTTCCACTCATGCATGCTTGCCAAAGCAATTACATTCTGTATGGTTGTCATTTTTGCGACCGAGTAAATGTTTCATCATAGTCCAACCCATATGTTTGGGTGTACCCTTTTGCCACTAACCTTGCCTTGTATCTCTCCACACTTCCATCTGATTTGCACTTCACTTTATAAACCCATTTCTATTCAATATCTTTCTTTACTTATGGGAGTTTGGCAAGTGTCCAAGTGTTATTCTTATCTATGGCATCCCTCCAATCTAATTTTTTTATAGCCTCTTCAAAACTTGTAGGCTCAACATGTTACACTTTGCTAACCATGTATTTGTAGTGCATCTTCATATATCCATTGTAAGTCAATCTATCCACCAAGTGTCTCACCTTTTCCGATCTTATTAGGGGCTATGTACTTGCCATTGGCTTTCTATGTCTCACCCTTTCTGATCTTTTTAGGGGCTATGTAATTGCCATTGCCTTCTAGCATGCAGTGAAACATACTTTGAAGCATCCTTAGTCTCTTGGTCCTTTACAAGCTATAAATCACTCCCATCATCACTCTCTTCCACTTCAACTTTTTTCTTGCCTTTGTCTACATGCTTGCTCCCCCTCAATCCAATACTCCATGGGCTCACACTATCCTCATGTTGTGATAGCCCTAACATCACTTCACTTGAGGGTCTAGCTTGCTATGATTTCATCTTTTCACCTGTAGCCATATGTTCATCCTCTAAAACAATTGGTTTGGTCTGATACCATGATTCAAGCTCTCTAAACTTCACATCCTAACTTTCATATACTTGTCTAGTGATGGAATCATAGCATTTAGATCCCTTTCTCTTAGCTAGGTATCCCAAAAACACACATTTTGTATCCCTTGGCTCCAATTTCTTCCTTACCCCACTTGGCACATGCACATAACACATGCATCCGAACACCTTCAAATAAGCCAAGGTTGGCTTGTACCTATAAAGCTTTTCAAAACTTGTCAACCCATATATGGCATTCATGGGTATTCTATTCATGATATACACAGCTGTATGCACCACTTTAGCCCAAAACATCAATGGCATATTCATCTTATCCATCATGGCTCTACCCATGTCACCACTCACCCTATTCTTTCATTCCGCAAAATGGAGTTTTGTTGAGGAGTGTCTCTACAAGTGACCCATCTCTTAATGCCTTGACTATACAAGACTCATCAAATTCATAGAACATATATTCTCCATGTGTATGAAAGAACTTGATATAATGCCCAAGCTCCTTCTCTATCATTCTTTTAGATTGGTAAAACATTTAAAAGGCATCATTTTTTGCTTTAAAAAAATAGACCCATGTCATCTAGTTGTATAAAAGTGATATAATATCTTGCTCCCCTAGGTGTTGCATGATCCGTTGGTCCCCAAATACCTGAGTGAACTATTTCCAAAGGGTACTTGCTCATTTTCCCCCACTTTGGAAATGGAAATCTTGTTTGTTTTGCAAATTGACATGCAGAGCATACATGGCTAAAATCTAAATGGTCAAATGTGGGCAGCCCTCCCACTAATTCTTTTGTTTGCATCTCCTTTAAGCGTTTATAATTAATGTGCCCATGTCTTTTGTGCCAAAGTTCAGCCTCTTGATCTTGTTTGGGAGTATTAGTGGCATACATATCTTGTTGTAAATAGGGCTTTCCTGCATCAAATGTGAACAATCTTCCTCTCTTTTTCCCTTCAAAATTCTTGCCCACTTTGCCATTATGAAACTCCTCCACAAAGCATCCAAACTTATTAAAGCGCACTTGATAGTCTTCATCAGCCATTTGGCCAATGGAAGCAAGATTTTTTGCGACTGTGAGTACATATAAAGCATCTCCCAATTATTCTCCACACCATATTTATCCCTTAACAGAATATCACCAATATGATAATCTTGTGCAGAGTATCATCTCCTCACCTAGTATCTCATCCTTTTTTTAAAAACCACTCACCATGTTGTGTCATGTGATTTGTGGCTCCTAAATCTATGAACCAATCATCACTAAAAGAAGGCTCTTGCATGCTACTCATAACACGCTCCATACTAAAGAGGTGAGTGCCATATCCATGCTCATGTGCATGCTCTCTTCCACTAACATAATGATTATATCGTGGTCTCCCACCATGCCCTCTATGTGTGGCATTATGATTGGCATAACAATCTCTTTCAAAATGCCCATATTTTCTAGAAAAGTGACAATTTTTAGCTTGTTGAGTATGAGAGGTCCTTACTCTACCACAGGGTGTCGCTCTCCCCCTTCCTCTTGGCATGTAACCACATCCTCTTTAAGCAAACTCAGTTCTATCCATAGTGTTTTGAGGGGCATATGAGGCTCTTCCATGACCTCTTGGTGGTCCACTTTGCCCTCTAAAATCACCTCTTCCACCTTGATGATAAAACAAATTCTCTTCCACTACCTGTGGAGGCTTTGAGCCCAAGTTTCACCTCTTCTTTCAAACATAATGCAACCAATGCCACGCATGGAAATAGAAGTATCCAATTTGAGGTCCTAGACCATTGAAGGTGATAGACACCAAATCTTCATCTTCCACATTGCAATTTATAGAGGCTAATTTTCCTATAATTTGCCTTATCTTAGCCACTTAGTCTATGATGAGCTTCTATTTCCTCTCTACATTTTGTGGAGTAGTTGCTTGAATTGAATTTTCCTTGCCTCTGTGCTTGTGCCATATAATTTGTGAATGATATCCCAAGCTTCTTTAGACATGTTAGCCTTCTTCATGTGAGGGATGAGTGTATCAAAAATGCATAAAGATATCCAATGCATTACCTTTCTTGATTTTCCCACCCATGTTTTGTACTCCAATTTTAGCTCATTTGATGGTTCATCCCATGGCAACTCCGGGCTTTCATCTTTGCCTATGATCAATCCCTAAAGACCTTTTTCCATGAGGAAGTTTTCTATTCTATAAGACCAAGCACTATAATTATCCTTTGTCAACTTTTCACCCACTATTTGGGAACTTATTGGAGTAGTTTCACCCATGCTTGATTGACAATATTTGCTTCTAAATGCAACTTAGCAAACCTCAAATAAATGGCACTTTTTTTATTTCTTTGAGCACATTCATTTCAAGTGAGGTAAATGGCATCCAAATATGAGAATTCACTCTCTTTTCAAGTGCTTACACTTGCTCAATTTTTAGGCATCCAAGAGCACCAAATTTGAGTACTAACAGCCCACTTTTGAGCACCAATTCAAGCATGTACTAATGCACTTATGGCATTTTCTAATTTCTATAAATGAGTGTGTTTTGGCATTAAATAGCCACAAAATGCCTTCCAAACGTGTGCTTGCAATGACTTGCCAAATTGGAAATTTATCCCAAGCTTTTGGGCATCACATGCATCTAATTTCGGGTATACACTGCCCTTATATGCATGCTCCAACTCCAATTTACTAGTAAAATTTTATTTCAAGTGCACTAATGCATTCATTCTTGACCAACTAAGCATATGACCTCTGGTATAAACACTTTTCTACCCCAAGTGTGTATTTTCCTGATTTTGGCATGCAATTCTTGCAACAACTTCTACCCCAATGGCAAATTCTTCCACTGTGCTACCCATAGGTACTATGCTAATTTTTCACAATGGAATTGAAGTAGATGCAAAAGAGTGAGCAATATGCACTTACTTGGTCTCCAACAATGGTGATAAATCTTCTCCACTTGAACAATTTCCCAACAATTTCTTGTGCTATGCCTCCATGGCATTCACTTGCATGCAAATACACTTTTAATCCATCCTCATGATTCACTAAACAAATGAAGGTTAGGAACTCTCTTAAACCACTACCTAATAGATGCTTCTCTTACTTCTCTAAGGTATATTTAGACCCTTCCTTAACTTAAAGGGCTAAAGAGATCCATTTTTGCTCTTTTGACTCCCAAGTCTTGGCCTATTCCTCTACTAGGATTTTTCTTTGGCCAGGTTGTGTTGCAACCTTGAGTGTTGAGGATCAATAACCTTTGGAAGCTATGAAGAGACAATGGGTTTTGGTTATGAACACTACATTTGCCCTTGTATCACAACCATGCAATTATTTGAGGGTTTTTGAATCACCAACAAGATGCCGTTCAACTCAAAATGTTCCATGGTGATCTAGTATCAATGTTTTCCCTTCGTCTTGTCTTTGGATAGTTGATGGGGTTCCTATTTTAGGAAAAACCCACTTCACTGTCTCATGGCACTCTTTTGGAGTCTGAAATGCTACAAGCCACTATATGTCTTTCTTAAATTGAGCTGAGAAATCTTGCTCAAGTTCCTCGTCCACTTGAACAAAGGCTAAGGCTTTGTTCATAATGCAGATGCTCACTCTCTCTAACTTGTGTTCTTTAACCAATTGAGCTTCATCAATTTTGGTAACAAATATGAGCTTGCCATTGCATTCTTTACAGCAAAAAAAAGAAATATTTAGGATAAACACGATATGAAAATGAAACTAATTAAAGTGCAGTGCTGTAATCATGGATGTATTTATCAAAGCTATGCTTTTATATTAATATAAAATATTGGTAAAAGCTAATCAACCTATTATTTTTAGTTTCACAATATTGACAAAACATAGTATAATTTACTATATTTTCTTTTGAATTCTTGAGTAAAGTATGTAAATCCTAGCAAAACTTTTAAAATTTTTACATAAAGTTTCAAATCTTGGTGAATATTCTAGGATTTTATTTTTATTATGGCATATATACTTTCGATGCCAATATAAAGTTTCACTTCTTTACAAAACTAACATGAAAAAATCATCCCTGGCTGTAATGGATTTCCTCTTTCATCTTCTCTCATGCCATAGAATTCAACCATTACTTTTTGCAATTTCTCAACATCCAAGTAGACATTGTTGAAAGCATTAATCCTGAATCATTGCAAACCAGTTTTTTTAAACTCTTATGCAATGGTACCCTCCAAGCATTTCTCTTACATGTTGTTTTGTTTCTCGCTGTGCATTCCTCACAGACTAAGGTGTGGGGGTGGCACCATAGACTTCTTATACTTTCCCAGAAGAGCAAACTTGAAACTTTTAAAAATAGTTGTGTAAGCTTCACGACTTACACCAGTAGCATCACAATCTCCAAGAAACTCCTTTGCATCTACAATGTCCCTAAAATCCTTAATCACCTCTTTAGCAATTTGCACACGCAGGGGTTTATGTCTTGGGTCCTTTACTATCTTGATGACATCACTTGACTTCAATAAATTGGCTAAAGCATATGAACGATCAATATCATCCCCATCTATTCTTCCCATCACATCTTCCATGAAGTTCCTAAAGAAGAACGGAAGCAAAACTTAGCACAAAAAATGTAGCACAAATGAGTGAAATTTCATTGGAACATTGGATAACCAACCTTGTAGCCTACCTTTTCTCATTCCTTATCTACAACCCGTTGAACTTGGCTGTATATAGATTTTTCCAAACCTTTTTTGGTTTCAATTAGCTTACAGAGTGATTCTTACAATTTTGTCTCTCCAACTCCAGTGCATTGGCTTTATCATGAAGATCCTTGTTCTATCTTTGAAGCTCCTATCTAGGTTATGCATTGCAACAATGGTGCTATTTGTTACATGTGCTAATTGTTCTACTTGGGCTCTATGCACCTCACTTGCTTGCATAGCAGCCATTGTTTGAGCATTGTTCAATCAATTGCAATAACCAAGCAACCCAGCATGTCCATTGCCAAGAAACCGAACAAGCTCATGCATTGTATGAAAAGGAGGGCTCTTTTGGGTGGCAAGATCTAAAGGATACAAGGATCCTTCTACCCAAATGTCAAGATGCTTCTTTCCTTGCAAATGAATATTGTGCAATTTGGAAGCTCCCTTCAATCCCAAACTATGTGTGCTTGCATATTGAACCTCCAACTCTAAGTGAACTTGGTACTTGTTGGAGACCTACTCGAATGGTGCCATGAGTAAAGGAGTGGAGTAGCCCGTGTGGAGAAGGACCGGGTGTGGAGAAGCAGGTGTGAAGGAGCAACACACAGGAGGGATAATGGCGAGGAGGAGGAGGGAGAACTAGTAGATGAAGAGGACATATGTAGGGGGGAGGACAAGTAGGCATGGAGGAGGATGGAGGGAGGGAGGACTAGAGTTGTGAGAAGGTGTGGACTAGGAGGGGAGGCGAAGGAGGAGTAGGAATGGAGGAGGAAGGAGGGGGGAGGTAGGAGCAGGAGGGAGGGGGAAGGGAGAAGGAGGAGGAGGAGGGAAGGGGGAGGAGGGAGGGAGGATCAAGAGGGAGGGGGTAGGGGGAGGAGGAGGGTGGAGGTGGAGGGGAGGGAGGGAGGAGAGAGGAGGGAGGGAATTCAAAATTTGAGTTTTCAAATTTTAAATTTTGTATATGGTGGAGCCCTCTCACCTAGGTGTAAGAGGGGTGTAAGAGGTGGGGTCACTTGTGGGCTTAACCCACCTAGGTGGGGGGGTTAGGACTCTTTGTACCCTACCATGTCCCTTTCATTAGGACTAAGCCATTTCTTAATCTTTCTTAATTTTTAGTCAACTAAAACCCAACACCTTCCTAGATTCTTTCAAGAAGCATGCACCATCATACATAATTTTTTGTTCAATAAGTATCTTTTTTTGAACATGAAGGAAATATCCATGGATTTCCCACCCTCCGCTTACAAAAACCACTAGCAGATTAGAACACGATTAGAAAGACTAGTTGACAATAGATACTTTCCACCCATAGGAGTAAGCATCCAACACTCCTCATTTGACACATAGAATCTATGAGTTCTACCTATTCTAAAGTCATCTTTTTTTTGTCTATTATTTCATAAAAACCCTCCCAAACTACCAATATTTAGCTTTGTGCAATAAATCAAACCCCCATTCAAGTACAAATTTTCCCAACAGTCAATCCTTGATCTTAATAAAGATTTTTCCACATGTGACCTATCCCTTGGGGCCTATGTCATGTCCAACCAAAGATCAATTTAAAGGAAATTTACACAGTCCTATTATGAGGGCAATTTGTAGCATAAATGCTAGCAACTTTAAACTCAAACCCACTCATAGCAATGGCTATAGCCACAAACCAACCTTCATGGACCCAACGCACTATGAACTAGAATGGTAGAACCACCTTTCCTGTACTAGAACAATTGACAAACACTTCAAATCCAAGACACCAAAAGGAAAACCAATCACTCTCCCTGCACTTAAGCTCTTATAGAAGCACTACATCTGGTTCTTATGAGCCATAACACATCCCTTTGGCTTCACTTTATCAAAACAACCAAAAAGATTCCAAGTGATCAAGCATATACTTGTATCCTTTCCCAACCCTTGGGCACCTTTGCTATACTTGTTGAGCAAAGACCTTGTATGCATCCTAGACAAAGTGGAACCTATTTTATTTGCCCAAACTAGTATTCCTTGTTACATCCTTGATCCACTTTGGAATAAGCACAAGTCAATTGTGCATTTGCAGTAAAGCCTAGAATCCTCCAAGGTTACTTTTCCCAAGACCTTGTCCTCATTGTAGCTACTTCTTGTGATTGGATTATGACATAAACTCTTTCAAAAATTCAAAAATGGCACCCGCTTGCATTTTCACATGTGAAGGAGCTTCCCAAACTTCTTGACATGATGTCTCCCCCACAACACTAGACTACATCACCAGCTCCACAATCTTGTCAGCCACCATAGGTAGAGCATCGTTTGGATAGGTGGTCAAGAAGGTCCTTCCAGCATAGAGACCTTTGATCCCCACTGTCTTCTAGGGCACATCCTTCATAGCTCCATTAGTCTTTTTGAAATCATGATAAGGTCTTAGTGTTCTTGAACCACTATGAGTTGCTTGGGGACCTTGCATGTTGCTTAGGCATGGGATCCGATCGACCACCAATATAATGCTTAGGCATGGGATTCGATCGATCGACCGATATAATGCTCCTACATAACTCCTACATAATGAGAGTTTTTTTTCTCCTTGCAAGCACGATGTTTTGGGCCTTATCTGGACAATTTTTCACAAAATGCCTCGTTTCCTTACAAATAAACTAAGAGTAAGGAAAGGGACCAAAATGCACGGCAGATTGTGCAAGAACCACACCATTAGGTAGCAAAATCTACACAAATTTTAGAACCTCCTATCCTCTATCCCAAAGAATCCATAATCTTTTAAGATGGCACTCTTTTGTTATAGACAGAGGAATAAAGAGAATCTTTGCTAGAGAACTAGTGGGCCTAGAGCTCAACATCCCCCTAGCTAGGATGGCAAACTAGGAAACTTCAACCTAAACAAGATAATCATCCAAACTAAAAGATGGACTCCATGGCATCACCAAGACCATTGCTCTGGCAAATAAAATACTTTCCCACCAACTACCCTCGGAGAGCTTTAGAAGCATAGTAGAGAAAAGAAAAAAATCTATCCAAGAAACCGTTCGACAAGAGTTTGCACTCATAGGCCAAGAATTTCTTGAGCTCCACCATTGAGGTACCCATACCATGAAGAAGACATACGTGACACTCTTTGTGATCTTTTCAAGCTCTGGCTTGACAATCTCCAATGGGATCTCATAGACCATCATGTACTTCTTGCTCGAATCCAGCCATCCCTTTCAATCAACATCTCTTGGATGCCATGCAATATCTTCCTTGTTAGCATCTTCTTTGCTTTATAATCTATGTAAGAATCCATCTTGAAGCTTATGGGCCACAACATCAGCATAGGAGGCATCTTGGGTTCCTTGCCCTCCTTCTTATCCACTATATTCCTCACATTTGCCTCAGGTGTCTTCCCAACTTAAGAACCATTCTTAAAATTTTTTTTTTTTTTTCAAAAAACTTAAGAACCATTCTCACTCATGGGATGTCTCAAATTCCACCCCACTCATTAGATTGCTCCTATGGCACTTGGCATAGAACCCACAAATCCAAGCCCACTATCCCTAGGAGATGCAGCCACCATACACACTTAACAAAAATGGCTCACTACCACTTCAATGTTAAAGAAGCTAGTATAATTTATCAAGGGGGGCATGTTAAGTGGCCTTATATGTGCGTAATTGATCAACCAATATTTGGGCCATATGGGCATGCTAGCATGTGGCCAAGAGTGATGAGGGATAAGCTAAGTGGCCATATAACATTTTCAACTTAAGGCAATGGAAACATGAAAATGCTATATAATAGAGATGGACTTACATTTTCCATTAACAAAATAAAATTTTAGAAGTGTCTATACATACAACTATGGCATTAGCCTAAAATGTGACGCTTGGACTACATGCATGGAGAACCTTAAAGCATAGAACAAGGATAAGGAAATGAAACCATGTACATGGTTTTTTGAGAACTTTTTTATTATGAAAATATGATTTAATATTTACAAAATCATTAAAAAATGTTAAAGACCCCAAAACTACATTTTTCTCAATTAGATTAAGGACTCTAGCTGAACAAATAGATACTGTGCAATATAGCACAAATATGAGTGGTAAAATGGCAAAATAAAATGCTAGAAGTGTCCATACATGCAACTATGGCATTGGCCTACAATGTGATGCTTGGACTACATGAGGAAATGAAACCATGTACATGGTTTCTTGAGAACCTTTTTATTATGAAAATATGATTTAATCTTTACAAAATCCCCAAAACTAAAATTTTTTCAATTAGATTAAGGACTCTAGCTGAATAGATAGATACTGTGCAATATAGCACAAACATGGAGTGGTAAAAAAAATATTGTTGCATGCTATATATGAATTACCACATGATATATCTAATTTATTGTGTAATATTTTGGCTTTATTTTTTCATGAAAGCAATCAATTACATGCTACCAGGTGGCCTTTTGCTACATCGCAACATGTGATTGCTTGATTCTCCTATATTGTAAACCCAAAATACAATGTGGTAATGTACATAAAAAATCTATAAAGATGAGTTTCATCCTCATTTATTGTACAATTCCCATAATGTCTACCGTGTTTTCTAGTGATGTTTTTAGGTTTTTAAGGAGTTCTTGTGTATGTCAATCAAGGCCAAGTATAATTGCCAACATAATCACCCCATCCTAACTAAAATGTATAAATAAATAAATAAATACATAAATAAATAAATCAAAATATATAGATAAATAGATAGATAGATAGATAGATAAAAATAGATAGATAGATAGATAGATAGATAGATAGAGAGAGAGAGAGAGAGAGAGAGAGAGAGAGAGAGAGAGAGAGAGAGAAATCTCAAAGTTGGGTGTGTGGCTCTCGTTTGCTAGCTTGATCACCCCATTTTGACCTAGGAAGATATTGTATTACTATAATAGGCATATCAAGTAGAGCTGATTGCTATCTAGGTGTATAGCTCCCATATTTATATGGTAGCTTGCATCACCCTAATAATGACCTTCCCAACTAGATGTGATTAGCACCCGATTAGCGAAATTGATCTAAATAATTTTGGTCTTGTAATACTATTTTATGTCTAATCTTCCAGGTTTAAGATGTGAATAGTACACAATAAGACAATGCACCCATAGACGCGCGCACAGACGCGTTTCATGAACTAAATAAAAAACTTACGGGCGCATCTATTTGCGCGTCTATTTTCACGTCTGGAGACCCACGTCTAATTGTGCGTCTATATATCAGATACACACGCATATAGACGTGCACTTAGACGCATAAATAGATGCACTTATAAACACGTTTATAGACGCACATATAGACACAAGTCGAACAGACAGACGCAAATATAAACGCGTTTTTAAACGCACTGATAGACGCGCTTTTTTTTAAAAATAAAATTTACAGAATACTGTGTATGTTGTGTATGCTATATAGTTACAAGAGTCCCATATCCACATTGTGTAATTCAATTCTTACAGCCAACCGCATTTTAATTACAATTCCAAATAAAACATTACAACTCCAAAACGCAATAAAATTGAAAGCTCAAAAAGTACTTGTATATACATATAGCACGAAGCTAAGCCACGTCATGTGGCTTCAAGTACAAAAAATAAGGAAGCTAAGCCATGTCATGTGGCTTCAAGTACAAAAAATAAGAGGAGTCTATATACAAGAGGCACGAAGCCAAGCCAGTGGCTTTAAGTACCAAAAAGAGTAGCTAGCACTACTTCTATGACTAATCCTCGCTGCCTTCCACGCTCCCTTCTGCGCTCCCTTCTGCGCCTGCTTCCTCATCTTCCTCGTCGTCTTGTGCATGGGCCTTTAAACAAGGGACAACATATATCAATGTATGAAAAATCAAATCTTTACTTATAATTTTGGCATTATTTAATTACTTTCAAATACTTGGGGGGCCGCTCCAGTAGCTCGGGTATACTGCTCCTCAGTAATCAACCCGTCATCATAGAAGTGCCTCCATGTATCTCCTCTGCGATGGTGGCGGTGGTAGGCTATCTCCACTGGAGTAGGGTATCTGCCCACGATCTCAAGCTGCATGACCGCGACACACTTTGCGGAGGGATTAGTACAAAGAAACAACCAACCTCCTAATTAACTACATAAACAATATAATTTGAGATCGATACTTACAAATTGAGCCTCCCATGATTCAACACCCCCTGCTCCAAAATGCGCGCTTCCATATTCCTCCATCTGGATCCTCCGTGCCTCCATGTGCTGCAGACTGGGGTCCTCCCTCGCTGACTTCATTGCCTTCTTCCACTCACGCTTGTGAGCGGTGTGGGGCGGGCCCCTTGGTGGTTGACCTGCCTCAAGCCTGGCAAGCTCCGCTAGTGCCTGCCTCTTAAGCGAAGATCTTTTATTGCTAAGTATCGTAACAATCTTTGACTTCCCTCATTTATCTGTGAATTGGCGATTGGGGGGGTTAGGATACCTAGAGCGAACAGTAGCTAGGGTCTCATCAGCCAACCTCTTTGGGTGGTCTTTGTAGTGGATAAAGCAATCTCTGTAATTGTTAGCAATTATAGAGCACATGAAGGCCATGATGTCCTTCCCCCGCGCATCCATCAAGATGCCTCCTGTCTGAGTGATGTCATAATAAATCGTACCATCACCCAGAGGCACGTCTAAATCATCTGAATCATCATCCTCCTCACCGCCACATGGCCCAAAGCATTGTGCCATGCATCCCCCACCACTCTCCCTACTACTACGCCTGCTACCCTGTCGTGTCGAGCTCGTACGCTGGCCACACGTAGCTAGGGACTGCACGGGACTACGCTGACCACTTGTAGCTGGAGAACCGAGTCTCGACGGCACAGGAATACGTCGACGGCTCGCCGAGACAAAAGGACCTCCTGACGGCATGGGGGAAGGGACATAAGACAGGATGGCAGAAGGGACATAAGACGGCATGGGGGAAGGGGCATAAGACGGTACGGGGGAAGGGGCATAAGAAGGGGCATAAGACGGCTATGCTGACTCCGCTGAGGTGATCTCACGCGGTGTGGGGTGGCTTGGAGTCTGTAGTGCCGACTCCTGGGGAGTGTTTAGAGTACCCGTCATATACCCGTATAACTCTGCAGGACTAGGAGGGTGCCCTAAAAGGTTATATAAGTCCAAATAGATTCTCGAGGATTAGGTAAGCTAGAAGCGCTTCCTGGCCACATGTTGAACTGGAAAAAAGGAAAAAAATCTATTACTGATGAGCTGAGAAGAAAGGGGAAGAAAATCTATTACTGTCAAAGTGCATCTATAGACCCGTCTGATTTGCGCGTCTATAGATGTGTCTAACAGAGCGTCTATAGACGCGTCTGTCTGTGTCTACAACAAGCCAGACGTGCATTTAGAGGCGCCTATAGACGCGCTTTTAGATGCACTCTGAGACGTGCCTATAGACGCGCTCTGACAGACAGGATTTCTAAAAAGTAGAAAAGGACATTGCGCCCGACACAAAAACGTGACATTGATACCCAGATCATGCGCTTCTTGGATACGAGAAAGTACAAATCTGAAGAGAGCAAACTTCCAAACAAGATCAACTGCAAAAAGACTTACTTGGATAAAGGTATGGAAGGTTCTTCTCTCTTTTTCAAAGTTGCTTCTCCTCCTTGTTAGTCCTCCTCTCCTTTAAGCTTAGAAGTAAGTGTGGGTGCCTTTCTCTTGAGTGTAAGCTTGGAAGTAAGTATGGGAACGTCCCTCTTAAGCGTCGAAACTATGGATCTGCTAATAAAGAAGGAAGCAAGCCGCACGAAGTATAAGTATTGTAAAGAAAAGCAAAGCGAGCAGCGCGTCGAAAAGCAGGTTTAAAAGCCGTGTCTATAGTCGCGTCTAATAGCGCGTCTATAGGTGCGTCTAAATACACAGAGTAGACGCGCGTTTAGACGTGCCGTTAGATGCGATTTTAGATGCGACTATAGATGCGGCTATAGACGCGCCACAAAGTTTAAATTAAACATTTGAAGAAGAGCAAATTTGGTGGGTTATTTGTTTGTAGGATGTCTTCATCTTCAACAAGTAGCTCCAGTGAGGATGAATCCCTCCGTATCCACCATCGCGAAATGTGGTTGGAGCAAAAAATCAAATGTCTGTGTGATCGATGTCGAGGAAACATGTATCGTGCACGCAGGATTACACTCAATCATATCTCAAAGTATGGAGAATGGGATGTGACCGTAAACAGGGTAAGGGTTTGTAAGTTAAGGTTGATTCAGATACCTATGGGTGTTCATATGTTTGAGTTATGATCCCGTTTTAATTTAATACAGGATGCAGTGCCACACTCGCATATGTTACCCTATGCCCGTCATGAGGAGGCGAAGCGTCGGCGATATGAGGTGGGATCTTCAGGAGGGACCGTTACGGATGCATGGAGTGATGGTGATAGTAGCCCTCCGCCATTACCTCATGAAGCCGTGGAGGAGGAGGTGTTTGATGATATGGTGCGGGATTTATATGTCCATCAAGGGAGGGATAATAGCATGGAGCAGGATGATCTTTTTACTGCAGCATCGACTCCACTGTTTGAGGGGTGCACATTCTCTGTTCTACATGCCTCCCTTGAGTTACTAAACTTGCAAACCATCTATGGATGGAGCAATGCAAGTTTGAATGCATTACTCAAGTAAGCTTTAAAGTCGATTTTGCAAACATGGTGAATTATGCTAGTGGGTCAATTACTCGAATGCTTTTCCTCATTTATGGTCTTCACGTGCAGGCTATTGTGTAAAATGCTTCCAAGGGAGAATAAACTACTGACCTCAAGAGATATGGCAAGGAAACATGTGATCTCTCTTGGAGGATTAGATTACAAGCGCATCCATGCATGTGTCAACGATTGCGTTTTGTTTCGTGGACTACATAAGGATGCAAGAGAGTGTCCTACTTGTGGAGAGGCAAGATATAGAGCAGATCTCAAAACCTTGGACGTGCCTCGTAAGGTATTGCGACATTTTCCCATAATCCCTCGCATCCAACATATGTTCAAGTGCAAATCTATTGCAGAGCTCATGTCATGGCATTCCTCCCATCGATCAACCGATGGCAAGTGGAGAACTCCCACGGACTCTCTTGCGTGGAAGCATATTGAAGACACATGGCCAAGCTTCAAGGAAGAACCTAGGAGCTTGAGACTTGGATTGGGTATGGATGGTGTGAACCCATTTGGTCTCAAAAGCACGTCTTACAGTGTATGGCCAGTGGTATTGGTGAATTACAATCTTCCACCCTCTATGGCTATTAAGAAAGGACATGTCATGCTGTCCCTTCTAATTCCACGGAAACATAAAGTCAAAAACCCTGATGTTTATTTGGAGCCTTTGATTGATGAGCTAGAGATACTTTGGAGAGGTATCGAGGTGCATGATGTGAGCAGGCCTCCCTCGTCACGAGACTTCAACTGCAAAGCAGTCTTGATGTGGACGATGCATGACTTCCCAGGCTATATGGTGTGAGGGCATGCATTTTCGAACACAACGGATTGATGATAAGAGAAACACACAAGATTGCAGCGTCATTGCTAGCTTTGAGGGAGCCAATGGAGCCATGGATGATTATTGTGGCATAATCCAAGATATTATTATGCTTTACTTTCGACGCTTCTTTGTGTATGTTTTGGATGTAAAGTGGTTTAAGGACCTGGTGGAAAGAGGCCCTAATGCAACAATCAAACGCCATGCAAGTGGCTTTGTAACTATTGACTCCACAAAGTTTTGGCAAAGTAGGAAGGACACACTAGTACTATTGCAACAATGTGAACAGGTACTGTGCACACATATAAAAATACTCGCTTTTAAATATTTGATGCAAGAAAAGTAACATGATTGTATTTGTGTTTGAATAAGGTTGTCTATCAACCAATGGTGGATAATAATAGATGGTGGCATGTCATACCTATTATGCCACGTTCCAAAGTGATGTATAGTACATTTACTAATATGGAGCGTATGGAGGATGATCATGGCCATGGACGTGATGATGATCGTGATACAAGAGAGGAGGATGATCATGAGATAGGAGATACAGATATTGAGGCCATTACCTGTGAGGACGAGCCTACCATTCGAGATGCTGATTTCGATGAGCACATGAGTGGCACAAGTAGTAGTGGGTTGAATGTATTTGTAGATCTAAACACTTGTTTGGATTTTGAAGTAGATAGTTTGGCAAGGGTTGATCTCATTGAGGATGAGATTGAACCGTAGCCCCATAATTGATATTGGCAAAACTATTTTACATATTGTCTCATTCTCCTCATCTCACTTAATTCTTGTATATGTGGGCTTGCAAAAAATTATGTGCTTTGGTAATCATGGGCAATGTTTGGAAAGCAATGATGTACACCAAAATCTCACTTTCTGTATTCTCTGGTTTGCGTCTATTTACGCGTCTAAATGCGCGTTTGATTCTCAGTGTAAACGCGCAAATAAACGTGCTAATACACGCGCAAATAGACGCGCTAATAAACAGGATGTTAGACGGGCCCGTATTTTCTCAGGTTAGATGCGTACATAGATGCGGTAATTTACGCGCAAATAGATGAGCTTTTAGACGTGCATTTAGATGCGCCCGTAATTCCTCTACTAAAGCAATGCATATAGACGCGCCCGCTATTTTACGCATCTACCAAGCGCGTCTATAGTTGCTTTGTGTTGTTGTGGTAGTTTCATGTTGATGGCATGTACATTTACAAGTCTTAAAAGTTAATAGTTGATTTCTAGATTATGTAAATTATAGTAATTGCGTTAGATTCTTTTGTGATTTCAATGATTTATTATTTATACTATAGTTAGTCTCTTATGTGTATTCTTGTTGGTATTCTTATTGTTCTTAGTATTTGATGAGTTGTATTTATTTGACTTAATTTTAATGAAGCCATTTTGCAATGGGTCCCTTGACAACCCAGGATTGTCGTACATGAGATTGATCGATTGGAGGAGGAACATAGTGTTCCACAACATTGACCCACCGAGATTGTCATTCGGAAGATGGATCGATTGCAAGAGGAACTATGGGAAGGCCTTCAATACTATAAGGACCCATAGTTTGCGAAGTACGTTTGCTGAAGGCTCCCATTGTGCTCTATGGTGTGCCACTGTCCTAAAAGCCTTGCATGAATATAAAGTTCTTCAAAGATAGCATACTTGATCTCTTGGAGTTTCAGCAACTCTATTTTTTTGTTTTCACCCATCGTTTTTGGTTTCGACTTCAACCTCAAACCAATTCAAAACGTATAAGAGTAAATCTTGGATATATATTACTCGGGTCTTTTTTAGGGGTTGACCACCTCTCTAATACATGATAAGTGGTCACCAACATGGTGGTTGGTTGCACACTAGGATATTAACTACCACCAACACGATGATTTGCTTCTGTTATTACAATATGAATGTCATACAATTCATTCATTTAGGATTTAGGATTTGTTTACAATATGATATTAACTACCACCAACGCGGTGGTTTGCTTCTATTATTACAATATGAATATCATACAATTCATTTGTTTATAATTCATTCGTTTATGAGTTCACATAGATTCTTGTGACACTGTCCTGGTAATTAATTGGTAATTAACTATTGTAATTACCTACACTCTACTGAGCATGCAAGCCCAGTGACTGGTAGTTAACTGTACTCTATTGATGATAATGCAAGCTTGGTGGTGGTAATTGGCAGATGAGTAATCGTAGTTTGCATATCTTTGCTAGAGTTTTGGCATGCTGATAGAGAAGACTACCCACCTCAGCCAAAAGATGAGTGGTAGACATATCAGGTCACATGAAAGAAGAATGAGAAGGATGGACTCATTGAACTCTCTCCCTATTTAAGTGCAGTGCAGACACAACTAAGAGCCCATTCTAAAATCTAGTGAGAATCTAGTCCCAAAACTCTATAGACCGATCTACGTACTGCAAATCTATGGCATACACAAAAGACTTGGAAATGCTCATGTTCTCTTTGAGAACATTGTTGGATGACCTCCGCGCAGAACCAGACCTAGAGAAGAGGGAGCATAATAGCTACAAGGAGGACATGCTTCGCAATTGTTTGTACGACTTGGAGTCAGCAAATTTGACGGTGAATATTAATTTCCCTAGCTATCATTTTTCCTGCTCCTTTAAGGTACTTGTCAAGCTCATGATGTAGGTTTCTTTTGGCAAGACATGATGGCGGCCTGAAGTTGTATAGAGTGCCAAGACCAGGATGAAGAGGACCCCAAGAGAAAGGAGGAGTTACTATGGGCGTACAAGTTGACAGAGTTAAGCAAGCAGTTGGTGGTCCGAGTGTGTAATGAGGTATGTGATCATACATCAGACTGGCCTAAAGAGCTATTGGATATTTGCTACTACAAAGAGGTTGATCAGATAGTCGGGAGTTTTGAATTTCCTCAACTGCAAAATGTCGTTGTATTTTTGTTTTAGTAAACATCTTGCAAGCGGTTCTTGGACTTGTGGATTTCTCGGATTGCCATCATCCATGGTCTATAGTGCTTGTAATACCTGATTTTGTGTCGACCTGCTTCCATGTTAATACTTAAATGTCTTTGGAAAGACAGTTGGTTTTTAGTGTCAATAATATGTGAACATAATATTTTGTGAGCATATACAAATGATCTCAGGTCTGCTTGAGTAAACTGTTAAACCGATCTTATTTCAGTTGACCAAAGTACACTCGAATCTCGATTTAATACATGACTGCTAAATATATAAGGTGGATGAAGTGATGAAATAGGACTACTCTAATGTCTTAAGTAGCCCGGTTGCTAAACTCTGACAGTTAAAGATAACCAGCCTAAAGGGGACTATTTTAGTATAGCACTTTGCAACAATTTTAGGATAGCATGGCAGTAGTATAGGATAAGTGGCTGCCAGCATGGTGGTTGGTTGCACACTAGGAGATTAACTGCCACCAGCATGATGGTTTGCTTCTATTATTACAAGATGAATGGCATACAATTCATTCCTTTAGGATTTGTGGATTACTTAATATGGGATTTAATAAAACAAGCGAGGTAGTTGTTTGGGATATACTAAAAACAAGTGTGGGATTGACCGTTTGGGATTTACAAAACCAATTACAAAAACAAATGCAGTGGTTAGTTTGGGATTTAGTAAAAGAAGCGTAGTCTCAAATACATTTTATATTTTTCAGGATAAGTGGAATATTGTTTCCTTGCAATGAGACTACATTTTCTTAGTACTATCTTAGTCCTCCTCGTCCACTACTCCAAGATACCCCAAGATGTGCTCATACATGTCTAAATCCAATTTGAAGTCACTCTTGCTCTTCTTTCATTGTGGCACACGTTGCATCTGGAACATAATAGCTCTTACTAGATGAGAGTACACAAAATTTTGAGGACTCTTATGTAACAATTCGTAATTGTGGCCTCTCTTGGATGATTTTTTGTATCAAAAAGCTCCAACTACTACATCCCACTTCTCATAGGTTGTTCCCCAATCATCCTTAAATCCTTCCTCAACCTTGTACTTAGGTTTTGTGCACTGCAACACAAAGTATGGGTCATCTTCCTTGTTCTCCCGAAAGGTAGCAACAATTGCAAAGTTATCCCCCTCTTCCAGATAGTTAGTGAGGTCATTAGTTTTGCAACAACAAACATTCATGTCTTTGAGTTTCCTGACGTACGAGGGCTTACAATGCTCAAAGCTCCTCTACCCAATTAAAATGTCAGGATTCTAATCCATAAACTTGAGATATAACTCCATCTGCTAACCCAACATACGGGAACAACACTACAGTGAGCCCTCTTTTAAATGGAACAAGAGTAGAGTGTGCCCCCTTTTTGCACTACTATGAGGAAAAGGAAAACAATACAAAACACTACAAAACACAGTACATGCAAAAATGTGGTCTAATCAAACTAATCAACCTACGGGAAAACAAAACAACTGAGTTGGTCAACAACTAATGTCTGTTCAACCACGGTGGCTCATGACAATCACATAATTGGTGATTAAGTTGAGCCAGCCATGGTTGCATGATGTTCCAACCACCAGGCTGGTTCAATAAAATAACAATATATTGATGTTCTGTTGCAAAATATATTGTTGTTTTTTGCTCAACCACAGTGGTTCAAGACAATCACATAACTGGTGTTTGAGGTGAACCAGCCACGGTTGCATGATGTCCCAACCACCAGGCTCGTTTAGGATAATAACTATATATTGCCATTCTGTTGTGAAATATATTGCTGCTGTTAATTTTTGTTCAGCCACGCCGGTTCAAGACAATCACATAACTAGTGTTTGAGCTAAACTAGCCACCATGGTTGCATGATGTTCCAACCACCAGGCTAGTTTAGGACAATCACATTAAGTCCAAGCTTGGTTTAAGAAATGAAACAAGTAAACTATCCCAAAGCTCAATCACAAACCACCACGGGGTTGGTTTAGACACCAGTGACCTGTGTTGTATCAAGCATGTGTATGATGTGCTCGTCAAACACCTTGTGTCCCATTTGCTTTTTATAGATGTCCTTTGTATTTGGAGAAACTCTAGTATTTGCATGCCAAAACATCGTCACTCTTGCAACAATGACTTTTGCACTTAGGTTGTCTCTCCTTTTCTTACATTTTGTTGAAGCCCACAAACTTCTCGGATTGGGATGATCATGCATTGCTTCTACTCTTCTATGTTCAACCACTAGAGCCAGGTTGGTCCTTCTGATTGACAACATCTTCGACATTGTGCAACCTATTGACAAGAGGTTCTTGCTGAGCTTCGGAACATAGAGCACATCTTTCACTAATCCTTTTGTACCAGTGAAATTGTTCATAGGGATAACACATGTCCCTTGAATTGGATTCGGTGTATTGTCTGCTGTGTAGATGACATTTTTCTGTCCTTCTAATGGCTTCATTTCTGTGAACCATTCCTAATGATTTGTCATATGAGATGATGCACCGTTGTCGATGTACCAAGGATCCTGTTCCACTTGGTCGACTTGATAGCTGAAATCCTCTTTGGGATTGAAATCAGTGTCTGAGTACTCTGAGTACACTGTATCAGTTTGATGCATTTCCTCACTTGCAAGAAACATATTTCCATGTTCATTTGCAAAATGACTGTGACTAGAATGTCCACCACGATGATTTCCTCTGCCTCGAGAATTCCCTCGATTGCTACTGGATTGACTGCCTTGGTCGTATTGCTTCTTGCGGCAATCTCTTTCATTTCCCCAAGTTGCCAATCTAAGCCATGCTTGAAATTCCTGACTAGTACCTACTCGGAGTCAGTCCATATGCTCACATATGATTTCACATCATTACATTACCTGAAACCTTACGTTTAACAGTTCAGTGAGCAGACTTCACAGTTTAAAGGCATTGCAAATTGTTTCAGTGGGCAGATAGCATTTGATTTCACACACACATGCCACCATTGTAAAGCCTATTTGGCTATCTCACAGCATCGTGCACATCATTTTCAGCCTTGTAAAGCCTCTTGGCTATTCCCAGTATCATTGCCACAAGCCTTGTAATACAGATCAGATTTTATATATTGCAGTTCTATCTTCACCGACGGTATAGAGATTTCACTTGGCATAGTCTATGTATTTGCAGTTCATTCATACAGAGATTTTACGACACTTTTGAGTACATTTCTTGCACCATGTCGACTAGCAACCTCAATCTGGAGGCATCTGCTAAGTTAGACAACTCCAATTACGGTACATGGAAATACCGAATGGAGACCATTCTTGTACTTCAGGACAAATGGGAGTATGTAGATGGGTCTACACCTAGACCATTGGCTGATCCAGCTACCAGTAGCTCTACTCCATCTGTTGTCACAACACCAGCAATGGGATCTACATCTACACAAATAGTTTCTGCACCAGTAGCAGATCTTGCCATTGCCCGAGCTCAAGCAGAATGGGATAAGAAAGACAAGTACACCTATCATCTGATCAAGCAGAATGTGCAAGATGTCATGCTAGGATAGCTCAACACAGTCAAGACATTGAAAGAAGCATGGGATATGTTCGCAGCTCTCTACGAGTCCAAGAACACATCCAAGATTTTCACCCTGAGAAACGAAATAAACCAGAGTTTCCACAACAACAGTGAAACTGGTCATGCTTATGTACTCCGCATAAAAGACTACAACAATCAACTTGCAGTAGCAGGAGAGACTATGAACCCCGCAGAAATGGTTCAAGTCATTCTGAATGGACTAGGAGAGGGATATGAGAATCTAGTCTAGAGTATTGCCATCCAATGGCAAATTCTGACATTGGAAGAACTTCAGTCAGTCCTACTTGGTGAAGAGCTCAGGACTCAGGCCATTCAAGCATGTAAAGGTCATTCTAATGATCAGGCATTCACAGCTTCAGATAGAAGCAGAAGCAGAGGCAGAGGCAGAGGTAGATCATATCAGAAAAGTGGTCATCATCAGCAACAAAATCAAAGTCAGCATCAACATCAGCATCAACATCATCCTCAGCAACATCAGAATCAGCAAAGAGGAAATCATTCCAATCGAGGAAGATTTCAAGGACGAGGGAATGCATCCACCAATGTGTCAAACATTTAGTGCAACTACTGTCACAAGTTTAGACATTATAAATCTTGGTTTGAAAATATTCGCTATGATTTGAAATGTTTATGCTAAAAATTTAAATATTTGTCAAGATTTACATGTTTTCTCTCAAGATTTACATACTATATTTTGTAAATTTTGTGAAATTTAAAGGTTAGCTTGGTGAACCTTTGCCAATATTTTATATCGATATGTAAGTATACATTCTATGAAAACATCCATGAAAGGGCTAATTAGAAACCTCTCTACAAGTACATATGGGCTTCACATATTTTAACACCGAAAAAGTTGAATTTTGTCTTGATAAATCCTTGATATAAGTAAAAATTGAGTGAAAAATAGTATTTAAAGAGCCATTCTTAATGTCACAATTCGCGCCCCCCCGCCCCCCCCCACACACACACCCTAGCACACCTTTTCCCCTTTAAGCATAATATCTTCTTTATCCAATATCTATTTTGCCTCTTCTCATGCTAAGGTGACATCAATCTCTTCTAAGGAATCGGGATAGGTTCACTACCTACAACAATGGCTGCCTCATTTTGGGAATTCAAGGATGGTCTCAAAAAGGAGGTTCTACTCGGTACGGTGCATGCCATCCTACAAGGGTATCCCTTAGTCTATAAGCAAGTTCTTTTTTGCATGCTTCTCGTTGCAAGCTACCAAGAATCACAAGGATAGATTAAGAAATCATCCATAACACATGCATTCAAAGGATAATTAAAGAGCTTGTACTTACATTGTCACTCAAATATGTTTACATCAAGCAATTTGGTTTTGTTTCTTGATGTGAATAAATAAAACTCTTATGTATTCAAAATTTGAGTGAAAAGTGGGTATTAAAAGAAACCCTCTTGTTGAATGCACATGTTAGGCTTACATATCCTAGGAGGCATGACTTAAAGAGGCACTAGTTTAGAGTATCTTGGAGAGATCTTGGAGTGTGTAGAAGGAGATTTGGGGATGTACCAGTTTGATGGATTCTCTTGAGGGGGAATGAGTTGTGGGGACCTACACAATAATCAATCATTTTTACTGGAGGTTATGTTCACACAATAATGGGGCTTGCATGCCCCATGATGCTAGGAGTAAGGCAACACATTCGGCATGATGCTACTAGGGTCTTTATGGTTTGGGATGAAGTTCTTAGGCTAAGAGAAGGTTGTTTAGAGGCAGCGTTGTAGTCAGGGAACCATCCATTTTTGTGAGCCTTCTACTAGCACCTCCTTGCTATTTGACTCCCTTATCATAATTTTCTTTTACACCATCACAATGTGCAAACAAGTTGATATGAGGCATGTTGCTAGTAGAATGCTACAATGCTACTATGATAAGATAGTTGTTGTCTTCCTGTTGGTAATATTAAAAGTAAATAAGGCTCAAAGGATCACACCACCTCTAGTATTGAAAAGCCAAATGGGATTGCTCTTATTCTCTCAATGACGTCAAATGTGCGAAAGGTATATATTTGACAAAAATGAAAAGGGTTGTCCAAACTTTTAAGTCTATGTAGAGTATCAAGATCATGGGGATACGTTGCTTTTGGTATTCATGGGAGTTTAGGGTGATCATGTGGATTTCTTTTTCAACCACCATTATGTCATGGAATGATGTTGCAGATTTGCAAATTGTTATGGTATTCCACCATGAAGACCTTTTCCTTTTCTTTCGTGATCTTGCCTTGATGCAAACGGAGGTTATAGCATTGGAGCACTTTTTACTCGTGGGATTGAGATGCTTCTCTCATTGGTTTCAAAGTTGCAAAATACTTTATGCCCAAGGCTTCACTACTAAAAGCCCCCTAGATAATAATCAAAACCTTGCTTATATATGGATCTTAGCTTTCTCTCTTAGAAACCACAAAGCATGGTCTCTATATGTAGGTATGAATGTTACTGCATGCTTCTCCTTATTAAATGTGTAAACGTCCCCTTCTATAAATGTTTTTACAAACTTTCGCCCTTATCCATGTTAACCCTTCTTATAGGATTTACATATACATATTTTGGGTCCACCTTCGATGAATGATGCCAATCCTCTCTTATTTTTTGGCCTATGATTGTATGTTGATTTTGCTCAATGGTTCTTAATTTATGCTAAAACTTCGGGTTAATTAATAGTATCAAGGCTATTTTTGACTTAATGTAATTTAAATAAAGTATTCTGCTGTGATAAAATGGGTTTAGGACCAAGTATCACTCTATCTTTTCTTTTTCTTTTTTCTTTTAGAAAAGGATTTAGGTGGTTTGATCTTCTCTTTTTCTTTTTCCCTTTTAGGAAAAGGATTTGGGAGGTTTGATCTTTCTTTTTCCTTTTTCCTTTTAGGAAAGGATTTGGGCGGTTCATGCTAAACATGTAATGGAACATGAAGTGAACATAAGTCCTAAAGAACTAAAGACCAAAGGTAAGAAAGTGGATGGTCCCATTACACGGTGAAGGTATCTTTGACTTTCTCAACATCTTTTATAAATTATGATGTTTTGAGTTTGATGCATGATTGTAGGACTATAATTAACGGAGACGAAAAGAAAGAGAAAAGCCTCAATAAATATGCACAATAATTGGGATGTGACGATCGTTTTTTTCTCAATCAAAGTATCTTCGGCTTATGAGCAAATGCTCTACCCTCCGTAGATGACATTCTTTCATACAACAGTTTTAAGATAAGGGAATTGTAATACATAAATACATCATGATGATATTGTAGGACTGAAGGCTCTCACGTTACCACCACGCACACGACGCTGTCCCGTCGAGTGCTTCTCGGCCAATTATTCAACCACTTGATATCGATCACCTCTCCTCTCACTTTTTATAACATCGATCTGTTTGTTTAAAGAGTGTAGACACTTCTCATGTCCGAGTGCATAAGCGTTCCTCTTAGAAACACCAAAAGGGAGGCTTGCGTACTGCCTTATTAAACTGGACACAGATAAAGGAGTCTCCGAAGCGAACGTAATCTGTATAAACCCATCATACAAACCCACGAAAGAAGAGATCTCCTGGAGTTCTTTTAACACAGATATCGCTTGCACAAACTATTAGGGTCGAAAAGAGACTAATAATCTTTACACAAGAAGTGTCGCTACATCGAGATCCCATCAGCCTCTTCCAAGGAGGAGAGGGTTTTCATACATACAGTTCCACCTGATCTACTGTTGGTTTACATCTGAGAGAATGAAACAGTGTTGGAAGTACGTAGGAGATCTACTCGAGATCTAGCAGGCCGCTGAAGGCTGTTGGAACCGAGGTAGCTGGGGTTTGGAGAAACCGAGAGATCGATTGTCCAACGTGGCGAGTCGCTCGCACGAGGGGCACATGGTAAGTGTTGCTGCAGGTAACGGCATGTAGAAATCGTGAGCTATCACGCAGGGGGTAGCTACCTTGATAGCCCTCAACTCTTGGAGTTCTTTCTGCAGTCGACGGTTCTCCTCAGTGAGTGATTCGCAGCAACGCTTGAGAAGTTCGCAATCGACTTCGGTCTGTTTCAGCTTCGTCCTGCGCACCACCGACAGAAAGATGAGAAACGTTGTCGTGGAAGCAGATCAGGCATCATGAAATTCCAAGATTTAGAAGGAGGCTGTAACAACAGATAGTACCCACCTTGCTCTTCTGTTCTGAAACCAGACTTCCACTTGCCGAGGCCGTAGATTTAACTGTTTAGCAAGAGCATTCTTCTGCTTCTGCAAGAAGCAACCAAAACGAAACAAAGATCAGCCGTGGAACGCAATAATCGGTAAAAAGAAATGAACAAAAACCAGCTCCGCCAACTACGGGAAAGGAAGGAGGATATTCCTTACCGGATTAAGAGTGCTATGCTCTTTGAAACTCTCCTCCAGCAACGCGGACTGCTCTTTAGACAGTCTCAACTTCTTTCGTGTGCCTCCGCCTTCCTCATCATCGCTAGCCCGCGAGCTGACTTCGCAGGTCCTATCCTGATCCACTTCAGATGCCTTCTCCCTCTCACGTTTCAACCCAGCGCCACCGAAGGAATCGGGCCGCTGAAAGCTGGGGAAGTCGGCCAATTCCTCGCTGAGCTCGGGGCTGGAGGGGGGCTGAAGGTTGACGTCGATACAGCGGGAGGGGGGGTTGGAGGGGGGGGAGTCGGTATGGGAAGGGTGGAGGGGGATGAATTGGAGCTGGGTGGGGGTGGTGGAGGAGGACGGGGTGGCCATAGAGAGGTCGAAGGCGAGGCCGAGGCGATGGTTCCAGGAGGAAGAGGAGGGGGGGAGGTGATCTGTGAGGTGCATAGCGACGGAGATGAGGAGCAGGAGGAGGAGCTAAGGTTGGGAAGAAGCTTTCTGCAGCAAATGTTGGTATGCAAGGAAGCAATAACAGGAACGCTGTGTGTGTGTGTGTTGTCTGTCTCTGTGTAAGTTGCAGGAGTGTATTATAACCATACAGCATCCCATACAATTATCACCCCCCCCCTCTCCACCTATATTTATAACAACTTCTCCACATTTATTATTTTCATCCCTTTCTTATTGTTTTCCACCCATTATTTTCTAACTATTTGTTCATGCTTCCTCCCCACTCAGCCCCCCCCCCCCTTCACGAATTTTCTTCACTCATCATTACTCCTCTTGATTTTAAGCCTTCGTTTGCCTCTCTTTTACCAAGGTCACTCCTCTCTCTCCATCATCGGTTCTAGATTAGGTGCCCCCCATATTATAGCGTACGCTTGTCGGATTTCACTTCTCTTCCGTCATCCTTTCATTCGTAAAATGCATCCATTCCTTCACCAAACCTGAGATGCACAGAGTGCAATTAATTTGTATATGTTTGGCACCTTGCAAAAAAATTACCGACCAGTACAGAGTCGACAGTGACAGTTGGTGGATGCGGCAAATTTTGACTAGGGCGGATTTGGTATCTACATTATAGATCTCAAACTCTGTATGGCAACAGATTTAGATAGCCCATGCTTGGCCCCCCATGCTAGGCCGTGCACTTAAATTCACGATTTCTAATAATTGTGGAGAGAATGATTTCAAGCTATAGAAAGGCTCCTATGCTTCAACATCTTTGTGAATGATTTCAGCCTATAGAAAGCCTCACAACTATCTATCAATCAATGACGGAGGGTGGGGGGTCAGGGATGGTGGTCATCTATGATGGGGTCGGATGTACAATCTGCAGGAGGAAAAGTCGAGCATTATTAGTGGACAAACCATCCTTGAGAAGCAACCCACAACTAACCAGCAAAACAAGGCCAAGAGGGGTCAAAGAGACACTAGGAGGAGTGCTTGGAATTCAAAATGAGCCTTGATTTTCCAAATTTGACAAGCTCTGACCTATCATAATTTTTCCATTTCACCAAAATGACAAATACTTTATATGAAAGGATTTCCCCATGTCTCCTTTTTGAAGTGGCAAAGTGAATGTGCAAAGGGGAAGGCAATTGAGAGAGGAACATCCGAATGGCAGGAATTGATGCAGGAGTGAGAGGCAGCGAGGGGAGAGGGCGACGAGGAGCTAGGGAAGGAGGGAGGGGCCGGCTGCATGATTGTCAGGGGTCACATAGAGGGTTGGTAATGGGTACCAAGCACCGCCTCTCGGGCCGGGACAGTCCACCCCCTCTGTTTTGTGCTCCCTAGACGTGAAAGGGGGGCGGCAGTGCCCGCATTCATAGCCCTACGGGCCCGGCCGGCCGGCAGCTGGGCCCGCCCGCCCTACATGTCGCCCGCGTGTCCCTCTCCCTTCCAGCCTGGCTGTCCCCCATCCCCCATCGCCTCCCCCCATCATGGGCCCAATTCATCCCACCCGCCGCCGACTGGGCCATCCCACGTGTCCCCCCACGTGCCACCTCAGTCAAATCCCCGCCCCCCCGCCGCTCCACCGACAGCACAAATCATTTAGTGTGGGCCCCGCCGCGTGTAATGATGCAGGTCGGATACGCTCATCAGGACGCGGCGCTCGGCGCGCTGTGCCACGCCAGGCGGCCACGTCATCCTGTCGGGCCATCGGGTGGCAGCGCTGAGACGCGCTCCATGATTAGGACAAGGGTTTGGGCCGGTGGCTGCTGTGGCCCACGTGGATGTGGCCCACCACGATCATTAGGGCCTTCATACGAGGTAGGAATTACGAGGTCTTCGAATTACGAGTCAAAGTAGAGACGTTGATTTCGGTCAAAGCAACGGCATATGTGCCACACACTTTAATATTATTTCCACCAACCACCTCATAAAAAGAATTTTTATTTTTTTGGGTTGAGATTCCCAAGGTCCCAAAAGAACGGTCTTAAATCCAACTCTTTGAACTGGATGCCTTAACTCCCACCAATCTAACTAGTTGAGCCATCTCATTCATGTAAGTCTTAACTCCTACCCATCTAACATCTAGTTCATGTAAGTCTTAACTCCCATCAAGTTCATGGAACCAGGTCCTTCAAACGCATAGATTAATCAACCCATGCACAAATCTTGCCTTTTAAAAATCTTTTAGCTCTCTATTGTGCATCCCCTTTATCCAATTACAATCCAACCACTCACCCTTCACATTTGTATGTGAGCTTACCTTAAAAATTCAAGAATAATGCTTCTCCCCTTCCTTTTTCTTTCCTTCTTTTTGTGGTTGGCCACCTTGATTTGGTAGCCGAATAGTGCATAATGGTTCTTTTTTAAAAAAGGTTTGCCACTCAAAATTGACTTCCATATCGAAAAAGGACATAGACACAGAAAAACCCTTGCACCAACGATTCAGTGCGGATTTAAGTACGTTTCCATTTGATATCATGCCACATTTAAAGCCCTACCACTCCATTTTGAAAAATACGGCTCACAATCTTGTCATAATGATGTAACCACGTGATGACCTTAAGATAAAAGACTCACTAAGTGTTTTGTATCGAATATTGTTGGCATTTAACAACATAAAAGCATTTTTAAACATCAGTTTATAGTTGCATTCATCACAAAAGTTAATCCTTTTGCCTTCTTCCATATATATTTTAAAAATTGATTATCTTTGACCCTCCTTTTTCATCTTGAATGGTGTCTTATTCAGTATTTTATTATTCATGTTTTCAAAGGGCTAAGAAAAAGCAATTGTTTTGTTTAATAGAAAAGAAGCTTCAATGTCACCAGCCCCCAATGAATGTACAAGATAACCCACTTTAAATGATCTTCAATAGTTTATATTCTACACCTTTTAGCTTGGATCAATTCAATCAAAACTACTCATAAATTAGATTATCCTCAATACTCCTCACTTTCGACCTTATTGATCACATCGTACATATCCTTTTAAGTCCATTGATTCCTTCATTATTTTGAGTTTCCTTAATCTTTATATTCTACTACGATGCATATAAAAAAGTTTTTTTAGTTTTGTGTGTGTGTGTGTGTGCGTGTGTGCATGCGTGCTTGCCTACGTACGTGCATGCATGCGTGTGTGCATGTGTGTGTGTGTGTGTGTGTCGATCCCTGAATGTGGATTTGGCAGAGCAAGATACAGAGGTGGATATTTCTCCTTTCGATATATAGTAGATGATGATACACCGGAACTAACGGTGGATTTGAGAGCACAAGAAGATCAGGGTGCTTCTCCTCCACCAAAAAGCACTTTTACACTTAAGAATATGCATCCTATGTTGCAGTAGGTTTTTGACCCAGTGATTCAATGGTTTTGCCTTCCTACTTATGTCAAGAAGAATCACAAAGGTCAAAAGAAATTGCATTTTATTGATGGCACTACTACTTCACTCAATGCTTTTCTGGTATAATAGGGGATCACTTTGGAGGATATACGATTTTTATGTCGCCACCTGTAGGCGTGTAAATTCTTATTTTCCTCCTTCGGTTTTTGGATTCTTGTTATCTCCATTTCCTATCTCTTCCAGACAGGTGTTCCTTTGTACTTTTTCCTTTTTTACTTCATGGTGGGTTTTCACCTCTTTTTGAGGTTTCCCATGCATTAATATAAAGTATTGCAAAAAAAAAGTATGTGTGTGTGTGTGTGTGTGTGTGCACACGTGCATGTGCGTGTGTGTGTGTGCATGCACGCGTGCACACAAGCATGCATGTACATGACGTCTGTCAAAGTCTTGTGATCCACATGTCACCATTGCAAAGATGCTTAGAGTCGATTTTGACTCTTATACAAGACACAAAGTAGCATGCATCATTAGTTTCCCAACTCGGGCACCTGTATGGCATCAATTTCAATGGTCACTTGTTGATGAACATTAAGCTTGTAGCAAAGAACTTATAAGTTTTCAAAGTTGCATGCATCATTAGTTTCTGAACTCGGGAACCTGTATGGCATCAATTTCAATGGTCACTTGATGAACATTAAGCTTGTAGCAAAGAACTTAAAAGTTTTCAAAGTTGCCAAAGTGTATTGTGTTCATTGTCAAATATCAATAATTGCAGCATTGATTATTGGTGTGCATAATGAGTTAGTTCCAAGGGCATAACTTTACTCTAACTTAAATTTTCTTGAGTTGGAATACACGAGTAATTTCATAATTGCTACCCATAATGGTAATCTACAAAAGTTTGTTAAAGGTTGGATAATTTAAACTTGGAACTAAAATCTACAATAACATGTTTCAAGAGATATGTATTAAGATCTATCAAACTTCATTATAGTTTAAGAAATCCACATAAATATAAAAATGGATCTTTAACAAACGTTGGATTCCATCACGCATCTCTAATATTAGAAGGCCCGCGCTTAGTAAACTAAGCAAAATCTTTATTTACAGTAAGGTCCTTTTGAAATAGATTTATCTTATTATTGCATATTATATATATTTCCTAAAACATTTCATAGTGATTAGCTTGAAAAGCAATTGTTCCAATGCTATTTGTAAGTTTTCTCAATATGAAATGTATTATGGACCAAACACATGAGAGCATCGTAATAGCAATCTTGTGTCATATAATACCTCATGCAAAGGGATAAATGTGCCTCATATCCACCGACTAAACCAATGGGGCATCCACCATAGTCTCAATCTTGCAAAGCGTCACACTTAGAGATATACATCTAATCAAATTTATTAAGAATGATCATTTAAACCATATATTTTTGATTGACTTCCATACCACTTAAAGTAATAGTAAATACCTACTTAAAAGTAAGAGGTATATGTCACATGAGTGGAGATTATTGTGAAATGCACCAATGTGCATAGCAATGATTATTTTAAAGACTTCTTCAAATGGCTTTCCATTTGCTTATCATTTGAAATGCTTATATTAGACACAATAAATACTCTTCAAACTCTAACTTCAAAATGTAGAAACCTTTTTCTACATCACCTTCACTAGCATAAGAAAAAGAGAATTATTACACATTTATGATGTCAAAAAATAAAGCAAAACTATGTGTGCAATGCACGTTTCAATATATAAATCATGTAAGGTGACTTGTTTTATAAATAGTTCCAAAAACTCATGCATGCATCACTTTAAGACTTCTCTTTAACATTTAAACCATGGATGTTTTAAAATTCCTCTAGTCACTATTTATGTTACAAATATATGTATAATTAATTATCTCGCACATTTATCTTGCGTAAGAAAATAATGTGTAAGATTGCCTATACATTTTTGTTTCAAATAATGTTTCCTAGATTGTATATTGTACTCATTACAAAGCATCCATGCTCCATCGATGAGTGTGAATATCAAATACATGAGTTGAATGTTATCTCTCTCTTTCTTAAAATTTAGCATCCCATAGGTAGCTCTCAAGTAGCTTGAGAAATTGTTTGCTAGAAGGTCATCCAAGAAAACAAAGGAATAAGATCATCCCTAATAACTATATTCAAATAATCATCCTTATCATTTAAGAATCTTGAATAAGGCACCTTGACCATGTTTGAAATTTTCTTGATAAGAAATTATAAGCCTACGATTTTATCTATATAACATTGTCGGGCTACACAATTATATATAAAGGAATAAGAGTTGTCTGTATATTCAATCAAAAAAGAATTTATGTATTAGTTTTCCTCTTTCTTCTTTAATGGGAATTCTTGGTGATAGAACAATAGCTACTGATGTGTGTGTGTGTGTGCGCGTGCGTGCGTGCATGCGCACGCTTGTGCACAGCATGCAAGCTGTGTGTGGCTGTATGGATGCTTACAGAGTGTGCATGCCTAGGTGCGAGCATGCATGCATTTACACATGCATGTGCACACACACACACACATGTGCATGCGTGCAACCATGTGTGTGTATGGGCACGCAAGAGTGTGCATGTGTGTATGCACGTGTAGATGCATGTGTGTGTGGGTGTGAAGAGAGAGAGAGAGAGAGAGAGAGAGAGAGAGAGAGAGAGAGAGAGGTGGATTGCCATTATGAATGAAATATGGTAGAAGACAAACTTGACTTATAATATGAGTAACACTTTGATAATGGTACATAGAAATTTTGTTTTAGTGTCCAAATGAAATACATACCATCTAAAAAGATTTCAAATTTTATTGAAAAGAACTTGATGCATGTATATTAAAGGAAATATGGGAAAGGAAAAAAACTATGGTTTACCTAGGCTGCATATTCTTCATTGTGCAATAGTTCATCATGAAAACTGGAGTTCTTTTAATAGTAATGCATTTGTTCAACACTTTGATGTGGCAAATAGTCAGATGAGGAATGAAAATGGCAATAATGTATTTATATGATAAGTAGAAAGTTTTATAACGTCATTTATATGAGAAAGTAGACACTTGGACTCATATATATACTAGTTCCTTTTGTAAAATGGAGATTTATTGATTATTACATATATAAAAGATTTCAAATGGTAAACTAAGGACTTGGAATTTATGGATAACGTGCACATGGGTTTTGAGATTTTGTGGTCATCAGAGATTGGGATCAGTTGAGTGTGACAATCTATAATCATCTAGGATATACATGCATACGGTCATCGCCTCTATCTATGCTTAAATATTAGGCATTGTAATCAATGATCAATGGTGATCCTTCTTTGAATTAAAACAATCCATAAGAGGCATAGAATATGCTACAATCATTATCATCTATTAATAATTGGAGAAAGGGCCATTAAATTAAGAAAGGCAGGAAAGGTTACTTCAAAAGTATTTATTGCGTTCTCCCTTCATAATAGCACCTTAAACTAAACTTTTGCTTTCCTAGGTACAACCATTAGGTGAGGGTTAGGAGAGAGCAAGGACACCCTAGCTGTCATACAACATAATAGGAAAAAAGGGGTAAATTGATCTGGCATAAGGCTAACATAGTAAAATAGGTTGCAGTAGGTAGCCTTTCCGTCGTGGAGCACATTACTGGTAACTCGAAATTGAACTTGAATCCTAACTTTATCAACTTTTTGAAGGAAAACGGCGAATGAGTAAAAATGTGGACATGAGACACGACGCAGGGTCCTAACGGACCCGATCTTCCCTACAAATGTCAAGGGTGGTGATTTTTTATTGGCTTGGAGATATTGTTTGTCCATCTTGGGAGTTGAAGCCCAACAAATACATGAATAAGGAGACTCACAAGAGCTCATAACTGATTCTCATAAACAATATTATCACATGGACTACAATCATATGAATAAAGGTGTTCATATCTTTCGATCTTGCATCTAGCTTGGATTTCCTTGCTCCCTCACATCGAAAACATGCATCAAAAGAGAGGAATGTTGTAAGAATTCAGATGGAAAAGAAGCAATTTTGAATGGACCAGTAATTCAAAATACTTGTATAATAATATATAATATATAATTATTATAACCACATATAGTGTAGGCAGGGAGGCGGTGCGCTTCCTTCCCCAAAGAGTTATAATCTGAGGGAATGGGACCTTCCCTGTGCGTCGAGAATATAAGTGCCAATAATATAAACGCCAAGAATATTAGTGCCGAGAATTGCATTAAGGCACTCTCTGAAGATATACAAATTTGCATCAAATGGGCTCCTCCTGAACCCGTTTTGCAAAAAGTAGGCAAAGACGCCCAAGAAATATTGAGTCCGCCTTCATTTCAAGGCTATGGACTGCAGAAGCTAATTCACACAACTTTTTTGTATCGAGCCTTATGCATCTATCATCATATAGTTTTCGTTCCTTGTCGGACCTCCTAGGAACTTGATGGAACCTGCAGTAGTCCAAAATCAATCTCAAAACGTTTGTGCTGACTTGTGGAGGAAGAACAATTGCCAATTTTCTAGAAGTTCCTTTTCCCTTCTGCAATGCCTCTTGGCATATTAGAGGGCATAACATCGCCACCTCTTGTTCTACCTCTTCTTGAAAACCTTTGGCGGTTTCCAACCAAACGAAGGTTTGGCACTAGGTAGCATGCTCTTTACCACCATATGACTTTCTATCTTGTGTTTAGCGACCGCCTTTAGATACTTGTTGTCTACAAATCCACTTCAATTTCCACGACGGAAAGCTTATTGCTATTGGAGGCTAAGATATCTTCGTAATGCATCCTAACTCTTTCTTCAAATCACTGTGTTTCCAGGGAACCAACCCACAAGTGCCGTTCAGACACTTGTTGTCTACAAATCCGCTTCAATTTCCACGATGGAAAGCTAATTGCTATCGGAATAAGCCAACAACGTAGCAACAGAAGCATGAAGTGGGCAGTGTAGGAATAAGCAACAAATCAAGCTGACCAAATCAGATACAAAATATCTGCCACCCTCACAGCTGGGCACCTCCTTCTCTCATGAGCTCCGGAAGAAATGCTCGCCTGGCTTTGAAGTCTAGCAGGCCTTCTTATAGTCTACTTCTTCATGCTTTGAGCCCCACTGGAAGTGAAAATTACCTGTGCGAAAAACTGGCTTGTCTCTGTGCTTCTTCAGAGACAAAAGCAACGGAGAACTGCCCTCACAAGGAAAAGGGTGTGGAGTGGTAAATGTCCTAACTCTTTCTTCAAATCACTGTGTTTCCAGGGAACCTGCAACCCACAAGTGCCGTTCACCCTTCTCTTTGTTGATCAATTTGCAATTGCACCAAGACAATCTGTCGGAACATCTAAAAAGCTTAAACACATGCTATATAAATGGAGGTGCAGCTGTTTGTGAGCATCCAATTGACAGTCACTTTCAATCTGACATGTTGTTCAGCTTCGTCTCACACCCAAGCACGTAATAGATTATCTTAATCCTCAATGTCTTTGTCTTACTAGCTTGGAAGTTGGTTGTACTCGTGAGCTTTTTCACACTTGACCATAACTGTGCGTGGAATGAGTGGGAGTTTTATATTACTGCATAGGTGAGATATCGCAATGCAACTAAATCGAAAAGCAAACAAAAAATCAAGTTTATCGTGCCAACATAAAGCAAAAAATCAAGATGATTCCCACCATTAGATTTTCAAGAAGATCAACGTCAACAGATTATGACACATGGTTACATGAGAGCTTAGAAAATGAAAACGTCCCTCTACCATAAATAAGGGAATTGAAAGATCTTCTATTGTAGGTGGATAGGAACGAGCATTCCATAGGATATAGAGTAATAAGCGGTAAACGGCGAGAAGCAACGCATGTACTAGACTTTAGAAATACTTTATTGGAAATGGCCGGTGAGCCAGTGTCTAATCTTGATACGCGGATTCAGATTTCAAGGGGTCGACAGCAGAGTCGTGTGGTGGTCGAAGACGTGTGTGATCTTGAGAGAAATCAGAGATGATATTGACTCGGGCCTGTGTATGGGCAAGGCGACTTTTGTGATTGAGAGTTTGTAACAGATCACAGAGTCAAAAACTAATCATATTGAGGGCATTCGCCAAGGCCCCTGTCCTTAAAACTAATCATATTGATGGTCACTCTCGGCTTAATTTTCGATAAAAAGCAGCAATGAGCAGTGGTTCGATGTGTGGCTCCCAACTACTTTTATCCAGAAGTCACTCTTTCTCATTAACAACCCGATTTTCTAAAGCGAGAATGGGAATTTAATCATAGAAAGAACTGAATTGGGATGATGAGGCTGGTTCCTGAATCTGGTGTCCGTTGGATGTTCGCATGTTGGACAAGAAAAGAATATTTGTGTGTCTGTTTGACAGCATGGGACCTTTCTGCTCCAATTTGCTTGTTGAAAACTCTTTTTCAAACCCAAAAAGTCATGGCAAATCCTTTGCATTCATGACATAATTTTTCAGGCCACGTGTGATACAGATTTATCTAGACTATAGTTTACGTTTGATTGACTATTATGATTGAGTGCAGGGGCTTTTCTATCAAATTAAATGAACCGTCCAGATGCGAATATCAAAATCAATGGCAAAGTGCACAACACCTGCAATCATATGGGATGTCATGCAGTCCCCATTGAACAGTAAATAGCTACGGTCGGCCATGCCATATGGGCTCACGATTTTTTTCTTTATAAAGAAATGCGTTCTGCCCATCCATCAGCCCAACCTTTACTTATGTACTGCTTTCCGCATGGGCCCCTTAAATATGCCTTCACCGGCGCATTATTATCGTGAATGTGAAGTTCGTCTCTTGATTTTATGGCCTGTAGAATCTTAAAGGCGAATTTTGAGGAGGGGATCGCAGATTCACAAGGTCTGCATGTTCGTTCAAACTTCAATGTGGGGCGGTCTATAATTCTGCCGGCGGGTTGGCCTTCCTTTCGTTTTGGGAAACTTCATGAATGGAAGGCAAGCACCAAATGCATCGTGCTGCGTGTCTACTATTCATGAAGCTTTTTGGTTGCCAATAAACAATTGAGTTTTTATATTTATTCACAGGAATGGGGCAGTGATTTGTAAATTGTACTAGTGCATGCACGAAGTTTCAGCCTTCAAAGTCTCACCTTCTACTTGATCCAAGCCTCGAAAGTAGAGGTGAGGTGACAAGTTCATGTGATATCTCCCCAATTATTTAAGTTCCATTTGAAGGCAAGGACACATGTATGGCTTAGTCGAGTGCTCTATTCTTGCATTAGGGCACGGACAAGCTCTAGCCAATCTAGCTAAGTCCTAAACTATGGTGTCATCAACACCTTGGACATTACTTGGAAGGTATGATTAGTTTGAGAATTAAGCGTCGTGCATGCTCAAGTGATTGTCAGTCACATACATAATGGTCCCATCGGCGACATAAATGAAAAAATAACATTCGCTGCATTGTTATCTCATCAAGATTCTTAGCATTTAGAAGCAAATAATCATTAACCGTTTCACCAAATGAGTACATGGAAATCTACGGGTCCCTTATCCCTAATGGAAGCCATGGTGCATTGAATGCTTTCATGTTAGCTCTCATTGCCTTTAAAAGAAATTTATGGAGCAATTGTTAGTGCACAGTGCCTTAATTGGTGCTATTCATTGGAGACTTCTTTTGGCATATATTTAGTTAGATCATCATTTAATATTATTATGTGTATTGAGTAATATGGCTTAAAATGCTTGCTTATCAAGTCATGTTTGATCTTAGTATGTAAATGACTCCAAAGCCTTTGTTCTTTTAGAGTTCTTTTAGAAGAATTCTAATACCGCCTCCAATATAGTTAGTCCACCATGCATGTAAGTGTGTTTGATTTTTAATTATTTGCTATATTTGCAACAAACTTTACTTGAGCGGTGTAGGCCATACACCACTCAAAAGGTAATGAATCACGGTGGTGAAACTGTAGATCATGACTTTGTGCTAGTCATGAATAAATCCTTTGAACTCAAGAAACCTACGATGATTGATCAAATTATTGATTGGGTAAGTTGGGTGATTGATAACAACATGTGCCCTGATTGATAGGGTACACACATTAGGTGAGAAATGTGATAGCTAGATCTTAAAGGGCCCAATAAATGATTCGTATGTACCTCTTTGAGGATTGAAAATGATAACCACCGTATGAATGCCTCCAAGTGCATGGTCCCTCCATTTTCTTTTTCTTTCATGAGAAAAGGTATTCTTTTATAGCTTTTTTGTGGTATGAAAGTACACATACCTTGTTGTGGACTTTACTTATATGTGTCCACCCTATGGGACAACTTGTGGACATTAAGTTAGGCATTTAGTTGCCAAAAAGTTTCCTTTCTCTTAAGGCATGATCCATTGGCATATGTCATTGAGATTTAATTTTAATGATGCCACCTTATGATTCCAATCCCTTTCCCATCCCATAATTGCAATTTCCTTAGAGTTTGATTGCATATTTACTTATATTTGCTAATTAAGAATTGCAATTTAATGTCATCATCATGACTTTAAAAGACATACGTCACCCTCCATCCTAGGGTCTTCTAAAGCCATAAATTGCCATTCCATCTTTTGTTTTTTCATGTACATCCTTCGATTGAGCTTGAGATGTCCAATAGGGAGATCAAGACTCCTAAGTCTTAGAAAGATGGTAAGGCAGACCATCTATAGAAACAAATGGACCCAAAGTCCAATACAAGAAAGAAGAAGTCTAGTGGTGTTAGGTAGGAAGCTACCACAGAGATTGGAAAAGAAGTCACCATGGAGATTGAGGAGAAAGTCACCAAGGAGACAGAGCCAGAAGTGCCAAAAAAAATGGCCAAGACCATGTTTGAGACTAAGGCAGATGACTAGGTGGCTACCTAAGCACAATTGAATCAAGAGAATGACATAGCCTCAAAGGTTGAAAATGAAGTTTAGACCACCTTGAACACAAAGAGAAAAGGCATATTAATAGAGTTGTTAGGTCTCTGTTAGGTCCAAGTGAAGATCCAAGTAAGCAAGTAAGTGGACCTCGATCGAGTAATTGCCATTCATAAGCTACATTCCGAAGATGACTCGATCAAAGAGAAGTGGGATCATAGGCATTGCTTGTTCTACCACAATCAATAAGGCCCCTTGTATGTACTTCGAGGTGAGGGAATCCAACCCTTGTTTCAATTCAAAGAGGCAAAGTCCCCATGTGCTTATTCCACAAATTGGCAATAGCTCAGAGTGACTAGGCTAGAGGCAATTTCCATTGTGCAACACATTGTTACACATTGGGTACCCCCTCAGGTACTGTAGCATAAGCACAATGAATGTAGCAGATATACCATGGAGCTCCACGAATTCTTCTACACAATGAATCCACTTATACAAGAATGTGAGTAGTGGATAGCTGATGAGTTGGCCAATTTAAAGGTAGGCCATGAAGCCTTGAGAGCCAAGCACGTGGCTTTACAACATCAATATCAAGAAGCTCAGAGATCCCTTTGAAGAGCTCAATAGGTTATTGAGTCACAACAAAAATAAATGGTCTACCAAGATGAAAGGATAAGGCTAGCTAATGTCAAATCACAACAAAATCGCTAGGAGAGTGCCACGCTTCAACAAAAGATGCCAGCAGATTTAAGCACAAATTTGGGAACTTGACAACCCCCCCAAACATGCAAGTGTCCCTCCTCGTTGCAACAATTTGGATGATGATCAGGTTGCACCCAGTCAGAGAGAACATGCTCAAGGCATCGAGCTTGTGGATCAATCTAGTGCTACTCCAACTATGTCAGTAATAGAAGTAGAACCCTTAGTTGGAGAAAATGGTGCCAAATAGTAAAAGTCGACTCAAAAGTGCATGACATAGCATAAACATTGCTACTCTTGGATTTTGAGTTTTGGACTCACACAGGTATCCAATTTTTTCAGGCCTCCTTGCACATTTTGCATTCATCCCCATTGTGGTGAAAATCAAGAGATTTTGCTTTAAATGCATTTTAAGACCAACAGGTAACCCTATGGGATAGGTCTCCGAATATGAGTGGGCTAATAGTGCTTTCGATCTGGTAGTTTGGGATCTCGCTACCAAATAGAGGCAAGATTTTGCAACCCTTCATGGAGCCTTGCATAATTGTTTGATGATGCTCCCTCCACCAATAGTTGCTATTAGCCTTGTAGCCTATTTTTCTCGAGTTTTTGTCAAAAGCTACATATTATAGAGTGGATGCTCAGCATAGGAACACTGAGGCTATCACAATGTACACCACATCTTGACACTCTATCATTCATCCATTGAAAAGTGGATGCAGACTCCTCTTTAAACAGGCCCAAATACGAGTTTTGATTTGATCCAAAGTTTGGGCCTTGGCACTTGGCAAGTTTTTTTTCTATGAGTTTTCAACCCTATTAATATATAGCTAGTTACTAGCTATACATTCACCCTAAATATAATCTATCCTTGCTCACTCTTTAGCGCTTTAGCTCAACAAATAGCAAGATTTCATAAATGTTTGTTGTGACTCCTACATTAGTTATTCCAAACCATAGCAGTGCATGTCAAAAGCAATACACTTGCAAAGACAAATTCTAAGGCTCATAAAACATGCTGATCTCCTTAGACCAAAATATTTATTGATGTTCAAATAGAACATGAACAACAATTTCATATTTTTAGACCCAAGAGATTCAAAAATGTGATGCCAAACTAGCCAAAGTTTTAGATTTGCAAAGTTCTCTATTACATGAACAAAAAGTCTCTAAATAGTAGAAAAATAGATCAAACTGTCTCCACCCCAAAAAAATGATTCACCATATTCCCACCACTATATCTCAAACAACCTTGTGGTTTCTAGAATGAGACACAATATGGAAGAGTTTCATTGGAGAGAGTTGTGGTTGATGGATACACATGTTATGGTTTATGTCATGACCTAAGACCACTATGTAAACAAAATACATATGCATGCAAGCCATCAACTTTCCTTAAACCTCTGGAAAAAATTCGCACACGTGCATTATGGAGTATCACTTATAGTCACATTGTAAGTACTACAAGAACGAGTTGTTGCATAGCTTTCAATCTGAAAGACAACCTTCCTATTCTAGTTAATGACTTGCTCCTGTAGGAGCACTGCTTTCAAATCGATTACCTTCTTGATCCTGGCATTCGTTGCACCAAAAATTGTTCTTCTTTGTCTTCTTATTCTCCTTATTGCAACATCACCTATGTTAGGAGCACTATCTGACACCACATTATTGGGCTGCAACATGTACCCAAGGCCTCCTTTGTTCAATGCATCTACTTCCTCTTGGCTCATGTTAGTTCCACTTTCAACTGGCTATTGTTGTAGTTGCACTGTGGGTGGATTCACAATTTTCTTATTTAGATGCCACATATGAATCAAATCATCATGACAAAACGACATGAATTGCATTGTCTCACCCCCACTATAAGCTTGTTTTTAAAAGAATCTTAGGGCCACAATTTTCTCCATTGCCTTACCCAAGGTGACAGCCTTCACAAATTTTTTATTGCCACCACTTGTGCCCATGCATATGACTGATTACTTGGCAATGTAGATCTTCGAGGATGCCCAATGTTCGATTTTGGTGTCCTTTCCATGATTACATACTCAATGCTTGGTCTATGTGACACATTTGGAGAAGCCTTGAGCTAGTCTTTGATTGGTCTTTTTCTCCCTATAGTCTCATCCCCATCCAATCCTTTGTTTTTAACACCCAAGAAAGGTTTGTCAATAACATCATGAACACTATTTACAAATCCTTATTCTCGAATTATATTAGGTTTTCTGGAGACCACCTGCCTTACAAGTTTTTGCAAACTCGATCCCATCCCAATATGCCTATGCATAACAGGAACTTTGTAGAATTGAACCAACCATATCACCAACACAAGCTTCGTGTAGTCCTATCTGAGCATGGTTTGATGCAGTAGCCAACCAACTCCCTTGTTTGGATTCAGATATGTTTGCAGTAGGCATGTTTGAATGCTCTTCTTCTCCAAAGGTCTACAAATAGAAATAAATTCTTATCTCTGGTCAAAGAAAATTTTTCATGGTAACTCATTTCACACCAAGCTAGTCTTAGAAATCTTCAAGATATGCAGTGCATGAGTTGATACTTATGGAATTCATGCATGATCCCCAATGAGAATATCTCATATGCCACCATGACAGAAAGTTATCCAATGTAGGCAACTATTGGGGGTATGAGACAGGTCCAGTTCAATAGAAGGCTTTCATAATATTGTATTTTTCCTTTGCATCTTCTTCATGCTCTGTATTTCTCTATGACTCGCATAGTTCTAAATGCCTATGTCTCTACTCCACACATATACATCATTTGGTTTGATTTACTAAACTCTTTTTAAAAATGAAACAAGTAGCCTCTTTCCCTACCCACCAGGGCTGTACATTGATCTTTTCCATAAACTTGCCAAATTGCATTCCAATTTGCCACCATAAAGCCATGGAACTCAACATCCATCACAAGATTTAATGTCTAATCACCATGGCTTCTCGTCACAATATTTAATGTTTGAATATTGTAGCAACTTAAAGTTATTCAACAACATCCAATTATTTCATATTCACATGAAAGGGAGGGTGCTCGATTTGCATGCCTCGTGTCATACACATGTGCATGGAAGTAGCTGGATTTGAAGTGACTTTGAATGTCTCTATCCATCTCCAAAGTCTACAAAAAATTGTTTGTTATCAATCATTTTTATGTGACATTGATAATGTAGTGTTTCAAGGAGATCAAAGACTCACACATCTACTTTGACTCATCAAGGGCTCCAAATGTGAGCAACTTAGCATAGGTCCCATTGTCAATCAACTTTGTGGCATTGTGACCTATAGATATTATGCTATTCAATATTATATCTCTAGCTACATCTTTCTCGACCCCTTTTTGTCTTATTCCAAGGATCTTTTCGACATAATCCTCCACCAAGTTTCTCATGATATCACTGCATTCTCCCTTTTCAACTTCATGACTATGGCTGGCAAAATGAACAATAAACATCACATCAAATGGAATAACATAATATATCCTAGATGCACATTCCAATTCACATAGTGGCTTTGGTTGCAATGAAAGAAACCATGTTCCCTTTTCACCCTGCGCTCAAGGCAAGGAACATTCAATCTCTCTTTCCAATGTATTCTATTATGTTTTTGCCTCAACTTTAAAAAAAGCCTTCTATCAAATGCATGGATCACCATTTTGGCTCTGCTCCATTCTAGTTAGAACCAATATTTACATCCATAGGAGCAACTCAAAAATACAATCACCATCATAGAGAGGTAGAAGTTCTTGCAAAGGCATTGTTTCCTACCCTATCCACAAACTTTCATAACTTGTTCTTTAATGGCAATCCCTTAATCAAGGTCTCCAAATGTAGAACTAGAGCATCCAACATGCCATGCTAGTTTCCTATCGTATCCACAAACTTTTGTAACTCGTTCTTCAGTAGCAAACCCTTAATCAAGGTCTCTAGATGTTGAATTGAAGAGTCCAACTTGCCATACTGGATTTTTTCCAAGTGTATAACATCACACTAGATTGCTCAAAATGGTCCTTCATCTCATGATTTGAATCATCTTCTAAGTCATAAATCTTTGGTTTACCATGACCCACCTCCTTTTCACCTTTTGCTTGCACTTGCAAGGAAAAATAATGCTCTACAATAAAGCACTTTGAATCCTAAAATGTTATCTCCTCGCATAGTATCATAAGAGGAAAACTGCATCTTGGCTAAGCAATGTTGTAAGCCACCTTAACACTACCCATTGGCAAAGAAAATGCCGAGCATATTACACTCTTAGACACTTAAATTGGTATGTGTTTCTTCTCCAACCTCTACAAACAAGTCCTTGTTTCCACACAGAACCGTATGTGCTCCATAGCGATAATGAAGGGGTATGAGTAATAAAGACTAATTTGTAGCAACAACAAGCTTAAGGAGTGTGCGAATGGACGAGTCTAGAAAAGGAGTTTCCCAATAACAGGAGGAGCTTAATCGTGGACACTTAGAGAGGGAAAAGAAGAATGCAAAACAAATAATCGTAGATACTCAGAGAGGGAAAAGAAGAATGAAAACCAAATAAACTGTAAGCCCATTTCCCCCCCCTCTATTACTCTCTCTCTCTCTCTCTCTCTCTCTCTCTCTCTCTCTCTATCTTCCCTCTCTCTATGCCCTTTCCTCATCCCTAAACTTTTCCCTCCCTCTTAAATGTCTCTATCTTTCTCTCCCTTCCCCCATGTCTCCCAATGTCTTTCCTTCATCTCTATTTCTTTTTTGTGTCTCTCTTTCTTCCCTCTATCTGCCTCTCCCCTATCTCTTTTCCTATCTCTCTCCCTCTCTTACTTCCTTTCTCTCTCTTCTTTCTTCCTATCTCTCTCCCTCTCTTACTTCTCTCTCTTCTCTCTTCTTCCTTCTCTCTTCCTCTCCTCATTGCCCTCTCTCTGTCTTTTTCCTGTCTCATGCATTCCTCTCTCTTCACTCTACCTCTCTCTTCCTTTCTCTCTCTCTCTCCTCTCTCTTACTTCCTCTCACTGGCCACAAAGTTGTGGATAGGGAGCTTATCATGTTTTATTACTATGATTGCCATCGAATGAGAACAAACCATGTGAGGAGGATGCCTTTGCCAATTTTGTGAATTTCTAGTAAGTTTCTTGTAAGTTTTTGTCTTCATATCCTCCAGGCTCTTTCTACTACGCCCTCCTACAGTACCTCCACTTCTTTTCTTCTACTCTCTTTACCAACTCTAATGTTTCCCTCCAACCAAACTCGGCTCCCAAGTTGCCTCTTCCACTAGAGCCATCCATGAGCTACTGCATTGCTCCAAGCTTCATGCTCAGTCATTTGAGCTCCACCTCCCTTTGGCCTAAGCCTTCTCTTCTACTCACAGCTCTTGCTGCTCTGCAAGCTCATTATTTGGCTATTCTTGGAGCTTCCTTCTAAAAAGCTCCCTCTCAATATCCTTCAATGATGTCACTTTTATTTGGAGCTTGCTTGGTCATCTCCTTCAGCTTGATGTAGCTTCATGCGCCATTGGAGCTCTTTGTTGGGTCGCATTGTTGCTCAACAACTAGCAAGAACCACCCCCGCTGGTTGGCTTCAACACCACTCCAAACTTGTTACTAGTCTACCAACTACTCTTCTAAGCTCTTGTTGAGCTCCCTCTTAAGCTTGCCTATGTGTGAATCTTCACATAGCTTGACTTCATCTAAACCTCTCTGCTCACTCTCTCTCTCTTTCCTCTCTCACTCTAACTCTCTTTGTCAGGAGCTCTCTACCTTAGCCTCTCTCTTAAAAGTTTCCTCTCTCACTCTAACTCTTTTTGTTGACACACTCTCATGCTCTCCCTATCTCACGCTCTACTTATTATCTCTCATGCTCTACCTACCTCTCATGACCTATCTCTCAAGCTCCTATCTCTCTTTTGCTCGCTTCCCTTGCCTCTCACACTCGACCTATGTCTCATGCTCCCCTCTCTTCTATGTTGCCTCTCTTTGCTCCATTTTTCTCTACCTCCCCCCCACCATTGTACTACCATTTTCTACTCTACCTCCCTCAAAGATCACTCCATCTATTGCTCTACCTCCCTCAAAGCTCCCTCCTTGAAGCACTCCTTGTCTCAATCGATGTAGCTCCCATTCCAAATCCAAGTCGGCATCTTGCCTCTTCTTCTTGAAACCAAGCAATGGCTTGGTGCCCAAAACAACTTGCTAGTATCAATTTTTTTCAAGGCGCCCTCTTTGCATAGGTCGCCAGTGATATATGTTAGATGGGCGCATTATTTTTTTAAAATGTGGAAGATTTCCCCCTCAACATAGCTCATCATTGAGCTATGTTAGGTGGGGTGTATTGTTTTTACATCAATGCTTTGGATTCAACTACACTCTTGATGTTGATTTAGTTTCTTTGTCTCGTTCAATGGCTCTCTTTTGAGGCAAAACTTTAATCTTTTTGCATAAAAGTTTCAAATTCTGGTGATGTTTCAAACGTTTATTTTTATTAGGGCATACAAACTTTCGACGCCAATATAAAATTTTAGCATCTTAACAACACTAACTTGAAAAAATCATCCATGATGCATATTGCAGTTGAAAATTTAAAACCTCTCTCAACATACACCACAAGGCACAGGCCATATTCTGATGGAAATACCGACCTTTTTTACATTAAAAAGTTTTTTTAATGGGCACAAAGGTCGATATCTACGTTGCTATTAGTGTTGGAAGAGAATGGTCACTATATAGCAACACTGGTAAACGCTACTATATAGCAACGATTAACAGAAGCTTAAAAAAACATTAGTGGGGCTAAATAGAGCCACAGCAAGCCCTATTTTGCCCCACTGATGTTTTTTTTTAGTAATTACAAAAGAATGTTGTTTGTTACAAAATTTCCTTTGTGAAAGGGGTGATACAAAATCACTCAAACGAGCCGAGCAACAGAAGCATATACATGCCAAAGATATACAATATTGTTTGTTACAAAATTACCCTTTTGAAAAGGGTGATACAAAATCGCTCAAACGAGTCAATATACAGAAGCGTATACATGCCAAAGTATATACAAACTATCTCCAAACTATTACTACTACTACTCCTCATCCGAATCGTCATCCTCGTCCTTGTCCTCATCCTCGTCCTGGTCACGCTGGCCTAATCCCTAGCCCTCGTGAGCTATGCCTGATCCCTGGCCCTCATGAGCTATGCATGATCCCTAGTCCTCGTTGAAGCCATGTAAGCCTAATCCCTCATCATCACCGCTCACCTCTACTGATGGGACGTTCCAGCTTGCACTCTAAGAGTGAAACTATATTTATTGGAAATTAGATTGAAACTTAAAGAATAAAACAATTTAAACAGTGAGATTACAAAAGTATGAGTAGACTTATATCATGTGAGTAGCCACCTCATCCCAATCGACCGTCGCTCCCATGGCCTCCACCTCAATAAACCACTGCTTTGTTTCTATGCAGAACGTGCATCTCACCTCTATGTCTGTGGGAAGGCGACCCATCACAGCTTACTGTGGGCCCAATTTACGAGAGCTAGATAAAGTGCATACAATATGTAATAAAACAAATAGAACAATAAATTAAATGAGAAGAAGTAAACTTACCACGGTTGCCTCGAACACCAACCATTTGCCTACACCAAAGTGTGAAGTACCTATAGAGTCCAGCTGTCTCCTCGTAGCCCTCCTCTAACCCTCGACCAGTCCCTATACTGCTTCTTGAAAAACTTCTAGTTAGCTTTGTCTGCCCAGCTGGGTTAGCCTTCCCCTTTGCGATGGAAGTACGCAAGGTTGACCTACGATGCTTCAAGACCCCACCCATGTGCTCTTTAATGTAAGAGTTACTGAACTTCCAGGGTATTGTCTTTTTAATTCATCGATGACTACATTCTTCTTTTCGTCATCCTGGTACCGCCAGTCAGTAGCTATGCCACTCTTGAAGTGGTGGCTCATCAACCGCCTTATGGTGGCCATCACTGCTGCTGAGTCCTTTTTATTTTCTATTATCTCTCCAGCCACTGTGATTTCCTAGGATAGCTCCTTGGGCGGGTAAGGAAGACTCATGGGAGTGGCAGAGCTAGAGTGAGGGGTGTTACTACGAGTGCTTACAGAGGGAGGAGTAACAAAGGGAGTGGGAGAGGGTAAGGGACCTGTGATTGGTACTAGTTCTCATGACCAAGTGGAGACCTATAGGGATGTGAGTGTGCTGACTCGTCTACATCTCCCAAGTCAGCACAACATAAGCGACCCTTCCTACTCTTCCTTCCCTTATGATAGGTACGCCCAGGTGATGACCCCTCAGTCGAAGGGGTTAGAGGCGAGCGCTGTCGAGTAGGTCCAGCCATCGATGTAGGAGAGGGAAGAGTTGAGCTCCTTTGGGATAGCAGAGAGAAGAATCTTGCTGCCTTCGCATCGATCATCTGTGCGACATACTCATCGAGACTCCCGAAAAAGCCATGGGCTGCTAGCAAAGGAGTTCCCCGAGGGGTAGTCGCAATGCTAGGTCTGAGAGGAGTCAGGCCAGTAGTAGTCGTAGGGGTAGTATCGTCTAAGTGGAATCAAAGTCCTTTGGAGAGTAGAGATCATGATGTCTCCTCCTATGAGGGTTTTCGTACTCATCGGATGTGTGACGTGATCCCATGTCTAATTTGGACAAATTGGACAAACGTGGACACAAACACGAAGACAAAAAATTAAAAAAAAGAGCGGATAAGAACGGAAAGACAATTAATTACTTAAGAAAATTATGAATTCAAACTCAAGAAATTATGAAAAGGCAATTAATCATTGACCAGTGTCGCTATATAGCGATGCTGGGGGCTAAAATCTGAAACCCCACATGATACCGTCTTTTACATTTATTGCAAGAAAAGCAAAAATCAATCCTCCCACCTTATATTCAATGACCTCACTTTCCTCCTCTCTATTCCCTACACTCCTCACCCTACCTAGCCCCTCTCCCAACACTTGTGCTCCCTCTCCACCCTTCTCCCTCTCTGCTTGTGTGAAAGGAAGTTTTTCAAGAAGGTGTGTCTCTTTAAGCAAAGTAGGTTCATTTTTTGTGAGATTTCATTATGTGAGTGTTGAAGCATGTTTCTCCTTGTATTGCTAAGCCTATGTGCTGATTTTAATGCTTGATTTTCAGAGGTTAAGGACAAAAACGAGATTTGGTGAAAGAAAGAAGACTCACCTCTTCTCTTTTTGGTATTTCTCTTCCTCCTCTTTCTCCTTGTTTATAGGCTTATGCTTGTCTCCTCAATCCAATCCCTTTGAAAAGTTGCTTCCCCAAACTCCTCCTTCCTCTAACTAGTTATCTGAAAAATGGTATGCTTCCTCTCTTTTGTAGGGCCAGTCCACAAAACACTGAGCAGGACTTTTCCAGGTAAGAAAGTGCTTCCTCTTTTTTTTTTTTGTTATTTTTGTTATTTACATTGGCCTGCAGCTACCGCCTTAAGTGCTAGCTACAGTGATGGGCGTAGGAACCCTCTCTTTCCCTCTCTTCTCTTATATTCCCTCCTCTTCTCCTCTTTTCCTCTTTTCCTCCCTCTTTCCCCCTCTTTCCCTCATATGCTCATGCATAAGCGTAAGCATATGCTTTCTCTCTTTTTCTCTTATGCATATGTTTTTCTTTCTCTTATCTTATGCTCTTTTCCCCTCTTCCTTCTCTTCTTTTTCCCTCTCTTTTTCCCTCTCTTTTTCTCTTCTTTTCATAAGCATATGCATTTGCCTATGTTTATGCTTATGCATGAGCATATATGAGCATGCATATGCTCATATGCTCATACATAAGCATAAGCATATGCTTTCTCTCTTTTTCTCTTATGCATATGCTTTTCCTTCTCTTATGATTATGCTCTTTTCCCCTCTTTCAATCTCTTTTCCCCTCTTCCTTCTCTTCTTTTCCCCTCTCTTTTTTCCTCTCTTTTTCTCTTCTTTTCATAAGCATATGCATTTGCCTATGCTTATGCTTATGCATGAGCATATGCTCATATGCTCATGCATAAGCACAAGCATATGCTTTCTCTCTTTTTCTCTTATGCATACGCTTTTCCTTCTCTTATGCTTATGCTCTTTTCCCCTCTTTTAATCTCTTTTCCCTCTTCCTTCTCTTCTTTTCCCCTCTCTTTTTTTCTCTCTTTTTCTCTTCTTTTCATAAGCATATGCATTTGCCTACGCTTATGCTCATATGCTCATGCATAAGCATATGCATATGCTCTCTCTTTTTCTCTTATGCATATGCTTTTCCTTCTCTTATGCTTGTGATCTTTTCTCCTCTTCTTTTTCCCCTCTTTCAATCTCTTTTCCCCTCTCCCTTCTCTTCTTTTCCCCTCTTCTTTTTCCCTTCTTTCAATCTCTTTTCCCCTCTTCCTTCTCTTCTTTTTCCCCTCTTTCAATCTCTTTTTCCCTCTTCTTTTTCCCCTCTTCCTTCTCTTCTTTTTCCCTCTTCCTTCTCTTCTTTTTCCCTCTCCTATTTCCTCTCTTTTTCTCTTCTCTCTCTTTTTTTTTTTCCTCTCTCTTTTTTCCTCTCTTTTCTAATTTTCATATCTCTTTTTTCCTTCTCTTTTCCCCCCTCTCTTTCTCTTTTTTCCTCTATTTTTTTCTTCTTTTCATAAGCATATCCATTTGCCTATGCTTATGCTTATGCATGAGCATATGCTCATATGCTCATGTATAAGCATAAGCATATGCTTTCTCTCGACTTTCCCTCAAATGCTTTCCCTCATATGCATTTGCCTATGCTTATGCTTATTTCCTTCTCCTTAATCGTATTCGGTTCTTTTTTCACATGCTCCTTAGTCGTATTTGGTTCTTTTTTTCTCAAACATATTCTAAATGGAACAACCACGCCCTCACCCATAGGTGTCCTCCCTAAACCCCAACCCGGTTCCCCACATCGCAAGGATTATAGACATAGCTTCTCTGTTAGCTCATGTAAAAGAGAAGATTATGCAAGAGAGCAATTGGGTGAAGTACAACGTGGGGGTACATGCGCTTGGATGGGGTCCAAGCCGAAGGGTAGTGGAGCAAGGGCGACTGAGCAACACACGACACAACCTACAGGATCTCCATAGGTTGTGGAGAGACCGCCATGATCGGTGGAGCCTCAAATATGATTGTGTAAAGGACATAACGGATTGTGTGGAGGCCTTTGTGGATTATGAGTACATAATCGCTAAAGAGCATGACCGCATATTAGAAGAAGTGGAGGATGAGGTCGCTAGTGACCCGCCTAACGACTCGGAGGAGGAAAGTACCTCGAATAGTAATGCAGAGCAGTAGACCTCCTCCACCATTTTGGCTTTTTTGGAGAATGTCTCTTTTGGAGAGAAATTTTGGAGACATATATTTTTTATATACATACTTTTGGAGACATACTTTTGGCGATATTTTTTATATATGAAAATTTTCTTGGATTTCACTTGTCTTTCATAAATATTTATAATTTGAAAACTGGCTTTTCATAATTGTCTTAAGTAAATAATTGTCCTTTCATATTTATCCTTTATGTGTTGACGTGTACATGGCACCTTTGATAGAGGAGTTATGGATCTTATGGAGAGGAGTGTGGGTCTTTGATATTTCCAGAGCTCCTAGACATACCAATGACATTTTGATCAGGGGAATCTTGATATGGATCATGCATGACTACCCAAGATATGGAGAGTGCGCAAGTCTTTACATGTATAATATAGGATTATGCTTTTATGACTCTCTTTCGTGTGCATGTCTTATGCTAACACATTCATGCACGCGTGCACGGCTTGTTACAAGCGGGTACCATGCTTGTCCTGTTTGTGGACCGGGTTTGAAACCGCTTGCATGATACTCCAAACATATGAGGAAAAATGTTTATGAAGGTCATGCTCGATACCTTCCACTGGACCATCTCGTGCTAATGGGTTTTTTTATGCGACTGGTATCTTTTTGTATCAGATGAGATATGCTATGTAAATCACATATAAGAGCACTCACGTGTAGAAGGTAGTAGCACTGATATGCGCACATGTAGCTAGCATGGATAGGGTAGAAGACAGTAGCTAGAGAATATCATATCATTGGCCCTCTTTATTTTTTAGGATGATTTTTGTATTGAACATAAATTTTGAAATCCACATCCTTCTTATTCCACATAGGAATTCTAGAAGGATTCCTCTTGACTCCACCCTCCTCCACATGCCTTCCACATGCTTGGCATGTGGCCTCTCTTATATTATTGGAACACATGGACATGAGCCCACCTCTTTATATGACTCACTCTTCCTATTTTCTAAAAACCCCATAATATCCCCTACACAAATAACTCTCACCCCATACCAAGGTATTTATCATTCATACACATGGTATTTACAATGATCCATTCCACTCATCCTCTCAATCCCATACAATATCTTAGAAAATAGAAATAAGTGAGAGCCACTAGGCTATCACCTGATACTCAAACTCTTATCAAACATAGAGAAAAACAATACCAATGCCAAATGCACTCATCTCTCCCTTGAGAGTTGTGTATTGTAGTCTAAGTTTAGAGATGTTTTCAAGCACTTAGTCTATCCCTTGATCATTGTTTGTTACAGTCTAAGTTAGATATCATGTGACGTGCTCTTAGACACTTAGTCTGGCACCCCTTAATAGTTATGTGTTGCAGCCTAAGTTAGATATCATGTGATGTGCTCTTAGACACTTAGTCTAGTACTCAACTGTCCCTTGATAGTTGTGTGTTGTAGTCTAAGTTAGATATCATGCGATGTGCTCTTAGACACTTAGTTTGGCACTCAACTATCGCTTGATAGTTGTGTGTTGCAATTGAAGCCTAGTGTTAGATGGTGAAGTCCATGATTAAGATATACCTAGGTCATTTTTTGTGTAGGTTGCATGCTTATTTTTCGTGTTTTGATTTTCTATAGTCTGTTACATGATGTGAGCTTGAGTTGAGAGGTTATATCTAGGTAATTTCTTAGACTACTTGCATTGTTAATTGTTATGGCTTAATGAGTTTCTTATTACACCTTACTACATATGAGATGGCTCACACAGGTGAGAAGAGGAAGTGTCAGCAACTTGATCTCACTAAGTTTTAGAGGAAGGTGCTAAAAAATGAGAATGTACACTTTTTAATGAATGTCGATTAGGACATCATTGAGACAGCTTTCCAAAATGGTAAAAGCAGTGTATAAAATTTGGTGCGAACAATGCACAGCATGGAGGGAGGACTTGCGTGACCGATTTCCAAATGTTTTCATAGTAGAGTCTATAAACCAGTATTTGTACCACTTAGCAATGGAGGGTCGACGATGCCTCGGTCAAATAGATTGAGACATAGACTCATGTGACACAAAGTGGGAGGGTCTTGCTTTAGATGCCAGGTTCACGTACATCAAGAATGCATGGCAAGGTTACAAAGGCAAAGGAGATGCCTCGACCTCCCTTCCATCAATGCACCCATGCCCCCAAGCACAGTCGCAATCACAAGCACGAATGCACCCATGCCCCCGATCAGATGCCGCATTGCATCCATCACAACCACAAGCACCAATGCACCCATGTCCCCAGTCACATGCCACATTCCACCCAATGCAGCCGTAAGCACCACTGCAGCCATGCTATGTGTATGCAATAGTGCATCGACCACAACATGTCTTTCCCCGTATCCCTTTTTTCCAAGATCTTCCATACCTAGAAGAAGTTCCTCCTCTTGGTCCACATCTCCCACCATGTGCACAATCACATTTTACCACATCTTTTGCTTCTCCATTTGTACCTTCTATCGCACATGCAGACCAGTTTCCATCTCCCGCATAATCGCTTGCACCACAAATGCACAATCTATCTACACAAACAGATACATTTCCATCTCCGTTGCATCACAAGCCAAAGAGATCGAGGACCTACAAGCACACGTACAGACGTTGGAGTCTGAGCTTGCACGCTACAAACATACCTTTGGAGAATTTGATGCAGGTGAGGATACCGACATTTTTTATTTTGAGAACCTTACTAATATAAATTCGTAGGGTGCAAGACCAAGCACTCAAGAAATGGCAGATGTGGATCCTACTACATTGTACATTGTAAACTTCATATATAACTTTATAATACTCTTCTTCGAATAAAATCATCTGGGTTAAGTGCATTTGTTTCATTGTACAATTTTTATCATTCTCCAACTTCTTATGCAATGATGGCTCACGTGATGCATTATCTATTACTAATGCAGTAACATTCTCACTGCCACCAACTTTACGAATTGCTCTTTCGTATATTTTTACAAATATGCTAAGGTTTTTTCTTTTAGAGACGTATCAATACTCTCCAAAAATATAGTTTCCTTGGGAGTAATGCACATTACATTTATCAAGGGTCTGGCCTGCTTGCTAGTCCATCCATCTAAAGCAAGAGTGCACCCATATGTAGGAAAAAAGTCCAATATCTTTTTTTCATGCAATCCACCACAATTTGTTTGACTCTATCAAGATGATCCGTACACATTCTATTATAACTTGGCAAAATAAATCCTACTCTAGCACATGATTTCAAGGCATTACGAAACATGTCATCTCTCATGACATTGAATGGTATACCATTTTTAACAAATGCTTCTGTCCATCATAAGTGCTCTTCTCCTCCATAGAAGATTGTTCCCCCTTTTTTCTCTTCTTTACTTGATAGGCATTAGTCACATCAAAACTCACTTGCGACCCGCTTGCTAGCATATCTACATCACCTTCATGTATGGATACACTCCTCGCATTTATTGGTACTTCTCCTTCAACTGTCTCATCAACCGCAGCACTCACATCATGTTGATTTGAACAATTTCTTATTAGGGTCAGATTAACCACTTTCTTCACTTTCTCTACATATGATTTGCATAACGGAAGAACGTCAAATGGAGTGCATGTGCAAGCTCCAACATCGCTACCTATTCTGAGAAAATGTTGCTTGATGCGAGTAGAACTACCTGTGAACTTGTGTCCACAATATTTACACTACAAGAAAGAAACCGAGGCATGTACTTTTCATATCTCCATCACGTATGACCAAATCTTACCATGCACCATGCCTTTGAAGTTGCCAAAAACAAAATGCAAAAAAACTAATTTGAGTATACAATAGAAACATACTACAATACACATTTTATAAAAAACAACGCATATCCTTTGAAAAACACGTTCAAGCATGCAATATATGAATTTTCATCCAATGACGCTCTATTAAAATAATATAAAATATTCATTTAAAAGAAATTGTAACAATAAGTAATAAAAATCAAGACATTGATTCATTTCTATTGAAAGAATATACTCAAATTGAAAATTATTCATTCACATTCTATTGAAATAATATTATATATTCATTCAAAAGAAAGTGAAAGAATTGAGTAATACAAAGAGATATGGATTCAGTTTTTTTAAAAGAATACACTCAAATTGAAAATCATTCATTCACATTCTATTGAAAGAATATTAAATATTCATTCAAAAGAAAGTGTAACAATGAGACAACTGAGTCTAATAACTTTTGAAACTTTCAATTCGTGCACTTTAAAACTCTTTATATTCTTTCAAATTCTATTGAAAGAATATTAAATATTCATTCAAAGAAAGTGTGAGAATAGAAGTTACACAAAATAGAATCATATTTCTCACAAGAGATCTAGGGAACTCAATGAGGAGATCCTAGAACTCCCACACAAACATTATAAAAAGAGATCTAAGAAACTCAACAAGAAGATCCTAGAACTCCTACAAACAAATTTCGTAATTTCATAGACACGAAAACAAGCCCATTTCTCACAAGTGATCTAAGGAACTCAACAAGGAGATCTTAGAACTCCCACAAACAAATTTCTCACAAGAGATCTAAGGAACTCAACAAGGAGATCCTAGAACTCCCACAAACAAATTCAATAAGGAGATCCTAGAACTCCCACAAACAAATTTTTTAGATCTAGGATCTCCTTGTTTGTGGAAGTTCTAGGATCTCCTTGTTGAGTTCCTTAGATCTCTTGTGAGGATTTTTGTACGTGGAAGTTCTAGGATCTCCTTGTTGAGTTCCTTGGAGCTCTTGTGAGAAATGGGCTTGTTTTTATGTCTATGAAACTATGAAATTTGTTTGTGGGAGTTATAGGATCTCCTTGTTGAGTTCCTTAGATCTCTTGTGAGGATTTTTGTACGTTGGAGTTCTAGGATCTCCTTGTTGAGTTCCTTAGATCTCTTGTGAGAAATGGGCTTGTTTTCGTGTCTATGAAATTATGAAATTTGTTTGTGGAAGTTCTAGGATCTCCCTGTTGTTTTCCTTAGATCTCTTGTTAGAATTTTTGTATGTGGGAGTTCTAGAATCTCCTCGGTGAGTTCCCTAGATCTCTTGTGAGAAATATGATTTTATTTTGTGCTTGTATTCTCACACTTTCTTTGAATGAATATTTAATATTCTTTCAATAGAATGTGAAAGAATACAAAGAGTTTTAAAGTGTACAAATAGAAAGTTTTAAAAGTTATTAGAAGAGTTGTCTCATTCTTACACTTTCTTTTGAATGACTATTTAATATTCTTTCAATAGAATGTTAACGAATGATTTTCAATTTGAGTGTATTCTTTTTAAAAAATGAATTCATATCTCTTTTATTACTCAATTCTTTCACTTTCTTTTGAATGAATATATAATATTCTTTCAATAGAATGTGAATGAATAATTTTCAATTTGAGTATATTCTTTCAATAGAAATGAATCATAGTCCTAATTTTTTAGTACTTATTCTTATAATTTCTTTTCAATGAATATTTTATATTCTTTTAATAGAGCGTGATTGACTGACAATTAATATATTGCATGCTTGAACGTGTTTTTCAAAGGATATGTGTTGTTTTTTATAAAATGTGTATTGCAACATATTTCTATTGTATACTCAAATTAGTTTTTTTGCATTTTGTTTTTGGCAACTTCAAAAGCATGGTGCATAGCAAGATTTGGTCATACGTGATGAAGATACGAAAAGTACATGCCTCGGTTTCTTTCTTGTAGTGTAAATATTGTGGACACAAGTCCACAAGCCGTTCTACTCACATCAAACAACATTTTCTCGGAATAGGTAGTGACGTTGGAGCTTGCACATGCACTCCATCTGATGTTCTTCCATTATGCAAATCATATTTAGAGAAAGTAAAGAAAGTGGTTAATTCGACTGTAATAAGAAATTGTTCAAATCAACAAAATGTGAGCACTGAGGTTGATGAGACGGTTGAAGGAGAAACACCAATAAATGCGAGGAGTGTATCCATACATGAAGGTGATGTAGATATGCTAGCAAGCAGGTCGTAGGTGAGTTTTGATGCGACTAATGCCTATCAAGTAAAGAAGAGAAAAAAGGGAGAACAATCTTCTATGGAGGATGGATTTCTTCGACAACAAGTGTATGAAGAGCACTTAAGATGGACAGAAGCATTTGTTAAAAATGGTATACCATTCAATGTCATGAGAGATGACACGTTTCATAATGCCTTGAAATCATGTGCTAGACCAAGATTTATTTGGCCAGATTATAATAAAATGTGTATGGATCATCTTGATAGAGTCAAAAAAACTGTGGCTGATTGCTTGAAAAAAAAGATATTGGACTTTATTCCTACATATGGGTGCACTCTTGCTTTTGATGGATGGACTAGTAAATAGGCCAAACCCTTGATAAATGTTATGTGCATTACTCCCAAGGGAACTACATTTTTGGAGAGTATTGATACGTCTCTAAAAGAAAAAATTTCAATATATATTCTAAAAATATACAAAAGAGCAATTCTTTCGTAAAGTTGGTGGTAGTGAGAATGTTGCTGCATTAGTTACAGACAATGCAACAAATTACAAGACCACGGGTGAGATGGTCATGGCAAAGTATCCCACTCTGACATGGGTGCCATGTGGCACTCATACTCTCAACTTATTATTGAAGGATATTGGACAATTGCCATTTATGCAACTAGTACTGCAAGATGCTAATGCCATAGTGAGTTTTATAAAGAGTCATCAATACTTGCATGCAGTATTCAGAGAGCACTCTATGAAGCAACTCAGGCAATTTTGTCAAACTAGATTTGCCACTTCTTTTCTAGTTCTTGCTAGATTTTTGGAAGTGCGTCAAGCTTTAGTCGAGACTATCGTTGATAGATGATGGGCGGATTGGCTTGATAAAAAGATGTAGTACACAATACCAGGCTCTAAATGTGTGCACCTTGTACAATCATCTCTATTCTGGAAAAATGTCAAAAGAATAAAAGAAGGTGTAGAGATATTTGGAATAGTATTGAGGATGGTCGACGCTGATGCCTTTGTTATGGGTAAATTGTATTGGAAGATGTCAGAAGCAATATGACAAGTTAAAGAATTTGTGCACTTTCCACCTGATGTATGACATCGCCCAAGCACATGGCTTCTTCCAATGCTTTGGCCTTTAATGCATCAGTTGGCACAGAAACCCTCAGCACCTTACATGCATAAATCTTGTGTGGATCAAAGGGAGCGACACATGTTGACTGTTCCTTTCGTGCCTGTGCCCACAACTGCACTAGGCGTGAATCGGATGTCTCTTTGCTAAAGTAGTATGGGCTGCATGGGCCTTGACTCTGTTACACAATCACGCAAGCCATGTGATGTGCGTGCTTGTGCAAGTGAGAATGAAGGAGATGGGAATGTATCTGCTTGTGCAGATAGATCATGCATTTGTGGTGCAAGCGAGTATACGGGAGATGGAAACCAGTCTGCGCATGTAGTAGGAGGCACAAATGGAGGCACAAATGGAGAAGCAAAAGATGTGGTGAAATGTGATCGTGCATGTGGTGGGAGATGTGGACCAAGAAGAGGAACTTCTTTTGGGTATGGAAGATCTTGAAAAAAAGGGATACGGGGAAAGACATGTTGTGGTCGATGCACTGGTACATACGCATGGTGTGGATACAGTGGTGCTAGCGACTGTGTTGGGTGGAATGTGGCATGTGACTGGGGATGTGGGTGCATTGGTGCTTGTGGTTGCAATGGATGCAATGCAGCATCTGACTAGGGAGGTGGGTGCATTGGCGCTTATGGTTGCGGCTATGCTTGGGGGCATGGGTGCATTGATGGAAGGGAGGTCGAGATAGCTCCTTTGCCTTTGTAACCTTGCCACGCATTCTTGATGTACGTTACCCTGGCATCTACAGTAGGACCCTCCCACTTTGTGTCACATGAGTATATGTCTCCATCTATTTGACCGAGGCATCGTTGACCCTCTATCGCTAAGTGGTACAAATACTGGTCTATAGACTCTACTATGAAAACATCTAGAAATTGGTCATGCAAGGTCCTCCCTCCATGCTCTACCATTGTCCTCACCAAATTCTGTACACCGCTTTCACCATTTTGGAAAGCTGTCTCAATGATGTCCTGATCGACATTCATTAAGAAGTGTACATTCTCATTTTTTAGCACCTTCCTCTGAAACTTAGTGAGATCAGGTTTGCTGACACTTCCTCTTCTCACCTACATGAGCCATCTCATATGTAGTAAGCTGCAACATAGAATTCAAAAAAGAATTCAGTGCCAGGTACAATAAGAAACTCATTAGGCCATAACAATTAACAATGCAAGTAGTCTAAGAAATTACCTAGATATAACCTCTCAACTCAAGCTCACATCATATAACAGACTACAGAAAATCAAAACACAAAAAATAAGTGTGTAACTTGTACAAAAAATGACCTAGGTATAACCTAATCGTGGACTTCACCATCTAACACTAGGCTTCAATTGCAACACACAACTAGGGACAGTTGAGTGCCATACTAAGTGTCTAAGAGCACATTGCATGATATCTAATTTAGACTACAACACACAACTATCAAGGGACAGTTGAGTGCCAGACTAAGTGTCTAAGAGCACATCACATGATATCTAACTTAGGCTGCAACACACAACTATCAAGGGACAGTTGAGTGCCATACTAAGTGTCTAAGAGCACGTCGCATGATATCTAACTTAGACATCAACATACAACTATCAAGGGACAGTTGAGTGTTAGACTAAGTGCTTGAAAACATCTCTAAACTTAGAGTGTAACACATAACTCTCAAGGGAGAGATGAGTGCCAAAATAAGCATCTATGAAAACATCACTAAGCTTGGACTGCAACACACAACTCTCTTAAGAGAGATGAGTGCTAGCCTCAGGCAAAAAAATAATTATTTATATTATAATTAAAATTGCAACACATGACAAAAACAGACTGCAACACACGATAAAAACAGACTGTAACACATAACTCTCTCAAGAGAGATGAGTGCCAGCCTGTCTACACACTTAAATACAATACAAGATAAATATTAATCAATTTTAAAAGACTACAACACGCAACTCTCCTAAGAGATGAGTGCCAGTCCTAAACAAAATAAAACAAAAGAAACATTAATTATTAACGAAAGACTGCAACACAAGCAAGGGTGCAGTAAGGTACCTATGACGAGAGCTAGTAGGTATGGAAGCAAGCAGGAGGTAGCAAGTAGGCAAGCAAGAGGTGGCAGGGCTAGCAAACAAGTGGTTGAGGTGGCAAGGAAGACAAGTTGATGTATTCATATGAATACCAAAAATGGCAGTGGCTGCAAGTTTATATTATGTATATTTGTACGAATAAACTAAGCTATTCGTATGAATAACTTTATTTGTACGAATAGCTGTTTATTCATACAAATAGGTTATTCGTATGAATAGGTTATTCCTACGAATAACCTATTCATACGAATAAAGTATCAAAAAATGTTTGAGATGTTTTAAATTGCAAAAAACATGTATTTGGTTTTTTTGAATTAAAAAAAAAAAACACCCGAATCAATGCAACTTAGCTGAGTGCACATGCTCCACCTTGAGCATATGTAGACTCTTCACACAAAGACCTCAGTACCTTGCTACACTAGAAGAAAGCCTAGGTTTCGAGCTCTATTTGTAGCACCTTTGGGACTCCTTTGCATCTTGGATCTAGGCCTGTGGATCTAGGCCTGAGGTGAGTCTTCTACTACTCCTGCTGCTGTTGCTCCCCAAATTGTTGGCTTACTAGGTGAATGAATGCCCCCCAATGGGGACCTTTTATGGGGGCTAGTAGCCCACTTATGTGCACCAACCTGATGCCCTACTGGTCGACCAAGCAGGCCCTCCAACCAACTTAACATCTCCCCATATATGGGGTTATGGGCTGCCCTTATGGGTTTGTGTGCTACCCGACTTGGTTGGCCAACCAATTAGCCTAATGGCCCTATATAAAGAGCATGTTATTGCCTCATTGTAGCACACTTTCCATGCAGGCACCCATCCCTCTTGCCAACCCACAACCAAGGCCTAGTTGGGCTAGCTCAACCAGCCATAACTAGCCTTACTGTTGGACGATCTATCTGTTGATCTATCCCACCATATTCTTGTGCCATCTTTAGGGCATGTTGTAGGCCATGTGCATATCCACAAGCCTTGCTAGATAGCTCTCCATGTAGGATCCTATACCTTGGGATGCCCCACCATCTTGTTACTCATCACATCAACCTCTTGCTAGGACAAGTCCAAGGCAAGCTTGCCCTACCATGTCCCTTTCTCAAAGGCAACATCAGATTCATGATCCTTTTCTTTTTCTTTTCTCTAGGCATATGCCCTAGGTCTCCCTCCCCCATGCTCTCCTCATTTGGGGGCATATAGATGCGGATGTGACCTTTCCAACAAGGACCCCAGAGAGAGAGAGAGAGAGAGAGAGAGAGAGAGAGAGAGAGAGAGAGAGAGAGTTGAGCGAGAGTATTGAGCCATGGGCAGCTTGGCCTATAGGCCGTAGGGTATGCAAAGGGCCACAAAAAGGAGGGGAGGGACCAAGAAGTAAGGGGGGAAGCCATAGCTTGGGGGGAAGGGGGGAGTAGATAGGGTGCAAGGAAAGAGAGCATAGATTTGAGGGCAAGAGAGGGAGGAGAGCAAGGGTGGGAAAAACGAGTCATGCAAGGGTTGGGGATTGAAGAGGACAAGAACAAGGGGAGACTACACAGGGTGTCCAAGGGTTTGGACTATGAGATTGAAGATAAGCCAAGGGGGAGGTGCATAGAGAGAGTTGAGAAAATGCAAGGGGCACATCAAGGGGGCATAAAAATGGTGGCAAGCTAATGCACAAGAGATAGGTTGAGGGGAAAAGCATTGAGCAGAATAGCAACAATTGGGAGAAGGGGAGGGAGGATGAAGGGTGGTGAGGGAGGGAGCCACAAAAACATTAGAGATCCATATCTAGCACCAAATATTTTACCCTAACATGGCAAATCATCATATTGTACAATTGGCATAATGTGATACACTTTACTTTCTATTATGTTCAATCTAATGCCTTACATGGCAAATCATGGTATTGTTTAATGAAAATAATCTAATACATGTTCTTGATACATACTTTCTATTTTGTTCTTTTGTAAAATGTTACATCTAAATTCTTTGGTATTTGTGATAGGTTGGGAGAGTCATGTCAAAGAGATACATAAAAAGGAACTTAGAGAGAGACTCACAAAACAAGATGGTTCTATTGACCACATCAATTGGAGCAGTTCAATATAGTAAAAGTAGCATTGGCATAATAGTTCGCTGCCAATTAAGATTCCCATCTATAGTAATTAATACCCATTATCTATGCATGAGACGTAGAATGCTATCAAGGAAGCTATCATGCATTGTCTATGCATGAGACACACAATTAATACCCATTGTCTATGCATGAGACATCACAATGCTATCAAGGAAGCCAATGCAATTATCATTGATGTGTTGTCCATGTTAACAAGGATGAATTTCGATCTAGTGGTCCAGTAGATAGTGAACATCACCAACAACACATTGCTCGCTCCGCCTAAACACAAGCTATTACTATCTCCTAAGACGGTATGGGAGATATATATAATTCTAGGTTTCTTTTCATGTGCTAAAGATGTGGACTATCTTATGCTAGTTAATGCTAGTTAGGACCTGAACTATGATGCTAGGGACTTTCTTTTGAAGTCCTTGAAAACAATCATCATATAAAAAGATTTTTGCCCAAGTCCTTTAGATGTGCTTTGGTAGTGCTTTGCATGTGCTTGTTACTGCTTTGGTAGTGCTTTATGACTGCTTGGGCTTTCTTCCCATCTAGCATGGGCAACACAAAGGGAGGGTGCTCGGGACAGGTTGTGTTCTCGTGCACGATGACATGTCATGGTCACTATTATCAATGATTGCATTGATCTCCTCAATCTTCATTTTTCCTTTGTCCTGCATTGGACTCTCTTCCTTCCTATTTGCAAACTAATTTGCATTCTTTCTCTTATCCTTTTGCTCTCTTTTTAGCTTGTAGAATTCCTTTTTCATGTGACCCTTCTTGCCACAGTGGTTCCATGCCTTGGATTTTCTACAAGACTTCTCTCTTTCTTGGGACTCCCCCTGAACTGTGATCAGTCCCTTTGCACATTTAAGGCTGCATCCTGGTTGTTGCCATCCATAGACGTTCACCTAATCTCCTCGACTAACAAGCTACCCACAACATCATCAAACTTTAGTACTCCACCAAGTGCAGAGTTACTGACAGCTGTAGGAAAGGTATCCCATGAGGATGGCAATGAACATAAGAGGAATATTGCCTTTGTCTCTGCATCAAAATTCATCTTTTGAGCCTGAAGTTGGCTGAAAAGAATATTTAATTCAATCAAGTGAGAAGCAATGGAGACTCCTTCCTTCATCTGCATCTCGAACAATTTCTTCATGAGGTAAACTTTATTAGAGGTAGTTTCCTTCTCATAAGTGGCACATAATTTTTTCCATAAATCTTTCGTAGTCTGCTCATTTACTACTGTGAAATAAACTGACTCTGCAAGATGAATTCTAGCATTAGACTTTGCTAATGCATCCAACTCATTCCAATCATCCTCAAACACTCCTCAAACATATCTGCAGGCTTAGCTCTAATCTACTTCTTTTGAATAAGTACATCCCTTATCTGTTCTTTCCATAAAGAAAAGTTTGTCTTGTCAAATTTTCTAATGTTGAAAAACTACTTTTCAGACATGGAAGAGGATGCCATAATGAAATAAAGCAAAATCCCAAATGCTAGTAACTGCGAGAGAATGTAGGATAGTGTCACCAAAACTCAAGGCTCAAAGCATCAAAATACATCTGACTCATGTGCATATACTATGCATCCATATGAGCATATCTGGCACAAAAGAAAATCTCAACTTGCAATGACAAAACAATGGCAAACCCAATGCCAATAAGAGCCAAATGCCTCAAGCATAAACACCGCCCAATGTCATATGCATCAATAATGTCTCATCCAAGAGCGCATAGCACTATGAGTGCATCAACTACAATGTGTCAAAGCTATCCCTCAGTATAAAATATTATCTACATTTGAAACATCCATTAATAAGGCATCCCAAAAGGTAATCTGGTCCAATCAACGCATCCAACAAGGATCGTAGTGAAACTCAATACAAACCACACATGAGCACACATAGCTCATATTGTAGCTAGAGTGATCTTCTTAAGGTATGTCCCAAAAATCATGGCCCCAATGGGGCAAATGACCACTACTAAAAATAAGACCTAAGATGCCTCAAAACATGGGTGTCATTGCATAATCAGAATCAGCAAGAAAATTTGCAAATATCTATCTTCTATTGGAACTCCAAAATCCCAATGATGAATGGGAAATGGAGAGTCAACCCTTACAATCGACTTGCAATAAAAAAATCAAAGGTTTGAACCTTTGAATGGATTTTCAACAGAGAAACAAATGATTCGGCATCTCAGAGAGACGAAAATTCTCCAAATCTCCATGAAATCATGCAAGAGCTGACAAGTTGGAATTTTTGAGCCTCCAGAACGAAATGGAACAGATGGTTTTGGAAACCATGGTCCCAATCACCAGGTCCAACACACGGACCAAAAAATGCTTTTACAAACAGACCTATTTGTAAACACCACCGGAGTGCAAATGATGAGAAAAATTAAAATTTTAGGACCTCTTGAGTCCACTGGAACTAGCAAACCTACAAATGGTTGCTTCAAACTTGAGTTTCAACACACTAGGAGAGAAACGTTGAAGCAGAGACAGCGAGTTAGAAATCCAATGAAATGATCCCAAATTCAAGAATTAAGGGGTTTCCAAACTCCCAAAGTGCAATGGACACCAAAAGTAGGCAATGGTTGCCTCTATAGGTCATTATGGACTCTCAGTCTCGTCGAAAGGAATAGGAGAATCATCCAAAAACAACTTTGTTTGCTCCAAAACCACTCAGAGAGCTTTCCAAAGGTTTTTGCAAGGTCTCTGCGCACCAAGATGCAAGTAAAGTCACCCAACAAAGCTTTTGCCTCCTCCCACATAGTAGCATCAGCAACAGATTTCGGCCTTTAGGCTCACCCCTGGGCTCAGCTAAAACACTTGCGCTCTGATATTAGTTGAGAGATCTCAACAACAGAAGTGGAATGGAAGAAGATGAGAGAGAGGAAGAGCTAGAAGATAGATCCACACAAGTTTTGGTGGGTGCCAAACACCCTAATCTTATATGTCATTCAATTATATACGTGTTTGAGTATTGTACATAACTGGGGTTAAGGTACAGTGGCCTTTAACCCCCACACTGCTTCCGCAAGAGTCCATGGAATTCTGACTCAATGTTCTAGAGAAGTTGGAGGAAGAGAGAATGGAGAGCTATTATTTGACACAGATAGTTCAAGCTTGAAGGAAGAGACGACTGGACTTGTCGTCTAAGAAGAAATTTTTTATGAAGGGGCAACTGGTCTTGCTCTTTAACAGTCGCATGGGCCACTTGCCGGGGAAGCTCAAGTTGCGGTGGTTGGTCCCTTTTAGATCTTCGAGTATTATAGATTGATGTCTTTCTATTTGCTAGATCTAGAGAGGCGGGTGTTACCGTTGCCAGTGAATGGATTTCGGTTGTATAGATATCATCAAGAAGGCCGTACTAAATCCCCATTCCCAGAGTCACACGCGAAGCACTCATTCCATGGATCAGGGTAGGTGCACAGTATCCAATGGTGGGATCATGCACTTCTTGTGGTGATGAGCACGTACCTGTTGATGGGATCTTGAGTTCAACAATAGCCTCCATGAATTTACCCACCACTATGCCCAATCATCAGCTCAGTTCAGCTATACTCCTTGTTCACGATGACCAATTTCTCACATGTCCGCTTTCCTATTTTCTTCCTCAGACTCTCAATTGCCTATTCCTACCTTTCACACCTCCACATCTTCATCTTTTCACACCTCCACATCTCTAGCATTCCCCTCACCTCCAACACCTCCTTCCTACTTGTCCTTCTTCTCCTAGACTCATGGGCATTGCACTGGTGCATACCAACATTGTCACACCCCTTCAAGGTCATAACAAAGAAACAATTGATAATTGGATGTGCCTGCTAAGGCTAAGGAGTTGGGCTCAAATTATCAAGCACCCTAAGACATTGCAAGTATGCAGGCAACTGGAGCAAGGTGATCACGCAGACAAGTTGGATGGGCCACACAACTTGATAGTGGAGTTGATTTATGATCGTCTCTCTTGCCTATGGATGGAGAAACACAAGACTTCCCGACACTGGATGCAATAGATTTGAAGGTGGAGTCTAGGCTTGCGATATGAGGAGAGTGTCAACTGAGCAACCATGTAGACATGCATCTCAGGGAGAAGGCTACCGAATGGGTACTGGAGTCTGTCTTCCTTCAAAGGCCAAGGCACACACAATCTCGATTTGTATCTGCAGCATTCTATTGTTGGCAGAGACACAACCAGTAGCGTGGGTGGTGGTGTTCAAGGAGCGGCTCCGAGCAAAGGCAGTAAGGGTGGTGAGAGCAATGGCAAGGGGCAAAGCAACTATGACAAAGTTGGGCCAAGTGCTCAACCTTCTCTTCCCGATCACTGGCGACACCAAAGTGCCCCTGTACCTCGAGGCTGTCATCAAGTCGCTAGTGTCGGATGGCCCAAGAATCTCCTACAAGAGGAATAGGAAGTGCAATTAGGAGGGTGGCAATTCATCGCAAGCTCGCACACAGGCGATGCTGACCTAAGTAGCTCTAGTGCCCCCCTTGCCTCCACTAGTCTCCTCTCAGTTGGTGTCTAAAGCAGTGTCATCGGCACCTATGCCTCCACCGATCTCTAGCCGACTTCCAGAGAAGTCACGACATAGCAACAAACATCTACAGCAGTGACGGCACTACCTCCAGTGAGTGATGCAGATACCCAGCCCACTTTAGTAGTGACAACTAGCCTGATGGGGACAACAGCATTGAATAAGGTTACTAGTCTTATTCTGGTAACAAGACTAGTGAGCACTTTAGCAAGAAATTCTAGCATCGAATCAGTGATGGGCAGCATAGCCGGGTTTGGCTCATCCCTCCATCAGTGGGGGGGAGTGGATCTTGAGCATTTCAGTGCCACAAACCAGTGTGGTCGCTACGCCAGTGGAAGGAACGGCTGTAGTCAAGATAGTTGGTGTGCTCCCTGCTTGCATATGCAACAACTTTCAACTTATTGCACGTTTTGATCTTTTTTTGGATTTTTCAAAGAAATCAATTATTCCCAACTTATTGCATATGCAATAAGCCTTTGTTTGCACTCTTTGAAAATTTTCAAGATTTTTCCAAAAAAGTCGATTCTCTCACAACCTCTTGCATATGCAACTTCCAAAAGCTTTGGTTAGTGGTTTTGATAATTTTCTTGATTTTTAAGAAAAGCAGTTTTTAATCATACAAAATTCTAAAACTAATATTATTGAGATAAAATATTTAATGATTTCAAATATAATAATAAATATAAAAATATATTGAGATAGTATATAATGTAAACTATATAAATATGATATACTTATACAAAAACATTTTTTTTAATACATAATATCATTTATATAAAATATAAAATATAATTATAATTATATTAAAATTTTCATATGTATGGATAATATTAAAATATAATTAATATATTTTTAAATAAATAAATAGATATTAATGTATAAACTATAAATTGTAACTTAAATTAATTAAAAATATTAAAATATATATTTTTAAACTTTACAAAATCACTCTTTTAAAAAGTAAAATAAAGTTTCAAAAATATACAAATCATAAACTAATTAAAGAATATTAGTGAATTAAGTATGTACAAAATCATAAACTAATTCAAGAATTAGTGAATGGCATAAGTTGGGTGTTAAAAAATATGCATTTATGTGCTTCTAGCCTATGTGCTTGTCTCTATCAATATGATACTTTGTACTTGAAACTTACTTATTTTAAGTCCTATACAAAGTATCACATCCATTGTATGTCTGTTGCATGCTTTGAAATGCATATTTCCTTGTTTTTTACCATGCATGATACTTGGGTGTTTAAAAATATGCATCGATGTGCTTCTAGCCTATGTGTTTGTCTCCAATGGGTATGATACTTTGTAAAGGACTTAAAATTACTTAGTTTAAGGCTTGTGAAAAGTATCATACCCATTGGATATCATTTACATGGTTTGGAATGCATATTTCCTTGTTTCTTACCTTGGACCATGCATGAATTAACTTTAAGGCTTGTGCAAAGTATCATAATTGTCAGATATTGGTTGCATGGTGTGAAATGCATATTTTCTTGCTTTTAACTCTATGAAATTACCTTAAACCCTAGACCCTAGACCTTAGAACCTACATTCTAGATTCTAAACCTTTGACCCTAGATAGTAGACATTAAACTTTATGCCCTAATGTCAAAATCCTAAATCTTAAACTCTAAACCCTAGACTCTATACCCTAGACCCTAACCCTTGACCATGACCCTTGACCCTTGAGCCTAAACCCTAGATCTTAGACCATAAAACCAAGATCCTCAATTCTAAACCCTAGACCCTAAATTCTAAACCCTAGCTATATCCTAAACTAAAAGCAATAATTTGTAAAAGATCTTGACTTAAGCAATAGGTTGTGTGCACCCCCAAGCTATTTCTTAAGCAGTAATAAGTTGGTTGTGAAGATCCCAACCTATTCCATGAGCAACAGATTTGAGGTGCATATGACCTATTGCTTAAATCAATAAAAATCAAATCAACAAATATTGTTGATTTAAACAATAGGTTGTGTGCACTCCCAATCTATTTCTCAAGCAAAAGGTTAGGGGTTTTCCCAACCTATTGCGTGATTAGTTGATTTGAGCAACAGGGTGCTTGCACCCCCAACCCATTGCTCACGCAATAGTTTGGGAGTCTTATGAAGAAAAAACAAGAAGAGAGATATAGGAAGCAACCAAGGGGGAGCAACAGTCTCCTCTACCATCAACTCATATTCACCCCACACAATACTATTGAACACTACTAAGGTCACACCCATACATAGTAGATAAGAACTAACTATGGTTGAGTCAGTGTGACTCACCTTATTCACCTACTCACATAGCAGGAATAATAACCGAGAGCTTGATTCCCAACACTCCCCCTCAAGCTCAAGTAGGGAGCATAACACCAAGTAGCTCTCTAAAGTATATAAACTTATCTCTACCCAATGACTTGGTAAGGATATCTGCAACTTGATCTTCAGTCTTCACATGTATGAGATCAATCTTCTTTGATAACACCATCTCTCTGATGAAATGGTAGTGTACCTCAATATGCTTAGTTCTAGCATGATAAATCGGATTACTTGCCAACTACACACTACTCATGTTATTACAATAAATTTTGGCTGGTTTTTCCACATGCAATCCCAGATCCTGCAAAAGCTTCTGAAGCCAAGCAATCTCACTTGTAGCCAATGTTGCACCTCTGTACTCTGCTTCTGTACTAGACAATGCCACTGTGGGTTGCTTTTTACTACTCCAACTCACCACTGCACTACCAAGGCTGAATGCATAACCACTGGTGGATCTCTTGTCGTAGGCACATCCTGCCCCTATGTATCCAACCAGTTCTATATCCTTTCCATACTCATAAAAGAGTCCATACTGATATGTTGCCTTGACATAGTGCATTATCCTCCTCACTACATCCAAGTGAGGCTTCTGTGGCTTCTGCATAAACTGACTAATGAGTCCCACATCATATATTAAATCAGGCCTGGTAATAGTCAAATAAATCAAGCTTCCAACCATCTACCTATACATGGTAATGTCATCAATCTCAGCTCTAGAACCAGCCATCATCTTCAAGTTTTGATCCAAGGGAATATCCATTGGTTTGCAATCCTTCATGCCAAACCTCTCCAGCATATTCAAGGCATACTGAATCCAAATGCCATCAGGTGTTCTCAACACCTCTATGCCAAGAAAGAACTTCAAGTCCCCTAGATCCTTCATATCAAACTCCATTTTTAGCTTGCTCTTAATTTCAACAATGCCATCATCATCACTAACAGTCAGAATCAGATCATCAACATAAATCACAATCACAACATATCCAGCAATTGTCTTCTTTGTGAATAGTGATGATCAACCTTCCCAACTACAAAACCAAGCTCCTGTACGTATCTACTGATCCTTTCATTCCATGCTCTAGGTGCTTGCTTTAGCCCATAGAGAGCTTTCTTTGACCTGCAAACATAGTTGGGATAGTCAGGGTGCACATAACCCTCGGGCTGAACCATATAGACTTCCTCCAACAAGTCACCATTTAGGAAAGCATTCTTGACATCCATTTGCTACAATTTCCAGCCATTTGCAGTAGCCAATGCTATGATAGTTCTCACAGTTGCCATCTTGGCAACAGGGCCGAAAGTTTTCTCATAATCTAGCCCATACTGCTATGCATACCCTTTGGCAACTAGCCTTGCTTTATACCTTTCCACTGATCCATCAGACTTGCATTTTACTTTGTAGACCCATTTGCAACCAATAGGATTCTTGCCTTTAGGCAACTCCACCAAATTCCAAGTCTGATTAGTGGCAAGGGCATCCATTTCCTCATCCATGGCATTCTGCCAATGACCATGTTGCACAACCTCACCAAAGATAGTTGGCTCAGTATGTCCCATAACTTTTGTCATATATGCATAATGCCAAGTAGCATAACCACTATAGGTTAACCTGTCAACAGGATACCTGACTCTCTGTGACCTTCTCAATGGAGTTCCTAACTCTCCTCATTCATGAGGAGGTATGTACCTACTTCCCTTGACTCTAGGTGTAGACACAGATGGTATACCCAGCTCACTATCCAAACTATCACTACATGACGAATCATAGCCACAATTTGATGGCCGAGGGACATCATTTTCAGCTTGCGAAGGCACCTCAATGACCTTGGCTTTCCCTTTATCTCTCCCCCTCACTGACATAGAAGTGTCAGTGGAATTGTGTAACCTACCAGACCAAGGATTCACTATAGTAGAGCCAGTAGATGTAGGCCCAGATATGGATGTACTAATTTGCTGATTTTTATCATATGCATGACCTACAGATGCATCATTTGGAACAGCCACTTTTGACTTGCCATACCAAGATTCCAACTCATCAAAATCAACATCTTGACTCACCATAGTTGATGGGTTGTAGCATTTGTAACCCTTCCGATTCTGTGCATACGATTCAGCACATACACTGCAGTTGCAAGTGCTTCTGCCCAATAATAATCAAGTAAGTTCTTTTCATTCAACATGGCTCTACCACATGAACCAATCACCCCATTCTTACGTTCAGCCACTCCATTTCACTGTGGTGTATATGGGCATGTAAGCTCCTTTCTAATCCCATGATAGGCCAAGAAGTCATCAAATTCATTTGACAGATATTCACCTCCATTATCTAATCTCAAGCATGTGATATATGACCCAAACTCCTGTTCAACATGTTGCTTAAAATGCTTAAAGGTAGGCCATCCTTATGTTTCAAAAAATACAGCCATGTATACTGGCTGAAATCATCAATAAATGTGACATAATATGATGAGCCTCCCATCGAGGTAGTGTGTGTGGGACCCCAGACATTAGAGTGAATCAACTACAAAGGTCTACTATTCTCCCACAGATGCTTAGTGAATGGCAACCTTGATTGTTTTCTAAACTGGCATGCAGGACAAACATGCTCTAAAGCAGTATACTTGAACTTTCATAGGCCAACAACAATGCCTTTATTCTGCAAATTTTTCAGCTTTTGAATATTAATATGACCAATGTGTTTGTGCCAAATTTCCAAATCAGAGACAACACCCGTACCATGGGTAAACATGGTAGCCTTTAGTTTCGGCATGCCTACATCTAAAGTAAACATTCTTCCTTGCCTTTTCCCTTTCTCAATCAACTTGCAGCCATTACCAAACTCCTCAATGAAGCATCCATCCTTATTAAACTGGACTTGCAAGTTCTGCTTAGCCATTTGTCCAATAGACAACAAGTTCTTGGTGATCGAAGGCACATGCAACACTTCACACAGCTTCTTGGTCTGACCATCATGCATCACCAGAGGCACAACACCCTTGTGTGTAATGTCATGCTATGTATCATCTCCTATGCAAACATAACCATGCACACCAGGAGTCATCTCATCAAACCACTCTCCATGTGGTGTCATGTGATTAGATGCTCCTGAATCAATATACCAAATATCATCCAAGCCACCATCAGTAGGCTTATGATCCTGCACATGTGTCATAGCAAATAGCTGATCTGAGGATGTCTCATGCGCATGAATAGAAGAGGCAAAATGACCATGCTGATTTGCCTTTCCTCTTTGATTTACTTGCTTCTTGAAACAGTCTCTGGCAATATGGCCAACCTTGCCATAGTAATGACATGTCTTATCACTATTAGGATTATGCACTGTTTGTTGCGGTTGCTACCAAGTACCTCTACCATGAGAAGCACCTCTCCCCCTACCTCTAAAGGCTCCACCTCCTCTCTGAGGTAATTGACTAGGGGTTTTAAGGACATGCCTACCATCAACTCTACCACAAAATAAACCTCTGTGTCGTCCACCATAGCCTCTCTGATCAGAGTAAAACACTGCATCACTATTCCTTGAGCTACTGCCATTGGTATTCAGCCCAAGCTTCATGTCCCCATGGATAAAAAGAGCAACCAGCTCATTGAAATCCAGCATATTCTGTCTCACAGAAATAGAAGTGTCAAATGACTTATATTCGAAACCAAGTCCATTCAGAGTGACTGCAACCATGTCATCATCATCCACAGGAGCATCAATAGAGGCCAATTGATCAGCTATAGTTTTGATATCAGTCACATATTCCTGTATCATTCTCCCCCTTCTTGACATATTGTTAAATTTATGTTTCAACTGTATCTTTCTAGCACTTGTTGTGGTGCCATAATACCTCATTAAGATATCCCAAGCATTCTTGGGGGATGTGCAACTCATAATCTGCATGACCATGGCATTCAAAATAGTTTAGTGTAGGTCCAAATTCTATAAGGTTTCTTTGTTATTTGCTACTAAAAACAGGCACCTGCACACTTTTGACAGCAGTCCGAAAACTTCCAGTTACTAGTTCAATGGATCAATCGGACTCAAAATGCCACTTTGCTACTATCACTGGCAAGGCATAGCATCTGTCAAGCTACTTGACATTAGCATCCAACCACTGGGCATCCAAATACCATTACATATATTCATGAACATTGCAATATCATGCCTGCAACTGCATCTGACAATTTGATAGTAAGTTGTAAACTATGACTTTTTCTGATTTTCCCAAGCTCATAACTTGTGATAGTAAATCCAAATGAACTTGCTTCCAAAAGCAAAGTCGGAGCTTGTATACTTGCCTCCAACTTGTCAGTTCATACCAACATCCAAATCCACACAGTTTGAGAAATAAACAGTCCAAAAAATGATAATTTGATCACTTTTGAAAAAAAAAACAGTAGCAGCACTTTTTGTGTTTGGAGGAACGGGAGTCCTGGTAGCTCACAGAGAGATTAAGACTCTACAAAAATGATGTATAAGGATGTAGCAAACCTTTGGGGTGCTGGAAAAGGAAGAAAGCAAGTTGTATATCACTTTTGAAGTCTCCAAAAGCTGTCCAGGGGCAAAAAAACGAGATCTACAAGCCGAAGGTTCTCCTCACTTGATAGGAGATGTAGGAGAGTATTTTCCAACCACAAACAACCTCCAGAGTATTGGGCGATGAGATTTGGAGAGACGTTTCACAAACAACCTCTAGAGAGCTGGGCGATGAGGCTTGGAGAGACGTTTTTGCTTCTTACTGTTGTATGTATCTCTTGCTTGGCTCAAACCAAGTAGTAGTTGTCCAGAAAAAGAGATAAGCTCCGTTCTATCACACCCAAACAGTAAAAACGAGTTGTGTTTTGTTAAAATACATCTCCCACGAGTAACCTATGCGTAATAATGATCTCCCTTTAGCAAGAAGACATCAATTGGACAGCTCCCAAGCCAAACAGAAGTTGGAAATTGCTACTTCAGTCCAAAAAACGAGATCTCTTCTCATCACTTCGAAGCTTCAGAGTAGGAGAAGCACTCCCACAAGCTTCCACAAGCAGTGGGCAACTAGAAGGCAAGGAATGATAGCTCTGATACCATATTAAGAAAAAACAAGAAGAGAGATATAGGAAGTAACCAGGGGGGAGCAACAGTCTCCTCCACCATTAGCTCATATTCACACCACACAATACTATTGAACACTACTAAGGTCACACCCATACATAGTAGATAAGAACTAACTATGGTTGAGTCAATGTGACTCACCTTATTCACCTACTCACACAATAGGAACAATAACCGAGAGCTTGATTCCCAACAAGTTTCCCCAACCTATTACTCATGCAATGGGTTGATGGTGCACACAACCTATTGCTCAAATCAACATACATATTTTGTTGATTTGAGCAATAAGTTGTGTGCACCCCTAACTTATTGCTCGCACGAGTTTCCCAACCAACCTATTGCTTAAACAACAAGCAAGCATCGCACAAAAGATGTTGCTCATCATGACAAAATGTTGATTTGAGCAACAGGTTGTTTGCACCCCCAAACGTATTGACCTATTGACCTATAGCTAAAGCAACGAGTTGGGGTTCCCCTCTTGCTCACATAAAGATATTTTACAAATTATTTCTTAGAGTTTAGGATCTAGGTTTTATCCCTAGTTTAGCTAGGGCTTAGAGTTTAGATTCCAAGGTCTATGATAGTGTTTAGAGTCTAGGATTTGGTTTAGGGTCCGAGCTTTAGGGTTTAGGGTCTAGGGTCTAAGATCTAGGGTTTAAGATCTAGGATCTAAGATCTAGGGTCTAGCCTGGATTTAGGATTTAGGGTTTAAGATCTAGAATTTAGGATTTATGTTGTTGGATTAGAATCCATAGTCTAGGGTTTAAGATCTATGTTTTAGGATCTAGAGTTTAGGATTTAGTGTTCAAGAAGGTTTTTTTGCTTGATTTGAGGATTTCTAGGACTAAAGATTACAAATAAGAGATTTTTTCATAGGTGCTAATCCTTTTTTTCTAAAATAGATATTCACCCTAATATAGGGTTTAGATGTGGTGTTATACGAGAACAATGAAGTGCCATCATTTGGACAAATACATAGTCTTGATCCTATGAACGTGTGTCATTTTCAATGTTGTGGTTAGAGAAGATGCATAATGATAACCAATGTGATCAGTCTCGAAGTACAATTAAAATATCCACATGGAGACTTTGAAACATTGAGTGATATCTTACAATGTGATATTTTTTATGATGAAACTCTTTGGGATCGAGATGAAATCATTTCAAAGTTATAATCTCAAGATATCAAGAAAATGTATTTCAAGGGGGGGAAAGTTGAGATGTTTTCTTGCTCTCGAGAAATATTCGTAGTCAGTAGATTCGAGGGCTATGTGCATAATCTTATTTGTATGGCGGTAGTAATTCAATTGGCATGTGAAGGCATCATCTAAAATGTAATGGATAGTACATCACATCTACAAGTCCATAATACTATCAAATGGGGTTTAGCTTTCTTGAAATCAAATTAGCCTAAGACAATTTCCTTCAATGTAGTGGAAGACAAAAAAGTTATTATCACAAGAAAAGAACCGCACAAACACATGCCAATCAAGAAATTGTATAGCAACAGTGAAGATTACCATAGTAACATGCCTACCAATATGAAGGACATCATAGGAAGTGGTGGCCACAAAAGTTTTCTTGTTTTGTGACTTGAACATGCTTAGTTGTATAGAAGACTTGTGTTAAATTGCAAGTGACTCAAACATGCTCATTGATATAGAAGGCTTGTCTTGTGTTGCAAGTGACTCAAACATGCTCAAGACTTGTCTTGTGTTTAGAATGATAATATGGGACTAATAATAAAAATAAATGAAGTGATTGATGGGATAAGTGATGCAATAATAGTAATTGATTATATTAGTAATCATGGGCATGATGTTCTCACTGAGGTGGAAGAGATGGAAAAACATCTAAGTGTGATGTATAGTAATTCCTATGGCCAATGGTAAGGTGGTAAGTGACTTTCTCTTTTATAGGATCTACACTTGGTTTGGTACCCCTATGGAGAATTTTTCTAACCATGCATCCCATTTTCTTAATGAATCTATGGATTTATTCATGCAACACATGTGCATCAAACATAAAACTTCAAGCATGCTTTCCATTTTCTTAATGAAGATATGGATTTATTCATGCAACACATGTGCATCAAACATAAAACTTCAAGCATGCTTTCCATTTTCTTAATGAAGATATGGATTTATTAATGCAATGCATGCGTACCAAACATAAAACTTCAGGCATATACTATCTTGTTGCAAATGGGCAAGTTGAAATAAAAATTTGCATTTTTGTAAAACTATTGTAAAGTTGGTTGTAAGTCATGGCAGATTTAAATGTCATAGAGGCAACTTGGCACGACAACATCACACACAAAACTTCCACGGACCACTAGGCACACAACCTTTGAGCTTGCGCATGGCATAGTACTTTGAGGCTAGTTGTGGAGAAATAAATGGAGGAAGTAGAAAGGGTGGATGCCAAATTGATGCAACTAGAAGAGTTAGATGAGACTAGGAGACTAGCTCTCATGCAAAGGGAAGACAAGCAACAATGCTGTAAGGCTAGATTGGATGCTAGAACTAGGAAAGCATGGGACAACACTTTAAGAAAAGAGGTCAACTAGATCATCAACTGGATAAGAATTTCTTACCGACATGGACAAGGACCTATAGGGTCATAGAAGAATGAAGTAATGGATTTGTTGAGGTCTAAGAGCTTCAACATCTACATAGGAGGAAGGCCTTCAAGAATCAACACCTCAAGCCTTTCCATGACCTACGTATCATAATACTTTACATCCTATAGCTAGGGAGCCTTTCTTAATGGTAAAAGAAACCAATCTAATTACGATTATTTGCAATGTATGTAATATAAACTAGGTCACTAGGCATCGTTGTCATGTGCCATGAGGCTAGGCGATGTGTGCCATATGATGGTAGTCATCACTTGCAGTGGTCAATGTGGCCATTGTGGTAGTTGGATGTGGGCCACGAGGTTGATTCTAACAAACATCTAGTCAAAGTGTCAAGCTACATCTACCCGATGCATGGGTTTGTGAAGGGGTGGTATGCCAATTATGAGCTACAACAACCACCTGAATATAACTGAATGATTATTCTTATAATATAGAACGTCATGTATCAGATTGATGAGAGGTTGTAAAGCATTGCCACCTTGGAGCTTGCATGGCCATAGATACTCCCTCCGGACATGCTGCAACATCAAGAGCTTCGAAAGGTATTCACGAAGGTTATGGTGAAAGCTTCCTCGGCTAGCTTCTTAGATAGCTGCATTAGACGCTTTATTGGCCTTGGGTGGAGATAGAGTCGATTAGTGCACCAAAATCAAGCAAGTGGAAAGGGGAATTATGTGTACTTGTTTCCACTTGGGCCAAGACTGCACGCGGAGCTCAAAAAGGTGCCGGATATCTTCTACTAAAATAACAAGCTACAAGTAAACACAAACAAAATAAAGAGGACACCTTCGTGCATTGAGTTTGGCTACACTAAGTTTTTGGTCTTTCCTGGAAGGATAGGTCTTAGTAATGAAATTGGGCTTAAGAATTTACACCAGTTTCACTCCAGTTGTTCATACTTTCCTCACAACATCTCTAGTTTCACTTGAGTCCTCCATACTATCCTTGTATTCTCTCTCTCTCACTCAGGTTTCCACCCTCTTTTTCCACAGGACAGGCCCATTTAATTAATTCACCTTCTTACTATATATTAAGGAGGGAGGGAGGCACAAGAGGCTGCCAGGTGTAGGCCAAGGAGAACCTCTGAGCACCACATGTCACAGTTGGAGAGTGAGAAGGAACGAGCGGGAGAAGGTAGGATAGTAATTTGAACTTCAATTCCTTCATGGTGAAGCTTTGTCCTGCCTCCTCTTTTTCTCTTAAACGTTGCATGGTGTTGAGCTTGGAACCATCTATAGCATTCGTGAGATGCATTTCAATGGAAAATACTTCACCTTGTGCACTGCTACCTTGAGCCCTTATGTGGAGTCCCCGTGTCCAATGCCTGGATGCCCCAGGCATTTTCCTTCCCATTATGGTGGAGAAACGTGCACTTCCATGGGTAGAGAGATCCACTCGATCGATCTATGTATACCCACAGCAACGAGAAGGAAGAGATGAAATGACCTATTTGCAAGCGGCTCTGGCATCAAAGACAAGGCACTCCATGTTGATAGACAAGTTCCTCAAGGAGTAACCTGCCCAAGCAACTCAGCCTAGAGGAGAGGAACTCCATCTTTGCAGTAGAAGTGCCCAAGTTGGCGCACGAGATGGCCTTGAATGCTATCCATGATGCTCTACATTCTTGGGTGCTATGTGGGGGTCAATGCTCTTCCAGTGGCCAAGGATCTAGCAAAGAACAATCTAGGGTTAAGACTTCTTGCAGTAGCAAGCTAGCATCAGCGACATTTCGAGCTCCCAACTAGAAGTTCCCCTATGATTTGGTGGGCACGACACTGTTCTGTGAGGAAGCTTTGGCAATGATAGCGGGAGCAATTCCAGAGTCAGCCATAGATCGATCACTCTACGAGATCCACTAGGTGGGAGCGGTGGTAGCTCCAAAGTCTCAAAAGACCATCACAGACGCTCAAGTTGGAAGTTTGCAGTTCTACTTAGACATGGTCGCTGCCCTCTAGAAGCAAACCTTCTACCAGACTCAAAACTACGATCTTCAATCTGGAATAGCACTCAATCAAGTAGTTCATATGTGAGCCCGAATCTCTTACGGTGGTGACAAAGTGAAGATGACGGAGACTACTATAATTGAAAGGTGCCAACTAGTGAAGCATGTTTTTCTGATGAAAGAGGCACAGTCTATCCACCCTTCGTGTTGTTATCAGGCTATTTGACTCACGAGCTGCTTCATCAAGCTGCTCTATGAGCATTTTTGAAGCTTTCTCTTTGAAGTATCTTTAGAACTCTATGCTCTATCTCCATCCTTTGATATTTTTCCAACGGCCATCGTTGTTGCCAATTATTAACCGAGCTTCTTAAGTAGTAAAGTCTAGCAATGAGCAGGAACAATCAACACGCTCTTCAATGGACGAAATGATTAGCACAAGTAGAAATGGGATCAAGGTAGCTCATCGCTGCAACAACGATATATGTGAATCAACAAACTAGCAACCAACGTAGCAGGCTAGCAATATATTATATTTAGAATGGGCTTCCTAGCAAAGATTGTGGGAAGCAGGCTCGACCAACAAGCCATCGAAACATCGATGGAGTTATAGCATGGAATGTGATGATGAAGCCACAAGCTAAAAGATGGTGTCACCTTCCTCATTTTCTATGATCGGTACTACATTCTTGGTGAGTGCTAGAGTCATGGTTGTCTCAGAAAGCTACGATGGATGGCTCCATTTCTAGCATTTTGAGACTCCATTTTCCGGTCAAAATGGGTTCTTTTGCGTGCGATCTATTTTCTTTGATGCACCGTGACTCCTGTCTCCCATACTTGCAAGTTCCAACTTCTTGAGTGTTGTGAGATTTTCCAATCCTTCATCACTAATGTTACCACAATGTGAAAGATTCAACTATTCCAAATTCTTCAACCCTGCAGCAATTGGAAAGTTAACAAAACTTGAAGGTCTTTTTCTTAAAAATAATTGGCATTTAGTCAAATACAAATGCCAGACATAAGTATGTTGGCATAATATTAGAGATCAGCAGTTTCATTTTGTTTGAAACAAGAGGCGTGCTTTCAACTACAATTAGCGTAAAGAGAGAAAATCTCCTAAGAAAGCAGTCCACTCAGGATCCACGGTGGCTTTTCCACAAACATTCACTTCCTCAACGATGTACTGAGAGCTCCTATGCATCACCCAAACCACACTCCATGTTATGAAATGTGAGATACTAAGGATGGATCCAAAGGGGTCGTTTGTTATAACGAAGCATTGAGCTCTACTGAGGATGGATCCATCAGTGCTATTCCAATATGGCTAAGCCAAGGAAGGAGCAAGAGCTGTGGGGTATTAGAGTGTGGATCCAAGGGTGTTTTCAGCTCCAAAGAGCTTGCAACCGAAGACGTTCATGGGGAGGAAGGGAAGCCATAGTTGCAAAGCCTACCATGGTCGAAGAGGCAGTGATGGAGGAACCAACGCCAAGAAAGGACTTTGTGAATCTGGTGGTGATGCTGGTATGGGAATAAGTTTTTGAGTCTTTCAGGCTGGGGCATTGGGAAGTTAAGTCATTGATCCAAGGAAGAATGTTGCTAGAGAGAAATTTGTTTCGAATGTTGAGGGTAGAGAGTAGAGTGGATTCCAAAAATTAAGTGATTCCTCTGCAAGCATTGCTAAAGATTAAGTTTCTATAACCAAATGCAATTATAGATGGAATGCTTGGAGGCACTATACCAGAAAGTAAGCTGTATGATACATTGACCAAAGCATGCCCTGTGAGCTTCCATTCAAGAGATTAGACACTCCAAGATTGCTCCTTGCAAAGAGTTTCTTAAAATAGATATATGATCCTGCAATTTGTGGGTGAGTTTTCTAGATAGGGGCTGAGAAATGCATGCTGAGACAATGGGAAAGGGTTGTTGGAAAGAGATCATTTTGTTAGAAACACCTTTGTTGATATGAAGGCTGGTAGTTCAATGTGCAACAATGTTGTAGGCTAGGTTTTTGGATAATTTTCTGTGGATCCCTATGTGTTGGGATCATTTTTCCTTCCTCCAAAGGATAGAGTTCAATCTGATTTTGTGATTTTTAGTCTCACACCATTGAATATGCTACAAACGTTTGTAGGCATGAATGGAGTGGCTTACCTACAAAAGCACCAAAGGTATTGGACAAACTTCTAGCTCAAAATGCAATCTCTTGGAATGCTCTAATCACAGCAATTGGATAGGTTGGAAGTAACGCGGAGTGCATGAGAGGCATGCTTTGAGATTGATTTCTGAGAAACGTCTTGAAAAATAATGTTGAGTGAATGGAGATCATTAAGGGAGATCTTATGCATAAGCTTTTGTGATGAGAAAGCTCTCCCTGCTATAAAGTATCATTTGGGTCCAATATCCTCAACTCCATAGATTTGCTCCTACCCCATTCAAGATATCAATGTAACCGCTACATCTTTTCTGCTTGAAGATCCATCCTTGATTTGCAAAAAATAGAGTTTATGCCAAGAATCATTTGCAAGAAGCAAGCCGATGCAAGTGACCACACTACATGAGGGCCAAGCCCATCGAAAACTAAGCTATTTTACTAATTTTCCATATATGTCAAATTGCTACTACTATAATGATTTGTTGGGGAGCTCGCTCTCTAGGAGCCTACTAAGCTATGTGCATTTCCTTCTTTGAGGGGGTCCTGAGCGCTCTCAAACTATAATTTGATCTTCACCTACATTTGTCAAACTTTGGGACATCTCTGGAAAACGTGAAAGGGAGATTTAATATTGAAATGACAAAGCAAGCAAAGTGGAGATATCTCCGTCGAGTGGGATGACAGTTTATCATCCCTGGCTAGGTTATGTAGTAGAATACTTTAAAGAATAAAGTTGAGTTTTTATGAGTTTGTTGCCTAGATTGCACAGCTACTAAAGGCACATGAGAGGTCCACTTCCTCCTTATAATTAAAAAAACATTTGTGGTAGAGGTTTTGTGCAAGTGTAAAGCCTTTCCATCCTCAATAATAGCTTCCAATAAATGTGCAAGGTTTAGTATGAATGCTTTAACTTGGAAAAAGTTTCTTAAAGAAAGGGGCTCCTTTTTGGGGATAAATCATAGCATTGAACGAACATATGCATAAGAAACCAATTCCCAAGTCCCAAAGCTAAGTCAATAGTTTTTTAATTTGTGGTAACCATCCTTATGGTTCATATATTAGAGGTAAACATGAAAATTACTATTATATGTTGCCCAAAATATTATTGGGTGGCAAATACCAAAATCTACTAGCTAACCGCCATCACTAAACATGAAAAACTACCTACACAGATGCTCTTATAAGCCACTTGGAAATCTAGCTCCTTCCAAAATCGGATTGCTATCCTTCTTAACTTGAGAAAATTAAACCCTATCCCTAGGGCCCCTTAAGAAAACTAGATTATTCCACAATGATGTGATCGCTCCATACCTACTACAACCTATAAAGTGGGTCACTAGACCTCCTCCACCCGCAAGAGGGAAATTTAGAGTAAAGTTGAGACCATTGTTGTGGACCCTTGGCATTCATGCAGCTCTAGGATTTATTTTTATGGGGGGAAATAATCCACAAAAGTAGCAAAAGATAATTAGATATTATAAGAGAGAGAAGTGTCCCCCTTAGAAGAGATGATCCCTACCAACAAAATTTGATCAAAACCTCATTAAAACTAATTTCCAGATAGCAACTAAACAATTAGCCACCTCAAATTTAGGATTCGACACGAACCTTTGAAAAAAATGACATCTTTCCACTTCACATTCATGCCCTTGGGGCCAACAACAAGAGAGTTAGTCAAAAGGGAAGTAGTGTAGCCCAAGATTGTTTTGGGCTTAACCTATTGATCCACTTTGAGCATAACCTCTCTACCTTAGTCTTGAGAGCTTCGAAGTACAAACCTCCAAATTCTTTTAGAGTGGCTAGAGCTAACTACTACATAACATGTCATTACTTACCCCTTATAAAATTTCGAATGATCCGTGCAACCTTTTGCAAGCACCTATTAGCAAAGGGAAACATTGACATGACATATACCATTGTCAAAGTCAGTCAATTACATGCTTAGATATATTGGGACTCACAATTAGCTATCATTCTCAAGTCATTTGATTATGTTTGTGTGTAGTTATGTGTGCGTGCACGTGCATGCATTCGTGTGTGTGTGTGTGTGTGTGCGCGCGCACGCATATGCACACATGTAAAGGTAAATCCATGGAGCACCTATCGGAGCTCTTGATTCTGAAGGCCATCTATGCTCCCACTCTCAATAGGAAAAATCAATTGTGAAGACCGTCCACTTCATCATCATGCCTTCGCAATGTCCAACAAAGTGCACTATGTACTTTACAAGAAGATTTCAAGAACCTCACTTTGTTTCCAAAAGTTTTGTTCCCCTGTGTGGCTTTTCTAACCTTCAAACCATCCTGGGCCCAAGTTTATTGCAAGGAAAGGCAATGCAAGAAATTTTCAAGGAAAAAACCGAAGCATACAGGGAGGGTAGGCTTGGAAAAGGCATACAAGGAGGAGGCCGCCTCCTTGAGAACATACTTGCATACTTGAAGGAATCTCCTCCTTTCACCACATGTTAACCTTTGTTTTTAGCCACATAGAACCTTTGAAATAAGGAATGTGCAATAGTGTGGTGGAAGGCAATAAGGCATGTGCATTTGTTGGTGGAGATTCCTAACAACATACTCCCCATTCATCCCTTCTAGAAGGTGGTCCAATGAAGGGAGAGGATGTTGAGGAAGTCCATGTCCAAGGTGGAGCACAATCACATGTTTAAAGAATAAGCTATAGTAGAGAATGGTTGATCAAAACAAATAATGAAGTTCCATGAACAATTGCAAGTAGCTTTTGAAGAGAGATTAGACCTTACATAATTTGTTTCATTATCCTTAAAGAATAATGAAGAGAAGAAGATGAAGAATCATCAACACGCCAAAAGTAGCCTTAAGTCAAAAGCAAAGGATCCTTCCAAGGTCTAAGGGTCAAAAAATTGAATTATAGTTTGAAATAAAGCTTGCATTGAGTAGGCTTCAACCACATGGTGAGTTCATATAAGCAATTTTATGTGACCATGTGATGCCCACTTGGAACTCATTGTATCTACATTTGTGTGCATTTGTACTCAGCCATTGGATCAGTTTAAAATAAAGGGTGTCACTATGGCTCATAGTGTTGCTTTAGTGAGGCTCTGGCACATTATCGTCTCATTATCCTACACATTTGGTGCACAAGAGATAGTTTAGGCTTGATCTGGCACATTACACAAGAGATAGTTTAGGGTTGATCTATATTTTCTTATTTGTGAGGTGCAAGTTGGCATCAAGAGATTAGTGCCATGTGGTGCTTCCCCTTTACCCCGGCCCTATCTTGCCCAACATGATGAGAAGAGACACCTTGCCCAACACGCCCTCCTTACCCAACATGCTATCACTTTGTAATTGTTGAAGATCCATTCAATTTTGGTGCTCAATTTGTTGTAGATCCATTCAATTTTCCCTCATTTTTGGAATCCTCGATTCCGCACCTATGATTGTGCACCCCTTGGAAGGGAATTTTTGTGACTTTAGTGAAGCAAGGAGGTGAAGTTGAGTTTGGAAGAGGAGAAGAATCAGAGGAGGTGGAGGTGAGTAGGGCTAGGTGTCAAGGAAATAAAGGAAATTAAAGAGGTATGTTGGGGCATTGTTGTGATTATGAAGTTGTACTCCATAGGGTAAATGGTGGGAGGCCACACATCTTTGCTTTTCTTTCACTCTTTTAATTTCCATCTTTGTCTTTTGGCATGACCAAACCCTTTTTTGTGTTTTGCAAAAAGCTCACCAGATTCTTTTTTATTCTTTGTAAATATGTTTGAGTAAAGGGTGGTAGGCCACACATCGTTTCTTTTCTTTCACTTTTTTTTTGACATGACCAAAACCATTTTTTGTTTTCACAAGCTAGGTTTTTAATGATTCTTTTGTAAATATGTTTGAATCTTTCACATCTACATCATAAAATCAACATGTAAAGTTGGAGTCTCATACAAACCAGCAGTGCATTTGTATTTGATGGTAGGGTTCTTTGTATTCACATGTGGGCTTTGGGAGGTTTTGGTATAAAGGTAGAAGCTTTGGAGATGCAGAGGTTGTCAATTAGATGCAGTGCATGCTAGATGGAGATACATTTTTTGGAACCAATGCTACTCTTCGTGTGGTGGGGTTGGTAAAATGCCTTTTCTTGGTGCCTCATGTATGCTCACTATGCCTCTTTGCCCTTCAATCATAGAAAAAGCCATGTATAAAATGGGAGGTGAGGCTTGACATAGTTAATATCTCACAGCCCTCACGATATTTGTGAATATGGTTGCCATCATTATCTCCGTTGGGCCACAGATACTCTCCAGATAGTGGAGGGGTTCAAATGTTCATTTCATAAGTTATCCTTTGTTAATTTTCTTGGTGAATTGTGTCTTTGCAAATATCTTATGAATGATTCTTAACCCATAGATGTTACCCAAGTAATTTGACTAGAAACATCATGTAAGAAATCTACAATATTTTCACATTTGCTTGGTTTTAGAGGCCTTTTCATCTAAAAATATTCTTAGAATTACATAGGCTCCTGAATGTATGCATGAGGCTATAGATATGAAATCTTTTTGTCAACCTCCAAACACCCCTCTCACAAACATTCTCCAAAGGACAAGCCTCCTAAGACTACTCTCCAATTGGGCAACATCACATTGTCATCAAACAATTAACTACTTTAAAAGCACTGAGCAATGTCGATAGAGGGACAATAAGTAGTGCGACAGAGGGACAATGCAATAGCACATTCCAATTTTGTGTCTCTTAATCACCATTTATAGCACCTTTGACTTCGAGAGTGTAGTACCAGTTACACATACAGTTATTATTGTTTGTTACTCAACTATACGATCTTATTTCATTATGGTATTAGAGAATTCATTGGTGTATTGAGCTGATCTTAGCTCTTCTTTGCGGCATTTTTTGGCGGTGTGTGCAATAGATGTCTTACTGAGGCTTGCATGGGTGTGCAAGTGGGCGGCCATGCATGCGAGAGTGTGTGTGTGTGTGTGCACACATGCATGTGTGCGCGTGTGCGTGCATGTGTGTGTGTGTGTGTGTGTGTGTGTGTGTGTGTGTGTGTGTGTGTGGGAAATTGATCATGTTTGTAGATAATGGATCTTAGTCAAGATTTTAGTTCTATGTGATGAGTTAGTGAAATCAAGGATTGGATCCTAAGTCTAAAATGGTTATGAATAGTGCATTATTTTCTTTGTGATAAGGTCAATGATATACATGCATACAAAGGATTCTTATCAACACATTTAGTTGGTGTTCAACGTAGAAGGGAAAACTTTTGGATATCCATCTCAAGAAGGGAAAATGAAAGAAAGCCCATTTTTTTGAAGGGCAACTTTCTAGGAGACACTTTCTAGAAAACATACTACCCTATTTGCAAAAATAAACATGGGAGCAGAGAGAGAGAGAGAGAGAGAGAGAGAGAGAGAGAGAGAGAGAGAGAGAGGGGCAACAAGGCAATAGGGTGGGTTATTTTTTATTTATTTATGTTTTTCTAATGTGAACTATCAATCAAGTATATGGCGCATTGTGAGGCTCAAATGACTTTGCATATAACAAGAGAGGCCCTAGGACACAAGCTTGACAACCATGTATATGTGCATGGGCAAGTTGCGAGGTACTACCATGAAATGACACATGCGGCTTTTCAAATTGTGAATTGATCCCACAACCTACCACCTTCAAACCTCTAGGCCCCCCTCGCCCCGCACCCACCCACAGTTTATGCTAATTAATGCAAGGATTGATTTGAGTTGATGACTTAATTTAATTAATTTAGATCACATGGATCTAAAATGGCTTCATTGGGACTTGATTAGAAAATTTATAAAAAGCATACAAATGTTGAAAAATGTAAATATAGTTAGTTATATAAATCAAATTTCATCATCATCATCTGTTTTGAGGTTCTCTATTATTACAGAGTTCCATCCTTCACTACATAAACAATGTCTCAAAAGATAGCCTAACTAGGATACTCAAGGCTAAGCAGTAAGTCTATATACATGAACAATGTCTCAAAAGATAGCCTAGCTAGGATGCTCAAGGCTTCAACCCTAAGGGAAGATGCCTACACAATTACCACTACTTTCAAAAATCAAACTAGTGCTTCAAACAACGAGAATTCTAATTCAACAAAACGAATTTCAAGAACTTTCAACCTTCTACTTTCACAGACTATTACACGAGCATCTTGACTTAGAGCAACTCCAATGTAATCACCACAAGCATCAGCTGCTACCAAGGAGGGTTTTCGTAGACATGTCAGAGATAGAGTGGACACGGGTGGAGCGCTTGCAGATCCTCATGTTGTCATGGATGATCTGGGGGAAACCGTCTGTACCACATTACATCATTCAGGCCGAGTTTGGTGCTTCTCCACTCCAGCTAGATGTAGCCTTTCAGACCATTATATATCTACACCGGGCTAGATCATATGGGGACTGCACATCAGGGAGATAGAGGTTGCCATAATTGGCTCTCGATTCCTCCATGAGGTTGGCAGCAGAGGGAGACGAGCGATGCTGGTATGCACGGACTCACAGATGGTTTGTGAGACTAGGGTATCCACATCGATAGGATACCTCCTTTTCAGTACAGTTTAGATGACCCATTGGTACTCCCACCCACCATCCCAATCGGGCCACACACCAACCAAGTCATTCGTGAGAAGCATGTAATAGAACTTAGTCTAGATTTTAGACAAGTGGCATGTTGCCATTTTGGAATGAGCTTGAAGCTCTTGTAAAGATTGATTCACGTTTTGGGATTTGTAGAAGCAGCTCTACGCTGAACTGTGTACTCCATTCTCTCATGAATAAAAACCTTCGGGGGGTTCCAGCCCGACGCTTTGTCCTAGGCCCTAGTGTATCTGTAGAGAGAGGGAGTGAGGGAGAGCTTTAGAGTGTGTTTTGCAGTAATTTATGAGCGAGGTTACAGTACCCTTTACCAATAGCGCCCTCTTGAGCAGAAGAATAGAACCAATGGTCAATCGAAAGGTGACCAAACTCAACTGGTCAAGATCTCAAACAAGTAGACAGCATTCATGTCTGCCCATGCCCAGACCCTACAACAACTGAACTATCTTGCCAGCCTTGCATCCGTACAGCCACCACGTACTGCACGTCAATCAATGGACTGTACAGCCGGCCGTACAGTCCCGTACCAACAAGAGCATAGTCTGAGTCAATCTTAGACTTTGGTGATCTATTTTTACTGTAAAGTCCCCCACCCAAAAGATAATGCTTTCATGTATGGAGGGCATGAATCACAGCCAACAACTCTTTCTCATAGATTCCCAAATATCTCTCGGCATTCCGAAGTCTCTAACTCTCATAGGCTACTACATGACCATTTTGGTGCAATTCAGCCCTAACACACTCCCCACGGACACATCACAATCCACATCAAATGACTGATATAAATTACGAACTATCTGAATTGGCTCTGTAGTCAGCTTCTTTTTTATTGTAGTGAAGGCTTTCTTCTGTGGAGTGCCCCATCTGAAAGAAGCATTTTTCTTGGTCAAGTCATGAAGTGGAGCGGCTATATCCGCAAAATGCCTGATGAATCTTCTGTAGGATGAACACAGGCCTAGGAAACTACGGACTTCATGCACGGTCTTCAGCTTTGGCCAATCCTAAATGGCTTGGATCTTTGCCGGATCCATCCGTATCCCATCTTTGGATATTATATGCCCCAAATAGGGGATCCCTTCCAGAAAGAATTCAATATTCTTGCTATTTGCATAGAGCTGATGATTTCGCAACTCTTGGAGAACCGTAGCAAGATGTTCCTTATGCTCTTCTTCGGACTTAGAGAAGACAATGATGTCATCAAGAAAGATTCCTGTGAACTATCTATAAGGTCCGAAGATACGATCCATCATTTTGTTGAAAGTAGCCAAGACATTTGTCAACACAAAAGACATCACCAAATACTCATACAACCCAAAAGTAGTACAAAACGCTGTTTTGTGCACATCCTATGACTGTATCCTGACTTGGTGATAATCACTCTTTAAGTCTATCCGGCTGAAAACTAAAGCTCCATTTAACTGGTCCAACACATCATCGATGCGCGGAATTGGGAATCTATTCTTAATGGTCATCTTGTTCAATGCGCAATAGTCAACGCACATACGAAATGAACCAGCTTTCTTCTGTACAAGCAATACAGGGAAACAAAATGGAGAGGAACTAGGCTGAATCAGCCCCTTGGATAACAAGTCTTGTACTTGGGCCATAATTTATTATCGCTGAGTTACACTAACTCTGTATGGGGGCCTATTAGGTGGCCCACTACTAGGAATAAGCTCTATGCCATGATCTTCAAATCTCTCAGGGGGCAACTCCCTTGACAAAGCATCAGAAAAACAATCTTTATAGTTTACAAGAAACTAAAATTTATATTTATCAACCTCATTCATTTCAACATGCATTCAACATCTCTTTCTTTTATAAAAACCATATACGCTGAAATTGTGACTTTATTGCTTTTCCAACCGAAACATTAGATACAATGGGGATGGTCTCCCCTCTATTCCTGGCAACCACACACTGCATGTACAAGCTCAAGGACTCTCTCAAGAAGGGTTAGCTTCACTGCCTTGCGGTGGAGCCAAGGCATATCCAAAACCACATCATGATGTTTTAGTGGGGAGAAACCAAGGCATAGCCAAAACCAATAAATCTTTCGAGATAAAGTTACCTGTAACCTCGGGATCAAACAATATTAGCACCTGATGTTCTCTTATCTTGCCTTAAGAAAGCAACAACTCTCTTTCCTCTGGATTTGTCACCTGCCCAAAATGTCCAGAATTCCTCCTGTCATTGGTTTTTGCTATCCTCATGGCTTTCTCTACTCCCTAGGACCCGAAGGTTTCTCGGGGCACTGGGTAGCCACATGCCCTTCCTTTCCACGCCTAAAACATTTTTCCTTTTGGGAAGCCACAGAGTGGGCTATGCAGAGCGGGCAGAGGCTGGTAGTTCTACTCCTGGACTTTGAGAAAGCCTATGACAGAGTAGGTTGGGGTTTTCTTGAGGGCACTCTTCTATGATTTGGATTTTCAGATGCATGGATTAGAGGGGTGGCCTCCCTTTACAGATCAGCCCACAGCCAGGTTTTGATTGGAGGGGTAAGGGGTGACAGGTTTCAGATTTCCAGATCAGTTCGTCAGGGATGCCCTTTAGCCCCCTTCCTCTTTCTTTTGTGACAGAAGCTATGAGTATCTTCCTTAGATCTCAGGCTGAGCTTTTTGGGTTAAGATTGCCCTTGAGACAGGAGTAGGAGCTTCTTGACTGTGAGTTGGCTGATGACACTGCCATTTTTATTGAGGCCTCTTCGCAATCACTTGATTCTTTCCGGATAGCCTTGGATATTTTTTGCTTAGCTGCAGGGGCACACATTAACTGGCATAAATCTTTTGGCTTTTGGATCAATGATGAGGACACTCCAAGATGGGAAGTTGACATTGGCTTTTCCTAGATTCAGAGGGGTGTTCCTGTCAGATATTTGAGATGCCAGGTAGGATTGGGCATCTCTCCAGCACAGCAGTTTGCCCCAGTACTAGAAAGTATAAGAAAAAAGCTCCTTTTTTGGAGCTCAACCAAACTCGACCTTGCCTCTAGAGTTGTGGTAGTGAGCCAGGTTCTCTTGGCCACCGCCTGGTTTGTGTGTTCTTGCTGGTGCCGGTCTAGGGATTGCATCACTCAGCTAATTAGACCAGTCAGGAATTATTTATTTTGTGGACTTGATGGCATGGCAGATGTTGCAGCGAGGGTGGCCTGGGAGACTCTCCCTACATGGGAAGGGGGCCTTAATATCATTGACCCGGACTTGCACTGCAGGGCATTGCTTTGTAAGGTGGTGGTGAGGGGACTCATGCCTGGGCAGGAACCTTGGAAGGATTTCTTTTTTGGACGCATTCAGGCTTGCACACCTACCTTGGGAGATGATTGGGTGGACAGCCCTCACTGGATTTTTACTTCTGCCTCTCTCAGGTCTCCTGCCTCTCCTCTCATGACTGTCATCCTAAAAGCTTGGGAGAGCTTCAGGAACACTTTTCAAAGGGTTCCGCCCTCTACCCTTGAAGAGGTTGATAGGCAGCCGATCACTTGGAACGATAGTTTACTTGATGAGCATGGCAGACCACTAGGCACTTCCCATTATATGCAGTGGTCTAGATGGGAGAGAGGCCCCGCCTACACAGTAGGCACTTGGAAGGCTTTTATCACGCTACCTGAGGCTCAGAGGCTACAGTCCATGAGTCACCTCAGAGGGGTAGCACGCAAGATTCAGCAAATAGATGCAGCCATCCCGGTGGAATGGACAGTTGAGATGCCTATTACTTCCACCACTTGGATGGGAGCTTTTTCGAGGACAGCAATTCCTCTACAGATGATCGCTCTTCGAGATCTCGGGAAAGATGCTCTAGTCTTTGACATTGGGGATGGAGGTATACTCTCTAGATCCACGGATGATATTCTTCTAGAGGTTGCCTTTCAGCCTGTCAGGATTGCTGGTTTTGTAGCGGGCTTGCAGTGGTACTTAGACCCCGACCCTCTACTCTTGGGCCTGGGATCCTGGAGGTTGTGGTTATATGGAGGTGCACCTATCAAGTGCTTGCAGTGGGACCCAAGAGAGTGAGAGTGGATAGATCATGGGCACCGAGAGAGGGGGATTCCCTTCTTTCGTTTCACGGTTGGTAATGCCAGGAGATTTCAGCTGAGCAGTAGAGGTTGGATTCCCTCCAGGGCCCCCCATTGGGATAGCTTCTTCATCACCGCATATTTGCGTAGGAATTTCTGAAGGAGGCTCTGGAAATCCCTGAGAAATAGAAAGATCACTCTTTTCTTTTGGCTTTCTATTCATGGAGGGATTGCAGTGAACCTGTGGAGATCACGATTTGGGGCTGATCCCACTTGCCCTCGCTGTCATTCTGCAGAGGAGTCAGTGCGACATTGCCTTTGGGACTGCAATCAAGCGAGAATTGTTTGAAAAGGAGTTGCTCGGATACTCAGCATTTTTCATACTTCCCCTTTCTTCATGACTTGGGACTCGGTCGCATGGTTATCTCTTACTGGGCCCCAGGTGTTTTATGAGGGTGAGCCTTCTTCTTGGGCACTCTCGATCCGCTAGCAGGAGATAGAGCCCTGCTCTCTTCAAGATGTACCACATATTCCTTTCAGAGCTTCACATGTTTCAGTGGACACCTCTTGGGAGATTTTGGCTAGCATTTCCTCTTGGCACATTTGGAGAGCCAGATGCACAGAGGCCTTGGATGACACCCAGATACACCCATCACAGGTGTTCACGGGTATTTGGAGTGACACGGTTCACACTTTGATAGCCATATGGGCTAGCATGCAGGGCCCTTCACGGGCAGCCTCTTCTAGGAGCACTGTATTTCTTCGAGTTTGGACGGGTTCTCACCGGATTGAGATGGCACTATCAGCCCCAATCCTTTCTTTTTGGCTCTTGAGCTTTTCATGCATTCCATGGTGTATTCTCTATTCTCGTATGGAGCTTGCTCTAACGGTTTTCTTTAATACTTAATAGAAGTCTCTTTTTTGCAAAAAAAAAATCTACACAGAAAATAAAAGAGAAAAAGAAAGAGAAGGAAAAAGAGGTAAACAAAAACTTTTATGAAAAACAAAAGGAAGACATACTTAGCAAGCAAAGCAACACTTATGTCGTAATCAGTGCCCAAGCATAAGCAGCTATACTGGGTTTCTAAAGACCCGCGGAGTCTCTTGGGCAAAACAAACTTTGAGATTCCCTTATCGATAGCTTTTAGAAGGCAAGACTCTTTAAAAGAGTACAATCGAAATTTCGTGCCTTTCATAAAAAATTCTTTGCTAAGAAATATCTCTCTCTCTCTCTCACACACACATGGCACTAGGGCCCAAGACAACAGTCGAGCTGGACCCCCCCGAAGGTTTTCCTTCATTCAGAAAATCTCAGTTCAAGAGTGCAGCGTGCAAGCTACTGTTACAAAATCCACACATGAATCATTTTACAAAGAGCTCTCAAGCTCATTCTTTGGCAACAGTAACTAACTAAAATTTAGTTACATGCCACAAAGGGAAAAACTCTAGGGTCTTCGTAGCCCTCGCTCACATGGACACCTCTTGGCTACCCATTGGACTCCATAGCACTTGGGTAGTCTACCGTTCTTAGAACTTGCAACCATTAATTAAATGCACATCGCCATGGCACCCATTAATTGTTAGCGCTGCATGTAAATAAATTCTAGACTAATCCTAGTCTCTGTGGGCGTACCCACCAAGCAAACATGAGCATATAAAATAACTAACTCTGTGATTGACCGAAGCCAACCCTTCTAGCCGTGATTAAGGACTTTGACCAGGGGTCAAGGCGCCTTAATTAATGCTAGAACTCTCTGACTAGAGTCGGTCATGATCTAGGTTGACCGGATTCAACCTGCTTTGGCCGAAGCCAAGTCTTGTTGACCGAAGTCAACTCTTTCTGACCGGAGTCAAAGGTTCTTTGGTTAACCGCAATTAACCCTCTTGCCATACAACAAGTCTTCCTAACCGTGGTTAAGTATCTTTGATCGAAGTCAATACTTTGACCAATAAAAGATAACTTTTTTAACATAATTAAATAAATGAGAAACTCTTTAAGTATGATCAAATAAATGGTGAATTGAAACTTTGACTTTGGAGTATTTACAATTTGGTGACAGGATATATGTTCTGTGAAGAGAAGTGGCAGGGATTTACCTAGGTCTCAAGCACGTATACCATGCCCAACCTGGTCTTTGAAGCTACGTGCTAAGTATACCATCTTGTGCACATCTTCCATATGAGTGTGATGGTGCACAGGTCTTCAAATACCTTTAGGTGGAACACCTCCAATGAACCCAAGGAATCCGGGAGTGGAAATATCAAGTCCCTTGGAAAGGAGTCAATCTTCCACAGATTATGGAGAAGCACGAAGGATTGCTTGCATCCTTCAACATGTTTTAAGTAGTACGAGGCCAGCCCATGAAGGACTTCAACTCATAGAGACCCACGAGCTTTAGAAAAGGGGCCGCCATAAGCTAGTGGTATCACAAAAGCAATAATGAAGGATACCACGCAAATTCGTACCCAAGGTGAAGTCCCCCGATTAGGTCCTTGAACCTGGATCTAGTCTCTCTTCCTTCAACAAGATCACCAAGTATACAAGAGCTAGTTTTGCTCCCAACAAATACACCAAATGTTGGATCAATCTCTAGCCCGCCTGCTCCTCCAAAATCTATTTCTAACACAAGCAAGGCTTTTGCCAAAGTCCTCTTTTCAACCTAGACTGACTCCTACCACTCCTCAATAAGCTAGGCCCCGGAGACCGAATCTTGGATCACAGAAAGGACCGGCTGGAGATCCTAGTCAAGGCAGCTTGGGCTTGATAATTTCCTTCCAAGACTTTGTTTGATGCATGGCAAACGAGCAAGGGACTCCATTTTGCTTTGTCAAGGCAAGTCCTCATGAAGCATGCACTCAAGCATGGGTTAGCCATGCCCATACCTGAGTGTATCCAAGATCAAATACTCAAATCCCTCCATACTTAGAAACACCGCAATGTTAGTAAGGACCACATAGGGGGAGTTGGCAAGCTCACCTCCCAATCATAGATCCAGTACAATCTCCCACCGAGCTTGAGGCTAGGCCAATGCCAAGCCCACATCCTCTCCCAAGCATCTACGTCCCACACCACAAATTCCCATCAGTCCAAGTATATGGATTGACTAGGATTATGCTTGCTCTACGTCCTAGTGTCCCAAGGAGTCCCTCCATGTGGATTCTCAAATATAAGCCCATGGCTCAGACTCACCCAGGAGTATTCCTAACTTTAGGGTACCCACACACTAGGTATAGTATAAACTCAACCTTAGAGGTTACTAACTATAAAGGAAGCCTAGAAAAGGGGCATGTGTTAGGACCTAACCACATTCTATTTCCAGCTCATACTTGTCCTCAAGGAGACATAATGGAAGCCTAGAAAAGGGTCATGTGTTATTGCCAGCTCATACTTGTCCTCAAGGGACATAACATCCTTCCACCTCAAAACTACCTTACTCTGGGAAGTTCTGAGTCAGAAACTTAGGAAATTACTACTTGATGGATTTAACACTTTTCCACGTATTACCATCATCAAACCAAACCATCCATTTAATAAGGAACTCAGGATTACTCCTATTCCTAAGTGGTCGTTCCTTATAATCTAGAATTGACCCTGGTTCATTGGGGATATGGGTCGTGAGATCCTCCAAATGAACAAGTTCGTCAATGGAAACAATACTATCATTTACACCCAAAACCATTTCCAATCGACTAACATGAAAGACTGGATGCACCTGCACTCCAAGCGGTAACTCCAATTCATAGGCAACATCGTTGTTTACACAAATCACATGACAAAAATGAGCAGATAGTTTGTAAACATTTCAGTTTGTAATGTTTAGGAACTCTCAAATAAACAAACTGACCAATCACGAACACTCCAGGCGAACGCTTCTGATTAGCATAAAATCTAGCTCTATCCTTAGCAATACATAAGTTCTCTTTAGCAAACAACAACATCTCATGTTGTTCTTGCAAAAACTCAAAAGCAACTCGAATCTTAACGTTCTGGAGCCCAATGGTCCATGAGCCTTAGGCTGGAAACCATACATCATCATGAATGGACTCAGCTTAGTGGCTATATGCTTTGCATTATAATATGCAAATCCAGCCTTTGGAAAATATTATTCCCTTCCCAATCAGGCTGCTTACGAGAAACATAAGCACAAAAAATGTCTTTGAGTATCTGATTCATTCACTCAATTTGACCATCTGACACTAGATGACCAGCTGAGCTCATGCTCAGCTTTGTGTCCAACTTCTTGAAGACCTCACGCCAGAAGTGACCCCTAAATTATCAATAGCAATCACTAACTATCTCCACAAGCAACCCATAAAGACTAAATAGCTTTTCCATAAACAAGTGGGCTCGTCATGGAAGGTTATTGTAGTCATTGTTGGAATGAATCTGGCATCTTGGTCGGACCATCTACAACTACCAAAACAGCATCATGTCTGAAATCGACGAAGATAATCTATCTATTTGTTATCAAAAATCTCCAAAGGACTTAGCATGCCAACCTATCTAAGGCGTTATGCTTAACTTGGCATTGCTCAAATTCTTGAACGTATCGTTCGATATCAGTCTACATCTTTGGCCAATAGAAATCTTTCTTGACCAAAGCCAACATCCATTGGATCCCGAGATGTCCAGCACAAGGGCTATAATGACGAATAGAGTACTGATCCATGTTTTCCTACCCCACTGAAGTAGAACCCATAGGTTCATCTAGGCATGCTCCACCTTGGACCTGTTTCCATATATGGCTGAAACTCTGAGCATGCTCATACAGGCCTTTAAAGGAAAGGAAGAGATCAGACTGGGTTTTTGTGGAACTCGTCATGTTCACATGTCCAATACGACTCCAGATATACATAAGTAGCTCCTCTTCTATAACGTATTTCAAAGTCAAAGTCTTGCATTAACTCTGACCATCTTGCCTTCCAACCAAGCAAGTCAAAAGCATTACAGAAATAATTACGGGATGTATTATCTTAGATAATGCTGCCACTTCTTCAATGCATGGATCATAGCATAAAGCTCTTTCTCATGCATAGGATATCTTACATGTGTCACAATTATCTTTTGGAATAAGGATTCCCAATGGCATAATCATTGGCATCTATTTCAACCACAAAAGGTTTTCTAGAATCCACGATATGCAACATGGGTGCGGTGGCGACTACATGCTTCAAATTCTTGAAACATGCATCAAGCTCATTTGTCCATGCAATGGGTCAATACTCAATTTTTTTGTAGAAACTCCTTTTTCTCACCCCTTCAAAACGGTTACAGAAATGCAATGCCAAGCATGCATATTCCCAAATGAATGTCTAGAAAAAGTGTGTAAGCCTAAGAAAGACCTCACTTCCTTGACAGTATGTAACCATTGGCACCCCGTACCTTTTCAGGATCAATATGGATTCTGTCAACCGTAATAATCTAGCCCAAGTCTAAGCACAACAATTCTTGACAAAAGAACTCACTGAGGAAGTTTATCATAGAGGGTTTCAACTCTGAGACTAGTCAAAACTATTCTCAAGTACTTCTCATGCTCGGTTAAATTTCCATTGTACACGACTATGTCATCTAAAAAGAGAATATATACCTTTGTAAGACTAGAATAAGTCCAATCATACAAATTTAGAATTTTTGTTGTTCTAAAGATCAAAAATCTACAAAGAAAATAAAAGAGAAAATGAAAGAGAAGAAAAAACAGGTAAACAAAAACTTTTATGAAAAACAAAAGGAAGACATACTTAGCAAGCCAAGCAACACTTATGTCATCATCAGTGCCCAAGCATAAGCAGCTAAACTGGGTTTCTAAAGACCCGTGGAGTCATCTAAAAAGAGAATCACTAACTTTCCTAGATATTGACGAGAGAGATTGTTACATGCGTAGCTGGATCTCCAAGGAAACTCGCATCATAGCCATAACCCGATCATACAAACGAGGACAGGTGCTGCCAAATACTTCGCACCATCGTCATATGCTTCACATGGTTAAGCATGAGCGGGGTACAATTGAGAAAGAGAAAGGAACATACGTGAGTATTAAGACGATCCCAGATCTGGGCCTAGGCCTGTCGCTCACACCTCTCTGCTAAAGAGAGAGCTTCCTCGACTAAATCGGGGTAGGGAAAACCAACCGTGACAAGCTCTGCCATATCATATGACTCCAGAACTGCCTCCATCATCACCTTCCAGGCCCATAGTTAAAACAGAACTCAGCTTGCTTGATTTCCCTCCCCTCTCTGCTCTCAGCCCCTCCTCTTCCCTTCTCCTCTCATCTCTACTCTCTAAGCCTCTCCCTAGTCTCTTAGCCCTCCCTCCCAGCTCTCAGCCTATCAGCCTCTCCCTCACAGCCCCTCTCAGCCTCTCCCTCTTTCAGCCTCTCTTCCCTCACCCTCTTCCTCTCAGCCCTCAACCTCTCCCCTCTCAGCTTCTCCCCTCACACCCTCAGCCCTCCTTCCCTTTCAGCCCTCAGCCAAGAGACTAGGCATAGGTCCTACGAGCATTTGTCCCATTCAAAGTACCATTATTGCAGCATCTTGACGCCAAGTTGCCTCATGTTGTCCACAGAGTACCCTATATAGAGGAGTTGCACACACCAATGATAGATCTCGAACATGCCATGACCTCTCTTGAAAATTAGGACTATTTTATTTATGTGCCACTCTCTTGGAAAGCCTTCCTCCAATGCCTTTAGCATTTCTTTGGTACCCCCCCTCCCCGCAACACAACACCTACACCATTTTCAACATTTCCACTAAGAGGCCCTATAGCTTGGAGGCCTTCTCTACTTGCTAATTTCTAAATCCCCTTTTCGATGTAGTCTTACATCCATGTGTGGTGTTTATAGAACTTTTTTGACTCACGTTAGTCTCCCCTTCTCTTGCATGCAGCTTCTCACGTCACTTGCATCTTCTTGACTTCATGGGGTTTCTCTGTTGGAGGTCAACACCTACTAATGTCACATATTAGAGAGAGAGGGCCTTGCTTGTGGGTGTGCCCGCCCCGTGAGAGGTTGAGTAGGCTGAGTGAGGGCCTTTGTTGAGGGTATGCCTGCCCCCAGTGAGGGTAGATAGAATAGGACTGAGGGGAGATCCTGTGGTGGCCCCACCTGTGGGCAGCCCATGGTGGCTCAGGTAGGAGGCTGTTCCCTAGTGGGTCGCAGCACTATCCAAGACCCTTTCGACCCACGTGGCAGCCCAGATGGACGCGATGTGTGCTCGCATGTGCTGGGGGGCCTGTGTGGCCACCCCTTGATGCTGTAGCCATCCCTATCAGCCCCTTTATGGGCAGAGGAGGGCCCATTTACCTTCAGGATGACAAGAACCTCAAAAAGTGGGGGGCCCAGGGAAGGCTATGGAGGACACCTTTAAGAAATTACCCATGCCAGATTCCCCATCTGCACTAGCGAGGACTTCACACAAAGATTAAGGAATGTCTCAAAATGCTCTGACAAGTGGAACACTAGCAGGCAGCAGCACATAAGCCATTCCAGGAAGAAATGCAAGGGATTGAAAAGAGTCACCTAGAATCACACATTGCCATCAAAAGGGAAAAGATAGTGGTGGAACAAGCCTCTAACATTAAATATTTGAGATAAAATTGCAGGACTTTAAGCGTTGGCAGGCTTACAGGGGCGGGGGGGGCATAGGTTGCAAGGGATGCAGGTGCTCCCAATTTCCCAACAAATTAGCCAGACAAGTTATCTAAAATCATGATGCTTAACGTCCAACAATGCCCGATTGTCTGTTAGAAAATTTTAGTACAGATTGTGTCGCTTGTCATTCAATAAGATGTGACATGTTTGAGAATTGTCACACCTTCAAAAGGACTGATACAGGCATGTACGTTACAAGTCCCAATTTGACTTGAATAACACCATCCATGTTCGATAATGCATTGTGCCTGGAGAAATTTTACTCCCCATAATGTGAGAAGAACACGTGCATTAACGAAGTGGAGGAATGCCACCTCCTTTCTCAACGGAGAGTTTCTCATAGATCATATGACCCTTTTGTGAAATTCGGTATGCATTTGATGTCCTCTAGATAGGGTTTTCAAACTGGCACACACATTGATAGTGGTGATAAAGTAATCTTGCTTGTATAAAGGCCAGTCCAACTGCGTCGTAAAAACAGTGTGGGAATCCACAAGATGACATCCCTCTCAACCAAGCTGTTCATAGTCATGCTTGTTTCTTAAGGTGACTAGACTTCCCATATGAGAGAGATTCTCATAATAGCATTTAATGCTCATGGTGCGCCCATTCATCCTTTTTTCCCCGCTGGTGCATTTATCAAGAAAGTTGCTTGCCACACTAACCACAAAAATTGACAAGGCAGGTTCCAGCAATAGGATCTAATTCATTTCCAATTCCCACTGTGGGCCCAGGAGACTTGCCCCAACCGGCACATATATTGAGAATGCTTACAAAGGTGGCAATCTAGGATAAGCCTTCTCGAAACATGTGATTGCAGTGCCTCCATGTCATGGCCATCGTATGTATATCTTCTGTAAGAACATTATGAAAAAACATTGTACTCAAGCATTCTGTTAACTCTTTTCTATGCATCTTCAAAGTGCTAAATTATAGAAAAAGTATAATCCACAGGCCAATTCTGACATGACACCTTCCAGCTTGTATAAAGATTCGAAAGACCTCCAGCCTCATTTGTTCTGGACATGTTATACTCTACAAAAGGACCGTGAAAACACGTTTCTCTGGTGCGTTTTAGCAGCACTAAAAATGGATATAGAGCACCATTTTAACAACGTTGGCATGCAAACATTTGCCGTAACATAGAGCATTTTGTTTACTTGTGCACTGTTAGCATCTGACGTGCATAATGCACAATGTGCATGGCACAAGACTTGTTTCAAAAGCACATGCCGATCCCCTACGAATTCACAACTTTTGCCCAAATTCCATGATTGCAATCGTAGGCACCACTTGCATTTGCGGGAGAAGAAACTTCAGCCCCCTGAACAAATACATGGCCGTCGGTAACACTGTAAGATATGTTGATACCCTCTAATATTAGATGGTAAACAACGACGTCTGACGTTTCGCTTTTTCCTAAACATGAGACTGGATTCCCCAAGTCACCCCCGGGATCCGCATTGTATGTATAAACACTATTTGTCAATTTTGAAACATCTTCACCGTCTGCCTCGTCAGGTCCCTCCAGGCAAGCTGCACTCTCCCCAGCCACATCTGTGTCTTCATCTGCAAGGCTCAAACTTGAACCACAAGGCTTATGCCTTTGCCTCAGGGAACGTATATCCCTTATCAAAACTTGTTCCACCAGCTTCTGAAATTCTTCTGGGCCAGAATACAGAGATTGCTTCCCCTTGACTTCCCAGCACGTCGAAAGATCCCTAAGGAAATTTTTGGAAAATTCCACAGATACCAAGGCAAGTGGATCATGAACATTGCTAGCCCCCACCCAGGAGGGTACATGGGCATCCTGAACAGAATCGCAGTAGGGCAGGTAGGGTTTCACATCCAAAACAGGCGTGCCATCAACGAGATCTACGCCTGAGAGCAGCAACATCCGCCCATATATTCCTTCCAGCTTGGCTACAGAAAGCCCAATTGGGCAGGGCCGATGGGGAGAACGAGTTGCATAGACACCCAATTTTTCACCGTTCAGCCTTGGTACTCGTATTTTTGCTTTGAAATCTCGATGCGATGGTTGCTTCCAGAGATGAGAGAGATCCGTATTAGCATGGAAAACATACAACAGCCAACAATGCGAGAAATCTGCCAGCCCATCAAAGGCAGTTTCAGGGACACCACCAGGCATCAACGCTAAACAAGCCCTAGAAGTGGGAACGAGCAAAGGTTGCCGTGGGGTTCCATTCCTGGTGGAAAAACAAGACTGGATGGTGCCGATGGGGGTCATAGGGAAAACGGGGCGGTCGAAGTGAGGCTGATGCTTGAGAAGCAAGGCTTTTCGCAATTCTTGTTGAGCACGGATACGTCCTTTACGTTCGGCAGAGCGAAGTTGAACGGAAGAGTCGAGGGAGGCAAGGAGCTCTGAGATTTTGGATTCAAGGTGAAAGCATCGGTCTCGCCATTTTCGACAGACGAGGAAGGAAGCAGAAGCGGTGAAGGCAAGAGCTGCGAGAGGCACGACAACGATCCAAGGGGAGGAACCTCTGCCCACAGTCATCCCAGCTACACGGAACACTGCACACAACCTGTTGCTCAAATCTCTTTGACAGCACACAACTTCACTTTGACCCTCTTTAACTCAAGTCTCTCATGGTTCATCACTTGAATTGCAACACAAACATCCTTTCCTTCCACGTTACGGTTGTTTTTTTAAAGAAAATACCTCTTTTATTCCCGTGGTGCCATCTATGGCATGGATACACACTAAGTCGATTTTATGCCATGCAAGATACTAAGATTCTGACGAGTAGTCACTCGAGACAACATGACATACGTCAGTCCTGAAGCGAAGGACCATATCACGATTATTGCCTTCCCTTGTAGTGTTGCGGGAATGTGGTTTTGTGATACCACGTTCCATTCAACACCTTTCATGTGTGCTTTGAGCGTCTAAGGATTATACGCTCTCCTGTCGAGGAGAGGATGTCATGAATCCTTACCAATATGGATGTTGTTTCGTCCAACTCCAGTCTTTGAATAGTTCATGTTGCTCCATTGGCCGCCCCGATCATCAAGTTGATATTCTTTGTTAGCATGATTTTTGTCCGGATTGCCACATGAGGAACTTCGTGGAAATCTACATTCCAAAAAGTATGACCTTGTTTGATTGGATGTTGAGAGCAATTCGTTCTCATTTCTGAAGGGGACCTTCTTTAGTAATTCGTTGAAGAAGAAGCCCTCAAAGTGGTGGGCGGGATGGAAATCGGTGAAGCGTATGAGTCGTGTGCTGGGATATACGTGGTTGCCGAATAAATCCTTCATTACTGCATGGGTTCTCTTGCGCCTTTGTTCCTTTTGACAAGACGTATGCTGAGATCATCTTTAGCTTCAATGGATCTAGCATCTCAAGACCCAGTCGCTTGGCATCCTCAACATTTAGGTGTAGTATGCCTACTAGTTCTGTTTTCATAACATACTTTAGCAGATAGTACGACAGACCCGTATTTGTGATTCTTTGAATATTCATATGTCCTTGCCATGAGGATTACAACATGATATGGTACGACATTTCGGTGCTTTTGATTTGGGCAAAAATACAACCGCTTGCTCCCTTGAATTTTCTTCAAAGTACGTACAACGATCGATCCAACCTCTCTATTATCTAGCCAGAGTATTGTGACTTATTGGAGACTTGGTCAATGCGTTCCAATATAGATAAGTAGTTCCTTTCATGTGCAGCACCCATCGCCTCAAATGGAGAATTCGTAGAGTGTTTTTCTAGTATTGTTGCGATAGCGTCTGATGAGACAACATTGATCCCTAGTCTTGGATGAGGCCTTTCCAGCATTGTCTTGTATTGCTTTAACAACGGGTTCTAGGCGAGATTTTAAAAGAGGATGTCTCTAGTGGCCATCAAGAAATCTTCTGTGTTTTGACAGAATTGCTCTTCTCAATTCCAGCAAATGGCAGGATTATCTAACAATGATATTGATGTCAGCTTCCCTACTACCAATGTCAGCTTCCCTATTTATACTGACATCTAACAACGATAGCATTTGCATGGGGAAGACATTTGTGCAAAGGATGCCTTGTATATATTCAACCTCATATGGAACTGAGTATAACTTTCGAAAAGACTGAGAGATGCACCCCTTACAAAACATTTGTGATGCTAGGTTACCATGCACTTTCTTTGCTTGTACATGAAGTAGGATATTGGAGAAGCAATAAGGAGGGACTATGTTTGATTCCAGCGTGTTCTGGAATTGTGAAAGTTTTCAGATTCTACCAGTCTAGAGATCACACTTTCCACACGAAGCATGAAATTGGAGCTTCTTAATTCGTTGTGAGCAATTATTATTCCAGTTTGCCAGTGTTCAATCCCGAAAGATCCAGTTTCTTGTTTATGGTTGTAATTTATGCTTTTCCGTATCAAACATTCTTCATACAGCAAGGCAACGCTTCTCGATAATCGATTGCCTCATCATTAAGGTAGTTGTATGCGTAACTATCCTATCGCTAGGTGCAAGCTTATAAGTTATTTTATGCACTTCTCGAACTAATCAGTACACATTCTAGGCGAAAGGAATATCGCACACGTACTATGTTTGATTTCCAGAATTCAATAACAATTGCGTGACAAAGTTAGAGAGAAGGAAAGTACCTACTACTCTGCCACCGCAATGCTAAGACAATTGGAACTTCGAGGAGAGCAAAAGAACCTCAAGCAATGCAAGGAAATGAAGTTAGTTCATGAAATAATAAGAAGGTGACAAAGAATGAGGAATGAAAGACGTGCGTCTGATAATATATAGTATAATTATAGTAACCACACATAGTGTGGGCGGGGAGGCGGTGCGCTTCCTTCCCCAAATAGTTATAATCCGAGGGAATGGGCCCTTCCCTGGGCATTGAGTTTTCAAGCATCAAGAGTAGTAGCATCCAATAGCTTCATGAAGAGGTAGCGTCAATGCATAGGATACTAATTTTGTACCTGAATGTTAGTAGTTGGTCTTATACTGCGCCATGGGAAAGCGATATCCTAGTCGAAATTACTATGTATATATGGGTGTCCTCCTACAAACGCGCAAAAAGAAACATTAAAAATGGAGTGCATATCTAAAGAACAATGTCATTCTTACTACCTCTAACAAATATTGAATTAGCACGTTAAAAAATTTTCCTTGCAAGTTGTGAAAGTTCTCAAATTGCATTTACGATCACAGTATACATATTGAATGTGTTATATGTGTGTAGACAATATTAGGTACATTAACTCCAACGATGTATTATTCAATATAGACAATGGTTTTGCTCAAATTTTCTAATGCTTGGCTTCTTGTCGGTGACATGCAAGCGTACGTATTTTCTCCTTTATTACATATAAAGAAAGTCAATTTCCTTCTCCATATAGGTGAAGGACATCAAAATATGACGAAGGAACTTTATAGTCGACTTTAAAACTTCATTTTCTTCTTCTTCGAAGCTTGCAGATTTTCTTTTTTACTTGTCTCCATTTTCTTTTTGTTTGAGGCCTTGAGCTTTTCTTTATTGCTAGACTCCTTCGTGCTAGTTGATGAAGATGAATGCTTGGTTCTAGAGGAGCTTACTATATTGAGAATTCGTGCGAGCTGTTGCTGCTCCGGATGGCTAGTTGAATCAGGGATCTGGAACAGGAAAGAGAAATAATCCCCAAAATTTTCTCTATGTTAAAAACAAATTAATTATTTACGCTAGCAGTGAAATTGGAATGCGCAAAGGCATCATTGAATCTCGCTTTTGAATGGAATGGCACAAATTCAACTACAAGACAAAGCCATTGATCTTGTCGATGAAGCTTGTGCAAATGTTCAAGTGCAGCCTGAAGAAATTGATAGATAAAATAATGCAGTTGGAAGTAGAACTGCATGCGTTGGAAAAGGAGAAGGATAAATCCATTCAATCTCAATTGATCGAGATGATTATAGCTTTCATAATTGTTCGACGACTTCAGCAAAATAAAAAAATCACGTGGCAATTAAGAGAATTCGAAGGGTGATGCAATAAAAAACGCTATCAATTTTGCAGGTTCGACGGGAGCTGGAGGAGCTGAAGGAGAAAGCTACAGCCATTGAAGATGAAATAATGCAGCTGGAAGTAGAACTGCATGCATTGGAAAAGGAAAAGGATAAATCCAGTCAAGTTCGATTGATCAAGGTGATTACAGTTTTCATAATTGTTCGACTACTTCAGCAAAAGAAAAAAAGCCTGTGGCAATTAAGAGAATTTGAAGGGTGATGCGATAAAAAAACTTTTGCAGGTTCGACGGGAGCTGGAGGGGCTAAAGGAGAAGCTACAGCCATTGAAGAAGCAGTACAAAAAGGAGAAAACGAGGAGAAAGGAGATCAAGCGGCTCAAATTTAAATACAGAGGGTTAATAAAGTCGATAGGCTTCCTTGTGTAATCGTGATGGAGTAAGCCATTATGTTCTTCAGCTCCTAAACATGTTCAGCATGGGTGATTTGGAGCTGGCAACGAGCATCTTTAAGCAGCACTTCTTGTTTCCAGGTCATCGAACCTTTCGAGTATACAGCTTGTAACTGCCCTTGATATCATGTGAGTTCTAAGCCGTGATCGTCTCACAGCCCTACCACTTTCTTCGTCTTGCGCTCTTGACGATGACAATTCTCACATTCGAAAAAGCATCCTTTGCTACCCTTCGACAAGAAACCCCCTCCTTCGATCCACTCGCTGCCTCCTTCCGCCCCAACATCGCTGTCATCATCGGCATCCTCACCACCATGTTCTCCCTCACCATCCTCCTCCTCTACGCCAAGCACTGTAAGCGTACCGGCGCTGGTATCTTCGCAGCTAATTTCGCCTCCACCTCATGGGAGGAGCAGACAGCCATCAGAGAGGTAAATTATGGTTGGGTAACTCATTGCTTTCTCTTCATTCCTAGGAAACGATGGACAACCAAACCAATTCGACCCTCTGCCATGTCTAGCCACCTGCTCAATGCATCTTCCCCTCCAACACTTCGCCAATCAGCCGCATAGCACCCGTGCTAATGGCGTCAGTGCTAATTGGCACGGACCCTCGCCATGTCTAGCCACCTTCTCGATGCATCCTCCCCTCCAACACTTCGCAATCAGTCGCATAGCACCCGCGCTAATGGCGTCAGTCGCTCCTTGATGCCAAAAGTTCCCGACCCCGAAGCTCTTCTTCATCATTTTGGCATTTTGCCACCTGGGTTGCTCAGCTCCTACTTAATCCAGTGCCTTTTTAATCGTGTCCTGCTCTACTTTTCAGATGATCGTCAAGGCTATCACTGCTCTAGTTCTCAAGGATAGGACCAGTTCTAGCCAGTTCGCCATCGCAAAATACATCGAGGACAAGTACAAGACCGGTCTACCTCCCAATTTCAAGAAGGTGCTCTCGATTCAATTGAAGAAGTTTGCTCAAAAGGGAAAGCTTGTCCAAGTGAAGCATTCATACAAGCTATCTGGCGTGCTGAAGAAGCCGACAAAGCCTGTGAAGGCTCCTGATACTCCCGGGAAGAAGGTGAAAGCCGAGCGCAATGTAGACCAATCTCACTGAGGTTGTCACATTCTTGTGATCCTCCTTCAACTGTTTGCATCACTTTCCCTCGTATAAGACTTAAAAGCTTTTGTGCTTTTGCAGGCCGAGAGACAAGAACGGGAGGAAGGCAAGACAGAAGCGAATAGTGGGAGGAAAGCTGGTGGTTGCCAAGAGAAAAAGTCTAGAGCTCTTGATTTAGCTCACCAAAAGCAACGCGATGGAGGGATGGCGGCCGGAAAACACAAAAGCATGAAACAAAATCGCACTCGGAACAGCTCCCACCGGCTCGCCACCATTATCGCACTTGGGAAGTCCACTGTATCACTTCAGTGTGGAAGGACCAGACTGAAAAATTTTTGAGCTTATCTCCAGCGTTCCGTTCTCACCGCAGCTTAAAGATAAAAACTATTGAGGATGCTCTACGTTTAAAATGCGTGACTCTTCAGACGCGAGAGAGAGAGAGCTTACGATGATCACGCGTGACTCTTCAGACCAAACAATCAACAAATTAGCCCACGCTCTTTGAAGCGACTTACTATTTGCATCATCAGCTATAAATCTCCACGTTTTACTATATTAATATGTAAGCAAAAAGCTATAAAGCTTTCAATATTGAAAAGCAAGATCTACATGAACGATGCAGATCCAGACACATGGATGAAGGAGGGCTCAAGAAACCCAAACACTTCTTAAGGCTGCCTAGCATAATAAGGCAATACAATAACTATCCCCCTTGCAGCCTATATAATATTGTCACATGGACTACAATCGTATGAATAAAGGTGTTGATATCCTTTGATCTTGCATCCACCTTGGATTTCCTTGCTCCCTCGCATGGATAACATGCATCAAAAGAGAGGAATGTTGTAAGAATTCAGGTTGAAATGGATGAGTAATTGAAAATATTTATATGATAATATCTAATATATAAATATTATAACCACACATAGTGTGGGTAGGGAGGCGGTGAGCTTCCTTTCCCAACTAATTATAATCCAAGGAAACGATCCCTTCCCTAGGTGTCGAGATAATGCCAAGAATATAAGCACCGAGAAAAAGTCTTGAGAATGGACAAGATACTGGCATATTACCTGGATGTCAATAGCCATAATTGTGTTTTTGTATATTGGCCATAAAGCCTAAAGACTCCCATGTTAACGTACGCTCAAACTTGATTGCAAAATCCATGGTCTCAGATCATTTTGATAGACTTTCAACTCATAGTTGGGTGGTGAACCATGTGAAAGAGAGAAGCAGATGCCATAGTTGTCTTGGTCGGATCCATCGCTAGCTCTTAGGCCTAACTGCCTCGTCTGTTTTTGCACATAAAATAGGTCTTCAACTTTTTGCCTTGTGTTATCCATACACACATACTATTCCTAGGCTTGTTGATTGCAACCTTGGTTGTCCACCTTGCTAATTGCAGTGAGTCTTCACATGTATTGTGCAGCACAATCGTATTCCTTCCCTCCATGAATATTTTTGAGGTATACTCATCCATGGCTCTCCCCTGTGAATAGAAAAAATTGAAGTCTATGCTTGTGGATTTCTTGGTTGGTGCTGGTATAAAGGTATTTCTGAATTGTGAGCTCGCTTTTTCTGCTTTCGTTCCCCCAGCTTGTTAGAAACAGGGATCTACTTTTTGACGCACTTCAATCAGCTGGTGTTTGTGAAGCTTAGCTCAGTAGTCAAGCATTGCTCATAGATGTTTATACTATTTTAATATGAAGCAAAATGCACATACTTAAATTATGGCAAAGCTTGTTTGTTGATATTGAAATGAAGATTGATTGCGGGCTTCTTATGTGAGCTATGTTGCAGAGGAAATGGTTGTACATATTTGCAAATGTGCCCCTTCTGATGATACTTTGCCTAAAACTGTATGTATTTTCTCTGCACAAGGGAGACTAAGTTTCCAGACTTTTACAAATTTTCTAAAGCTGGGCTATCAGGAACAACAAACTTAGTGTGGCAGGATTGCAAACAGAAACAAGGAACACACTTGTCACTCCAGTATTGTGTACTGAGATAAAATTAATGATGTAAGAAATTATAATTTTTGGCATAAGATGAAATCTCAAGGATTTCAACCTTCCATACATATATTGATTATCATCCCAACAAGACCAAGAAGTAGGATAGTTTTTAAAAACATCCATAATTGAGGTACTTTCCTAGCACAAAGCATTGTTCTTTACCATTTTTGGTTGCTTATTGGTTTCAGGGCCCCGTCTTATTAAAAGACAACTGTTACGAGGAAATGACGATAATTTAAAGGGTAAGGCCACTACGACTATTGTCAGATTATCAAACATCCTTGAGCAATTTTTAGATTCACGTGGGAATCCAAGCTCTGTTAATATGGATCACCTAGCTAGGTACTAATACTCACACTATATAATACATCGATAGTTGGCGCCTTTGCAATATTAGGAGTTTTTGTGTGCATTGGTGGTGACTCCTGTCTAATTTCTAGATTATACGTGTTGCCTCTTCAACTTTTAGGAGAAATCAGGAGTTAATTGTGTGCGGAGGTAATACTCTTGTAGAACTGATTGTAGTATCCTTCGAAGCCCATAAACTTTGACTCATGCTTCACAAGATGTTGCCACTTAAGAATGCAGGACGATCTGTGGCCAATGAAGCACCCACAATGACGAATCTCATCAGGGCAAAAGTAGAGTACACTACCATGTAGCAAGAATGAAAATGCATTACAATGGGAGCAATGAATGACTTGTTAAAAAGGCAAATGTACACAGTCAATATCAAGAGAGTAGAAATGAAAGACTAGAATTCACAAGAACGATACAAAAACGTACAAATACATTTGAAAGTCAATACAAGAACTAGTTTGAAAAGAGTTTACAACTCTCTTTGTTTATAGATGATCATAGTGAGAGTTATGCTCCTACAGCTTGGGGGTGAAGATCAACACCCACAATGGACATCCTTCAAGAGATATTAGCTTGAACACAACTTCGAACAGAAGTCATAACACACTGATACTGTAAGGGACAAAAATAGTTGGACTCCACACACGTCAACTCAAATTGAAGGGAATTCTTATAATGACGAGATGTTACCGACAGTATTCGAACTAGGCGAACCGATCATGCCGACCGTCGCATCAGTCTCCAGCCTTAGGCACACAAAATCCTCACCGGCATGCTTGAAACATCGCCAATAGTACAGATAGTACTGCTAATGCACTTAGAACTTCAGAACTTTGGAACATGCATCAAAACTCTGCACTCAGATCTCGCATCATTTCGGAACTTCGGATCTTCAGACCTGCAAGCACTCATTGCTTACAACTTTGCCACCATGCATTGTACCACCAAAACCTCTACCACAACCTCCACAGAAAGTGTTGGAGCATGATATGGTTTCAACCGATACCCATTGACTGGTTTCAAAATTGCATTCCCATACATATCCTCTAATTTGAATGTTCCCTCTCCCAAGACCTCAACAATCTTGTAGGGACCGTTATATCTTAACTTCAGTTTTCAAATTGAACACTAACACCAGATCTCCCTTCTGGAACACCTTAAATTTGATATTCCTATTAATCCATGCTTGTCTCCACCTTTGGATCATATCTGAAATGTATGAACTAACAACCTGATCTTCTTCCAACTTCAACAACTACTGGATCCTATGATTAATTGACTCTTCTGGAGATAATCTGCATTCAGCCGCTATTGGAAGACTTGGTACAATGGACTTCATCGGAACTACATCTTCACACCCATACACTAGATGAAATGGTGTCATTCCAGTAGTTACCTTGTATGCTATCCGAAATGCCCACAACGCCCAATGTAACTTCTGGTCCAAATCGTTTCTATTCTCTGAAACTGTTCTCCTAAGGATTTTCTTGAATGTCTAATTTGAATTTTCAGCTTGACCATTAGCTTGTGGATAATACGTAGTTGATTTCTTATGCACAATCATATGTATACTTGTCAGCTTCTTCATCACTTTATTCAGAAAATGAACTCCCTAATCAGATACTGGATCTCAATTGGACACCCAAATCTAGTCATGATATTATAATATAGAAACTTAGCTGTGCTTGCAGCTGTATTATCCCTCAAAGCAATTGCTTTCACCCACTTTGTATAGTAATCTGTAGCCACTAGGATATGCTTGTTTCTAGTATACCTGGCAGGAGGTTTGATAGGAACCATAAAATCAAGCCCCCATTTTTGGAAAGGACCTAGACGTAGTACAGGTTGATGTGACATTCTATCTGCATATGTTGGTCTTCCATCTCACTGTGATAAGGTAAACAAGTCTTAAATTCATGAGCATCCTTTAAGATTGTAGGCCACCACAAACCGGCCTAGAGTATCTTTTTCCCTGTGATGTCACCTGAATAGTGATCTCTCGAACTTCCAGCATGTGCTTCCATCAAAAAAACTTTTCTCTCATACTCTGGGACACACCTCCAGATCACCTGATCAATGCCTCTCCTGTACAACACTCCATCTATTACTAGAAACGGTTTAATTTGTAGTACAAATTTCTTTCTGTGGTCTCGGGACAATGACTGAGGTACCACCCCATCTGTCAAAAATAGCAACATTCGATCATACCAATCCTGCCCTTCCTCCGTACTGACAGAAAATAAATGAGCATCAGGTAAATCATCTTGAACCCCTAAAGATTCTTCACCATTCAGCAATCTGCTTAAATAATCTGCAACAACATGCTGTTTTCCTGGTGTATGCACAATGCCATAATCATATTCTTGAAGTAATAATATCCATCTAGCTAGTCGACCAGACAATTGTGGTTTTGTTCACTAAATAAATAAGCGCCTGATGATCCACATGTAGTACCACTTGATTTCCCAACAGATAATGTCAAAATTTCTAAAGAGCATACACCATTCCCAATGCTTCTCTCTAAGTCACACTATAATTTTGTTCTGCTTTTGTCATTCTCCTGCTTGCATAGTATACAGGCTGAAACTAGCCTTTAACAAATTGTTGCATCAATACTGCTCCAATAGCCACATCTGAAGCATCCACAAAAATGTGAACTGGCAACTTCGATAGGTGCTACAACTAACATTTTCTTTAACAAAATGAAAGCCCTCTCTTGTGGTTCTTCCCATGTAAACAATTCTCCCTTCTTGGTAAGCTTTGTTAGCGGTACACAAACATGAGAGATATACCGTAAAAATCTGCTATCCCACTTGATCTGTCCAACAAAGTGTGATAATTGCTTCAAAGTTTTCAGTGTAGGGATGTTCTGAACGACTTTCACTTTTTCGTAGGTTTATGGTCATCCCTTCTTTTGAAATTATATGTCCCAACAAGACACCCCTTTTTATAGCAAAAGCACACTTCTCCGGATTTAAGCTAAGTCATGCAATTCTGTATCTCTCAAGCATAACCTCAAATGCTGCAAATGCTCATTCTTTTTTCCGAACACAGAAAAATCAACAAGTAAAACTCTGATAAAAGTGGTCAAGTAAGGAGCAAAAACTTCCTGGATCCATTTCTGAAATGTGGGAGGTGCATTCTTAAGACCAAATGTCATAACATTACTAGCAAAAACTCCCCACTCTATGATGAAAGCTATCTTATCTCGTCCTCCGAAGCCATCCTTATCTGATTGTAGCCATTGAAACCATCAAGGAAACTATACATCTTGTGACCAGCCATGACATCTAGCATTGTGTCACAAAAAGGCAATGGAAAAGGGTCTGTTATTGTTGCTACATTTCATTTTCTGTAATCAAAACACACCCTAAGCTTACCATGACTATAGGTGAAAGCCAAGTTACCTTATCTACTGGGTAAATGAACCCCACCTTGAGTAGCTTATCAATTTCCTCCTTCACCCTCTGAGCATAGTTTGGATTCATTTTATATCTTTGCTGAACCACTGGGACATCATCTTTCTTCAAGTTAATTCTATGTTGGCAAAAAGATGGATCAACTCCTTTCATATCCGTGTAATGCCAAGCAAACACATCCTTGAATTCCAATAACAATTTATGTAAAGCTTCAGAAAAAGTTGCATCTAACAAAGCACTAACATGCACCAACTTTGGATCTTGTTCTGTTCCAAGGTTTATCTTAGTTAAATCATCCTCCTGTACTCTTGCACACTTCCTCAAGTGATCCTCAAATGTTGTTATAGTTTCGATGATTGCTTGAATATATGTTTTAATGTAAACTTCCTCCTTCTCCTCATCAACATCCCACTGGTCTGCATAAACTCCATCTGACTTCTTCTTGGGCTTCCTTCAGCCTGAGACTGTCCAAAATTGAAACTGCGGACATCTCCATTGCTGGAAAACTGCGCACTGCAAGACTCTTGTACTAATCAAGAATACTCAGCACATCCACTTCAAAAATTGGCACAAGATATGGATTTCTTTTAAGGAACCATTCCTCCTCATCATCTTCCACTTTGGCCACCATGTTCATGCCTTCAGCCTGCCAAGGGCTGAACCCTTTTTGGTACACTCCTTGTGGGAACCATTGCCATTTAAAATTTTTTCTTTCCTTTTCTGATGGTCACCCTATTAGCCCCCCAATCCTGCTTGATCTTGGCTACCCGAAACCACGGCCTGCCAAGTAGCATAGAATAAGACTGCTCATCTCCCTCCAATCTAAGGACCACAAAACTGACCATAAACGTCAATCTGCAAACTCCAATCTGCTGATTCCTTAGAATTCTCAAACGTTGGGCCCTCTGTTGGTCTGCCATCTTCACCTGAAAAGGAGCTAGTTCTAATTCATTGAGATAGAATTTCCTATAAAGGTCTTCGGACAAAATGTTCACACCCGACCCCCCATCTATTTGTAGGTTGAGGTTGTACTTTGTTCTCTGCTGGTTGTACTGATTCATCCATCTTTACTTTAGCAGGTATAGGTTGTGTGGTGTCCATCAATGCCCACCTAACCTTTTTATCTGCATTCACCTTATCCAAGGCTTTAAGAACCTCATGTCGAACTTTCTTTTGCTCATCCCAATCAATTGGGTGTTTGCGTTTGTTTGCCATTTGCACTTTTTCTTCCTTCGGGATTGGTCCTTTAGACCTTGTATTACAGCCAGTGCTATCGGATAATTTTTTTCCTCCGACATGTCACTCTCCTGTTTGCTGCATCCTAAACAATCACATAAAACGGCCAATACCGGCTCCATAACCTTCTTCTCTTGTGTTACTGTCAGCTTCAGCTTCACTGGTCCTTCCTTTACCCCATTCTGCTCGAGTTGTATTATCACAACATTGGCTTGGGCTGGTGGTGGACGAGGTGGATTTTGCGTTTGTGATCGAGTCTAGTACTGAACAATCAGGATGCCCCTCTCATTGTGGTGTTTACACCAGAGTTCACATCCTGGACCTTGCCGGTGTCTAGCTTTTCCACAATATTTGCAATTATGTGTATCATTACTTGTATTGGCTTGTCGAGGATTATTTTCCCAATTTTGGTATGTTGGTCTTCTCGTCTAGTTAGCATTCTCATTCACCCCTACTTGATTAGTTGCAGGTGGTTGTGTTGTTGCTATAGCAGCTTGCATGTGAGGAGGCAACCGCCCCCTATAATTTAGATTGTACTAGCAATTGGCACTGTCATGATTTCGTTTGAGACAAAACTCACATTGAGCTTTCTCAGATGACCCGGCTTCTAATAGCCCCATACTTTTCAAATGCATTTTGATCTTTTTCTCTAACTTCTCATCCTTTGAGGAAGCTTTTGCCTTTTTCTTTGACTTGGAACTCCCCTTGGACTTTTCCTTCTTGGATTCCTAAGCTGACAACTAACTTCCTACACATGACAGTTTCTTACTAGCTTGCATATGTGCCTCATCAATGGTTGCACAACTACTTCCTATTAAGGTTTTCCATATGTCCTATATCATTGCTAAAGATAAAGAGTTCATAAATGTGTTTGGGTTACGTTCGCTCACAAAGAGGTTTGGAGGAGGACAATTGGAGAGTGGTGGACCATTGGATTATAAGGAATTGGGGGATTAAATATTGATCGTTGGATGGCTTTTAGTTGAGATTTAGTTATTAGTGCCTGTTCAAGTTCATCAACTCTCTACCTCCATCAAGAAGAGAGCACCATTGTGAATACAATCAAGGTTCTCGTGAACCTAACACACTTACAACATATGACCTTCGCCAACACTATCTCACTCTATGGCATGAAGATTTGGATCAAGAATGGAAGACAGTGAAACGTGACGATGGAGGATGGTTATTTGATACAGAGCAATGCGAGAGCAGGGGTCTCACCCATACCTTTCTCTCTCAAAATCAAGCTATATGGAATCGCCATAACTGCTACCCAAGCTTAATAAGTATGAAGCCCTACACAAGAAATGTGGTCTGGGAATAGCAAGCTTCAGTTGTACCATCGATCTTCTACTAATGTAAGGCAACGATGCATCTCCTTTCTTCATCTTCACCAATACATCGTTTGGGTTGTCTCTGCTGGATTATTAAGGGCGGTTGGGTAAGGGTCATGTATTATAGTGGCACTCTTTATTGTGCATCCTCTTAGGAATAGCAGGTGAAGGAGGGTGTAGATGAAGATGGAAAGGAGTTTGTTGTCGAGGCCATGCTAGAAGCCAAGGTGAAGGACCAATGCTTTCTTCGATGGTCTGCAACCCTTTCCCAATAACAGCCGCCCATGTAGCCTATGCGAGGAGCCTAGGCATCATCTACAAGGAATTTAAGCGAAATAGGAATTACAAGGAATTTAAGCGAAATAGGGATTGATAGGATGCAACATACGTTGTTCGTTAAGAGGGAACTCACTTAGTGTCAAGACAGGGCACAATTTGAATAGTAGCAGCAAGGGAGGGTGTGGCTTGTAGGTCAAGGAGTGCAAGCAAGGAGGGCCTAACCTTGCTCATGACCCCATTTTTGTTGCTTCACTAGACTTTGTGCTATAGGGCTCCTAAGTGAGTCATCGAGAGCAGCAAGATCTCCCGACGTGCGACAACTTCGATGTTCTCCCCCCTGGATATACAACAAAAGCCATTCAAAATTCCATACGGGACTCTGATGTAAATATTCCAATGAGAATACATTGATGGTTTGATCGCTTCACGAGAGGTTATAGCTATAAAATGCATTGCAGAAGAGATCGAATGGATTCTCAGATATTTCATCGATTTCATAGAGAGGCTCAAAATTTGGTTTTACGTGGCGTGCCACGTGGTGATAGCAACAAGTATCTATGCAAAAAGAAAGGTCCACGTATGTGGCGGTGAATCTCAAAGGATATTCCCCTTAGTATCTTCTTCTTCGAATTTATACCCACCATCCTGCTTGAAACGTACCAGCAGGTATGGCGATCGAACCACCCTCTGTATATGCTCTTCCTTTCCACGGAGATTACCAGCACACGATTCAATTAATCATGATCTCTTCCAGCTCCTGATTCTACTCCGCTTTGGGAGCTCTTAGAGTTCGCTGTTCGGAGCAAACGAAGGATTCGTTGTTTTGGAGCTATGGTCGCTGCTGTCGTCTTTGCCACATATACTACATCCTGTTGGTGTGCCATCATACCGCAGCGGTACTCTCTTCATTTTGGATTGATTAACCGTCGGTCGAGGCTGCACAGACGGTGTATCGTATACGCTCCAAGGTTCGCGAGTCTCATTTTGTGTATGCCGCAGAACATTTCTACACTTCTAAGATTGCATAGTAGAGAGAGAGAGAGAGAGAGAGAGAGAGAGAGAGTGGCAAGCGACTTAGGACGGGGAGCGTAGAAAAAGGCAGGCACTAAGTTTGTGCGGGAGTTGGGTGCTGTGAGACTGAGCATAGCCGCTTTTTGTTTCGTGCTATTTGAGAAGATTGCCCCTTTCGTAGCATCTGTACATTCTAAATTTAATATGACGCCGTTGCGTCAGATTGATTTGATACTTGACTCAGCTTTGTGGAAATTAGGGGAACTTTGGTATAAATTGAAGCTTTTCACTGGGATAAATCCTGGGGATGGTTTATAGGGAGCTCTCACAGGACTCTGAAGATAGATTTCTTTTCTTACACTACTCAAATCTGTAGGCGACTTCAGTTGGAGGCCCCTCAGCCTGGAACCGAGCTTGGAACCCATGCAGGAAGCGACACTAGATGGTGCAGCCATCATCAGATTTTGGTCCCAACTTTGGACTAGCCTTGGCCCGAGGAAGATCTCTTACTTCTTTTGCTTTTTGTCGAGGGAGGTTGGTCGTTGACTGCTACAGATGAGCAAGGATGGTACTTGTCATTGTTGCTCGGCAGGTGACGTGGAGACGATAGCACATTCTTGTCACGGCTCAGAGGATTTCGCTGGCCTCTCTCTGGTCAAGCCAGGGTCGGGTTTTCACTTGGGGGACCGTGGGTTGGCTGACAAAGGGAAGGCATGCCTTCTCCACCAAGGTGACATTGCTAGTCTATCTCATTGATGGCGAGCAAATTACTAGCTAAGACATCCTTGATGTCCCCCCACCCCCCTAAATAGATGCCTGAGCCTCTCTGGAGGACAACGTATTGGGAGATGATTGCTAGCATCACTGCCTGGTATGCCTGGGTGGCACACTGCTATATCTAGTCCTGGGAGGGTAGGAGACTCGTTGTGAGGCCATCCTTATCAGTATTTGGCATGATATCATCTGTACCTTGTAGACCATTAGAGAGCAAGGTGCATGATCTAGGAAAGGCGTGAGCAGTTCTGTAAGGCTTGGCCTGCATGCACCTTCTGCATTTTCATGGATCAAGGTATTTATTGGTTTTATGCCTCCCTGGTTGTAGACAGTGAGCTGAGGTCCTGAGAGCAGGCTGCAGGACGGTCAATACCCCTTATTTCAGTGCCTACAGATTTCTGAATTTGTATTTCTCAAATATTCTAATAGAACGGTCTTTTTCAGAAAAAAGAAAAAGGGGGAAAAAGATGTTAGAGTCCATTTCTTTGAACATAATTCTACGCTTTAGACTACATCTGGTTAGGCAAAGTATCACAAAATGTGAGGAGGACATATCCGTGGTTCTTTTCCTTGTCAATGCTGTATTTGTTAGGCGGTGTCGAATCCCTTAGCAGCCGTGCTAATGCAAACGCTTCTCAAACCTTTCTATTGGTGCTGATCTCACATGGTAGCGAGCTTAAAAGATGAATGCCTATGATACAGTCGTACAAGTCTGATTGGCACACTTACTGCAATGTTATAGAAGGCCTAGGTAACACACAACCGGAAGTATTGCCAATTTATTGCCATGGGCGCTTGTAGAAAAAGGAAATTGTGCCTCAATCTCACAAAAAATCCTGATGAGACCCTGAGTTAGCAACAAGTTCTACACAGCCCCCTGATGAGACCCTGAGAAAGAAACAACTTCTACACAGCCCCATGAAGAATGCTTACGAGGCAGGGACCTCCAAGTGCCTTGTATTGAGTGTAGATTATTAGAAGAATAATCTTTTGTGGTTTGATTCTCTTGTTTCTTTGCATAGAATCGACATATGTTCCATATGCCTGTGAAGAGGGATGCATGATGGTGAAATCGGTCAATTTGTGTCAGCTTTATTGATGGATGCACATGTCAGTGAACTGCATTTCTTGAGAGCTGTTTGATGGATGGGCTATGCTAACTCACCATGGCACATGCCACCATCATTAAACTACCCCAGATATTCTGAGTGTAAGGGTCACAATTTCATCTAAGAGTTTTGACCTTTCTTGTCATCAGCGTTGTGACCACTGAAGGACCGTATAACTAGGCTTCGCCCTTGACTCCTCTTCCTGAGTTGTTGAGGGCTCTGCCTAGAATATGTCTTTGCAGAATATGCTGTGAATGAATCTGAATGCATCTGGCCCACAAGATCTTCAGATGCTTCAGTTGTGTCCCCACTAAACGTGTTCTGATAGGTCACCCTCACAAGACCTCTAATATGATTTCCCTCTAAAGCTCTTGTCTGCTTTCACTTCACATCAAGGATTTTTTGTAGTGTACGTGGGAGAGTAGACGCCACAATGAAATTAAAAAGATGGACAACAATTAGCTCCAACTCAATGCAATAGAGAAAGGGAGAGTGTTATCAGATGCTACACAAAACATGAATGCTATCTTAACGGTTAATATACAAATGAAGGGAGAGGTATATTTCAGCATTCCATACTCAAGCGATTAATATTATTTAGGCAGAATTGAGATGTTCTTTCAATAATGAGCTTGTTATCAAATATTTCGCATTGTTTATGGAAAAATTTAAAATTCAAAGATAGTCAACTCAATTACTGTGCCTGTTATGTATGATATCACCATATTGTTTCTCTCTGACCATTTGTAAGTCGATTTTGTTGAACTTCGTTTCTAAACTTGAAAGACATGTATCTAGGACTGGCAATCAAGTCTATTCTCCTTGCTGCTAACAATGTCAAGTAGTAGCTGATATAACATTATATAAACAGTTCTGTTTACTTCAGGGCTTGCACCTTTTCCATGATTGGACTGAAGCGATCTCTCTATCCTCATTATTGGCGAGAAAGACTGCCACCTTCAACGAAGTTTAGATACATGGTTGTCCACACTCGGACTTTATTTATTTAAAATTTGGCACCTTCATCGGGGACACTTTTTTCGTTTTAAGAGTAGTTAATAATCTTTGATGAAAGTATTTGAGTCACCGTTGGCATCTAATCATTAACGCCAGCCTTGAGTGCTTCAAGTGTGGATTCCACACCGACTTGAATGCCCTCACACAAACATGCATGTGCATGCATTTGTCTTGGATGGAAATGAAATCCAAGATTTTCCAAGAAAGGGTTAAAGGGTTGTTTTCAGAATCAGTCCAAAGCTGTATAAGTACTATATGTGTGGCACGGTAGGATTTGAAACATGTCAAATTAATGTGTGATTTTCAAAACGAAAGGAGTTCCAAGAGGACTGGAGTTTTTATTGGAGAACAGTTAAATGTGTTGAGGCTTGCTGGTCAAGGCTTTGTAGGAGCCAAATCCAGGTGTGTGAGTTGCATAAAGGTACAACTCAGGTTAGTTCTCGTTGAAATGTTTTAAAAAGCAGCTTCTCCTGGTAGTGTAATGAAAGGCTTAATATGGCGAGCTAATGGTATTATCCCTGACCTTGTAGGATTTTTTGTATTTTGGGTATAAGAACTATAAAATTTTAGTAACACAAGTATTTAAGAAGAGAGTATAAGACCTGAGGGTGGTCACACTTGGAAATTGTATTCTGGATTTTTAATTTTTCCTTAAGAGTTAAGGATTGCCTATTTGGATAGCGATATGGATTTCGCTAATTTGGGTAGTCCTTTTGCGGACAAATACATAAAGGGACATGTGTTCAATTTTTCAGAAGGTATATTCAGAAATGCGTGAACTTTATCAACGACTCAGGAAAAAGATTCCATGGTGAGAGAAAAACACTTGATGATTCTGTTTTTGGTCATGAAGAATGTGTGAACCAAGATGAACCTGGGAACTCGGTTTATCAACTTCTCCAAGGATTGAAGGTAGTTCATCCAGTTTTGAATGATAGTCATCAATTGTACATGGGTACTTCTTGTGTTGGCAGTTGGAGTATCTTCATGACACAGGATGGGTTCCCATTCTGATTTTCAGGAACAGCCACTGGAGGGGAAAATGACATGGGCTGCAACCCCGGAGTACCCTGAGGCTGTTCAAGGTAAAAGCTTATTATAACTTTTCTATTTGAAAGATATCAGCCGTAACTTCAATATTCACTATTGCTACTTGCAGTGAGCCTCTCGCACACCACCTTGCCATTACACATATTCACAAACAAAACGCTTTGCATATGCAAAGAGGCTTGATTTTCTCCACTAATTTTTCAAATATGTATTGTTGGCTTTCTCCTTCTAGCTTTGGGTTGGACTTATGTGGCATCTTGCTTGATGGAACGAGCTTGGCGTTTTGCATTGCCTGCATTATTGGCATTGCTTTCTGACAATCTTCTACCAGTAGCTGTAATTAGCTTTGTGGGTCAGGTAATCACATTCTATTATCCTTTTTCTCTAAATTACTTGTCCGTGGAACCTTGCTACTCAATGTATCCCAGATTAATGTGTGGGACACATATATCTAATCGATTATCTGTATGATCAGGTAGTTGTCTTTGTAGGGGGTCCCATTGTTGGTGCTCTAATGGATTCAATGCCAAGGGTTCTTGCTTTCATTTTTCTGAGTTTCATGCAGGTAGTAAAACGCTGTACTTTAAGGTTATTTACAGTCTTTGTGCTTATGCAAACTGTACAGAAAACATTAATGATAGTATGCAAGTTTGTTAGTTTAAAAAAGTCTCTTTCTTTGAAAGTTGTGATGTTGTGGCGCTTATTTTTTGGTCATTGGTATGAATTCAGAAGGTTTTACTTATTTCTGGTAGCTCGTATGATGTTAGACAGTTTCCATACTTGTATCGGCAACAATGATTCTTCATGCCCTGAGCAAGGGAGTTGTAGCCTGTCCCTCATCTCTTTCATTCATCCTACAGCCATGGTTTTTAGTTCTTGTAGTTGCCAGTGCCATTGATCGGATCACTGGATTAGCAACAGGGGTAGCCTTTGAGCGGGATTGGGTGGTTCTGGTAAGACTAAGGACTGCTGAGACTAAGTGTTATTGTCTTGTCTTTTGGTAGCTTCTTGGATCTCAAGGTAAGCTAACTATTGTAACATTTGTTATGTCACTTTGAAGCTTGCTGGGCAGACCCGTTCCATAGCCTTGGCAAATGCTAATGCCATGCTCCGTCAAGTTGATTTGATATGTGAGGTGAGATATCTGATAGTGTGAATTGGATGCTGTTTTGTTCACTTTTGCAAAGCTTTCCAGCTTCCAGTTGTACACAGTTTAGTAGGTGGAAACCTAATTTTGCTGACACATTCTGCAGATTGTTGGTCCTTTTCTTTTTGGTTTGTTTTTGTCAAAGTACAAGCCAGCCACATGCTTGTCGATAGTGTCTGCAACTGCTGCTGTGTCACTCCCCCTCTTAGTAAGCAGTTACTGTCAGCTTAACTACTTTGCCTGCTTTCACTTTGTCTGAGAAGAGCGTACTTTTAAATTAATTCAAGTTCTCTCTCTTTGCAGATTCTCTTGGTACAACACACTTACAACCTTTCCAAGGGAGTGCTTGATCGACCAAAGCAGCTGACTTGTCAAGATCCTAAGTTGAATCTAGGTGATCAAATTGAAAAAGATGAGTGGTTTTTGAGTTTGTTTTAGCTATTGATTTTTTGGAAGTATGAGTTGTTATTTCCTTTTTGAACGAGAAATCTAGGTGCATGCCTGCAGGACTAGAAACTTTTACACAGGGCTGGCAACAGTACTTGGTGCAACCCATTTTACCTGCTAGCATTGCTTATGTTCTTCTCTCCTTCAATGCTGTTCTTGCTCCAAGTGGACTCATGACTACTTTTCTTACACAGCGTGGTAAGTGTATCGCAAGTTGGGATGTTCTCTGTTATAAATGTGTCAACTGAAAATCCATAATTTCCTTTGCTAATAGAAGCATTTTGACTACACAGGCTTAAATCCTTCACTAATAGGTTCATACCGTGGATTGTGTGCTGTTATGGGATTATCAGCCACATTTTTGGTTTCAGATCTTATAGGAAAGTTTGGCACTCTCAAGGTACTCAGCATACATAAGTGGGGCTGTATTGCCCGCTTTCCTGATAAGAACACAAGCGTTCAATCTGTAGTGTAATTTTAAGTGCAAGTAGGACCAGGCAAAAGTAAGATGCAATATATTTGCTACTTACTTCTCTTTTGATTTTCAGGCTGGAGCTCTATCATTAACATTCCAAGCATTATTGCTTTCTTTGGCTGTAATGCTCTTCTTGATTGGACCAATTGAAAATGGAGTGACATTATTTCTTTTCTTGACTATGGTGGTAAGGGACTGCCCAGAATGTGACCTGCATTTGGATTGAAACTTGAGATCATCCTAATGGAAAGATCTCCATGCACTGTTTGATTTCTTGTATGTCCTTGCAGATTCTATCGCGGCTTGGTCATTGGTCTTATGACATGGTGATTGCACAGATTTTCCAAACTGCAGTATTACCATCAAAGGTCAATTTAGTGAGCACGACTGAAATGTCTTTGGCAAGCTTTGCAGAATTACTGATGCTAGCAGTGGCCATCATAGCAAATGATGTTTCACTTTTTGGTGCTCTCGCTTTTCTTTCAATGGCGGCAGTTGCTGGAGCTGCTTGCTTGTATTGGGCCTGGCTCAGAAACCCAGCAACAGAGTCTCTCTTAAAATGTGGATATCAGTGAACGGAAAATGCACGAGCAGATTTTGAGAGCTCATAATATTTCAATTCATTAATGTTGGTTAAATAGAAATATTCATGTTGCAGAGGAGTTTGTCCTCTTCAATCTAGCTCAAAAAGCTCCACATTTCAAGCTATGGAGTGAGAGATTGCATTTTGAAGCTTTAGGTGTTTTTTGGGAGAACCTTGTTAGTGTGAGAGAGATTGAGAGTTGTTTGAGTGATTTGTGAAGTTTTTTGAGTGTCCTTTGAGTGAGTTCGAGTGTATTGTGAAAGGGTTCATCCTCCCCATCTTTCTATATTTTTTCGAGAACTTCTTTATAGACACTACATGAGAAGGAATTATCTTGAGTCTGGGATGTTCACATAATGCAAATATATATGGACATTCATTCAATGAAGTCTTATTGATTATCTCGGACAATCATTTGAAATCCTTATCAGCCTTCAATCTTTCGGGAGAGTTTGTAGGGAAAAGCTCCCTTTACACGAGGCATTGCAAGGTTAAGTGTGCATTGAGCAATCATATTTTTAAGTGTGCGCATAAGGTCACTGTTTTAGAATATCTAAACTAAAGAGTTTACTAGGTCAACAAAACTTAACGAAAAGTTTTCCTTTTTGGTGCCCATATATGGCTATTATGGCACCATCGTATAAGCTTGTTATTCCGAGTTTGGTGGACATGAAAATGTCTTGAATTTTGTCTACTTTTGCCTAATTAATTCCAACATAGTGGGGGATCTTGTATCGTGTATCTTTTACACGTCCCCTAGGATTTTTGAAAGGGATTGTGTTGGTGAGCCTTAGTGCATAGGCTGCATTTTGTGATCACAATAATTATGTCTTGCGGAATCGACATGAAATTAAACAAAATTAAACAAAATTTTCATCAATAGTATGAAACGATACCATTTTGGGGTTAGGTCTATATTGACTCTATACTTATTCTAGGTAATATTAGATCAAATAGTAGGCCAAATTATTGATGAGTAACACACAATAAGATGGATGCATGTGCTCTACCTGTATTAAAATAGCCTTCAAGATGATTTACAATTCCAAAGATAGTTAATATTGTAGTTTTCTTGGGAGGATCATCAGCTTCTAGTTGGGATTGACTCAAGAATGGGTACTATATTGTATTTATATCCCTAAAAGACATTGATAAGACTACCTTCAAAACTCATCAAGGGTTATATTATTTGGTTGTCATTTGGGTTGAACACCCTTGAAATATCTAATAGGGTTATGGAAAGGATATTTTAGCGAATATTGTGGGTATGATATTTTATGTTCTATTTCTTAAACACCAAAGTGCCAGTAGTGCCAGCATTGCTACAGCCAACGGTGCCGCACGTGCCAATAGTACCAGCGGTGCCATCGATTCCACTGGTTAACCCAATGAATTCGAATGCAACAAGTCTGAGTGCAAGTTTGTCGAGTTCAGGGGTCGAAAAAAGGACAACCTAGCACAAATTGAGACCCGATGGCGGGCGAGCGATTTTGACACAATGTTTGGGATCCGAAAAATTACAATAGTTTGCAGGTACAGGGCGATGAGTTGGTTCAGCCAGTATGGCCTTGCACAGTTCGTGGATTATTCGAAACTGAAGATAGCTTTAATGCATAGGTTTTGAAAACAAAAAACCCCAAACGACATCCGCAGGAACTTGCGAGAACTCCTTGTGTCACTTCCCAGCATACCACTCATATTTTAATAGGTTGGGAGACCCTATTAGATGGACCCGATAGATGTCTCATATGTTCTAGATCGAATCTTTTCACCTATGCAAATCTCACCTATCGATTCTGAGGTTCTTCTCGTCACATTGAAGGGATTTACTTTTATATAAAGCCCATGATTCATCCCATTGTTTCATCTACAATGCATTTGATATAATTGGCAAATGCCGAGGATCTTGGAGCACATGATTTCCCAAACTGTGTGTAGACAAACTGACAATTCACAATGTTGACAAGAACGCCAATTTGGACATCTTGTTCAAGCATGATCTTCAGGTCTTCTATATAAAAGAAGAAATTGATGGTGTAAGCTTACGCACAAAAATTTCGGAACCAGATGTCCGGTTGGACGTGGTGGAAAGACCCACAACCGAGACATTGGCGGAATATTTTTGCAAGATTGAGGCAAGAGATATGTAGTGCACTAAGTGGATTGGAAATCCAAGGTGTTAACGGCTTCATTGATTTGATAGATGCAGCTCAAAGAGAGAAAAACATATATGCACATAATTGAAAAGTCGATCCAAGGGTGATGATTCAGATAGTGAGTCTGATTCGGAAGTAATACGGACGAGGATACAGAATTTGGAAGTGAAGATTTAGAAAGTGATTCAGAGGATGAGGATGAAAAGTCTAAAAAGAAGCGGAAACATAAGAAAAAGGGAGTCCTTCAAAAAAGAGATGAAGTCAAGAAAGGAGCAGAAGAAATTAAAATGATATAGAGAAACTCTTGGATGAGAAACGCAAGGGTTTAAAGTTAGCGGCTCACTCAAAGTGTGAGATTTGCATGAAGAATCACCCAACTAGGGTCTATTGGTACAATTGCAACGCCCGAATGAATCCGGCACAACAAGTACCCCGTCCATTGACAACCAGTGCTAATCAAGTGACCATCGATCCAATAGCTGTGCAGAATGTGAACCAGATCCAGTAAAGGAATAACTGGAATCAGAGAGACAATTGGAACCAGAGGGGGAATGACCATCGATCCAATAGCTGTGCAGAATGTGAACCAGATCCAATAAAGGAATAACTGGAATCAGAGAGACAATTGGAACCAGAGGGGGAATTGGAACCCGCAAGTGGTCTAGGGCCAACAAAATTTTGGCATAGATAAAGAGTGTAGGTATTGTTTCGAGAAGGAGCATAGACAAGGCCCAGATTGCCCACTTTGGTGCAAACATAGAGCGGAGAGAGTTTTGGAGATCACGCGCTGGCCACTAAGGCGGGGGTTGCCTCCATAGGACCAACCACTGGCATAAACAAATGTAGTGTTGATTGAAGAATGGGGGGATACCTCCATGTGTCGGATGAAATCCACAACACTGGTTTACGAATGGCAGTAGTGCAACTGCTCAACATGCACAAAGCAGGGGGGAATTTCCACAGAAAGAACCAGAGAAGATCAACTTGCATGTTGTAACACAATCCAAGGGCCCAGTTCGAGAACCTGCAGAGGAAGCGCAACCAAAGAAGGAGAAACGTCTGGAGTGGAAGGACCAAGAGGAGGTCCTGATGGCGACATTAAAGCAAATTGAGAAAATGCAAGCGGATAGGCAGCAACAAGTGGAACAACAATCAATCACATCAGAATGGGAACCCATACACTCTTCTCCCATAGCTAGTCAAGAATAATATGGAATTAGTTGATATGCATGCAGGGCATGGTGTTCCGTATTAATTTTGTAATCCTATAGATGGAGGAAGAGGACATGCGTTACCTTATGTTGGTGGGAAGGCCGTGGTTCAAGGCATCTCGGGTGAAATAGGATTGAGGATCTTCGATGATCACAATACAGAATGGGAAAAAGAAGCTCAAGATGCAGATGATTCCCAGCACCACGTTACAGAAGAAACAATGACCAGTAATGGCCTAAGGGTGAATATGGGAATAGAGCTGAATGATGATGAGGAGTAGAAGCTCTTGGATGCCAATCCTTAAGTGGTCCCACTGTTCGAGATAGACATGGAAGCAGTCATCGAGTAGAGCAGCAGGGTAAAATAACCTATCACAGAAGTGCGCATAGCTATAACAGAAGATCCGGCACCCGATGGGAGATTTGAATCTGCAGAGGACTAGCCTGCCATACCAGATGTTGAACCACACGAGGGGGAGATCGCACTGTGCCAAAAATATGGAGAGGAGTTAATCTTGAAAGAGGAATCGGCGTATGAAGATCAGATGCAGAGAACAACAAGGGTGAAAGAACATGACTTGAAAGAGTTCAACCTAGGAACAGAGGTTGAACCAAAACCGGTTAAGGTGAGCATATTTGCTATTGGAGCATTTAGATAGGAATTGGTGAAGTTGTTGCAAGAATATAAGGATGTAGTTGCATGGGAGTATACGGATATGAGGGGAGTAGATCCAGCTCTCTGTGTTCATCGTATTAACCTGAAAAATGATGCCAAGCCTGTAATTCATCTATGGTATCCAATGAACCCAAATTACACAAAGCAGGTGAAGAAGGAGATAGACAAGCTGTTGAGAGTAGGATTCATTTACCCGACAGATAAAGTGACATGGCTGATAACCAATTGTAATTGTGCCGAAGAAAAACGAGAAGCTCCGGGTCTGTGTGGATTATAGGGAGCTGAATGCAGCGACGATCAAGGATCCATTTTCTTTACCTTTTCATGATACACTACCTACTGGATGCGGTCGCGGGGCATGAAATGTACAATTTTTTGGACAACTTTAGCGGGTACAATCAGATACAGATGGCCGAGGAAGATAAAGACAAAATAGCGTTTGTCACGGAATGGGGAGTGTACTCCAGCAACATCATGACATTTGGATTAAAGAATGTGCCACCAACGTTCCAGTCATGGATCCAGAAGGTCTTTGAACCGTATCTGACCACATTTATATGGGTGTTCTTGGATGACTTCAGCACATTTGGAAAGAAAGCTGAGCACTTAGATCAGTTGGCGGTTGTGCTTTGAGAAGTGCAGAAGTGCTAGGTTAAGTTAGACCTAGCAAAATGTGTGTTTGCAGTAAAGAGAGGAGTGTTACTAGGTAACATTATTTCAAAAGAGGGAATGGCAGCAGATACCAGGAGAGTGGAAGCCATCCAAAAGGCCAAGGTCCCACATGGAATGTTAAGGAGTTACAGAGATTTGTGGGTTAGGTGAAGTGGCACAATCGGTTTCTACAGTATCTGCTGTATGTTTTCCAACCTCTCACCAAGCTGACCAAGAAGAATGGTCCATTTATTTGGGGGCCAGTACAGGAGAAATCGTTCCGACTATTGAAGAAGATCCTAGTACTTGCTCCGATACTATAGTCACCGGATTGGAGTCTTGACTACCATGTGTTTGCAGACAAATCAGACATTGCCATTAGCATAATCTTGATGTAGAAATGACGCAAGATATGGTACAACCAGTGTACTATGCAAGACAGACACTCACTAGTGCGGAATGGAACTATTTGTCATGTATAGAGAAGGTCTTGGAATGGTTTATTTTTGGGCAAATTTCATCATTACCTACTAGGTAACAAGATCATATTCCATGTATATCATCATGCACTATTGTACTTGGTAAACAAGGTGCAACCAACTGGGAGATTGGCATGATGGATACTCCTTTTGCAAGAATTTGACTACAGGATAGTACATACACCACGAAGCCAGCACTTGGTGGCAGGTTACCCGAGAGGGCTGGAATCAGGTGAGGTACCTCTGGAAAGCATCCCAGATGATTTACTAGACGCAGAGTTGTTTGCAGTAGAGCCCATTCGGGGGATGTATTGGTACAACAACATGATACAGTTTTTGACGGGGATGGGGTGTTCCCGAAAGAAATGTCTTAGGATTAGAAGAAGAGGATGGCATTGAAGAGCTAACTGTTTGTGGTAATTACCAATATGTTATATCACCAAGGAGCATATTAGGTGTTATCGGCAGCAATGTGTTCCAGAGCAATGCGGTGCTGACAGAGGCACATCAAGGGGTATTTGGTGGTCATTTTGCCGGAGAAATTATGGCAAATTTTTTTTTCCAGACAGGTTTGTGATAGCCAATAGTTATCAAAGATGCACATGAATTCACAAAGCAGTGTTGGTATTGTTAGAGGGATGGCCATCAGGTAAATGCAGACAGGATGCCTTCCAATTCTCCATTGAAACCTTTCCAAAATTAGGGCTTGGATTTTATGGGACTGTTTAAATCTACAACCAGTATACCAAAAACAAATACGTGGTGATGGCTACTACAGACTACTCAACTAAATGGGTGGAATCACAGGTGATCAGAGACAACACGACACCTAGTATGGCAAAGTTAATATACAAGAATATCATCACAAGATTTGGGTGCCCAATTGAATTAGTATCAGATCAAGGAACTCATTTTGTGGATAAAAAAGTAAAGCAACTCATAGAGGTACACATGGTAGTGCATAAATGGCTACGACGTATCACTGGCAAGGAAGCGAAGAGGAGGAGAGCAGTAGCAATAAGACCATGAAGTGGATCTTGAAGATGAACGTATCAGAGAATCCAAAGGACTTGGATACGAAGCTCGATTCAGCACTATGGGCATATAGAACGGGATTTAAAGTGACTACAGGCATGACACCATTCCGGTGGTATAGGGACTGGAGGTAGTTGTTCCAATGGAGTTCCTCGCATTGAGATCGTGGATTTTGGCAAAAAAAATGACACCATAAGAATCCGTGCAGTTTCGGCAAGAACAGTTACTTCGCCTGGAGGAGGGCCAGATTTAGAGTTAACTTAAGTCATTCATGAATGGCATAAGGCATGGGTGAACCGGAAAATTAAGTTCAAGTTGTTTAGAGTGGGAGATCTGGTATTGGTGTATAACTCTAGATTGGGAAGATTCCCAGGCAAGCTTAAATTGAGGTATCAGGGCCCATACCAGATTGTGGAGGACCGCAAACAGGGGGCTTTCTGAATCGTAGATCTACATGGCAATGGGATCCCAACACTAGTTAATGGATTCCGCATGAAGCTATTTATAGGAGTACGGGAACTGATGGCTCAGTTGGAGGATCTGAAAGAGGAAATCTTGGTTGGGGTTATATCAAGGTATAACATTGAAGAGGCTGTGGCCTATATTCAGTGGAGTGATAGTTTTGCACGGGTGGGTCAAATCAAAGGGATGGCTTAAATATCACATGATTGATTCCCTGTATTATTTCACCGCTATCTCAGTTCTGCAAATCGGTGGAAACATGTGCACAATCGACTTCACTGATTCAAAACTCAACATGCAATGCCTTCTACGCACAAACAAACTATTGCCTACAATAGAAACTACCACTACCACTTCGCAAGCCCAAGATTTTGGAAAGTATTAGGAAAAGGAAGGTGTCTTTTGGATTGTCTAGAACACTGTGTACCAAAGTCTAAAAGGGTCAACGTTTTCTTGGGTGTAGCCAATCACGAAACTATTTTTGGGGCCATTTTGGGGCTGAGACGTGACGTGCTAATGGGTGAGATTTTGAATTTGGGATGGAGCCGTGCTCTCACAAAAAATTCTCACCGTCATGATGCTGCATTGGCATAATAATGAGAAATAATCTATTTATTTATAATACTATAGAGCTTGACACATGACAACTCTACCCTACTTCATGCATCACAGTCTTTGGCATGATTACATCGTGCATGTCTGCGATGCTTTGCGTAGAGCAATCTCTTGCATGACCACCTATCATCCCGAATCATTTTGCCACAGATTTGTCACCTATCATCATTGGGCAGTGCGCTCATTCAAATCATGAAAATTAAAGTTTGTCTTAGAGAGACCACCGCACTGGTTTGTGGCATAATAATGAGAGGTAATCTATCATTCTAAACACCATTGCAGCATAGTGTCTGGCGTAACCACCTATCATTGCCCAATCTGGGCAGTGCGTCCATGTAGATCAGGAAAACTCAAGGTTGGCTTGGAGCAACCACCGCATTGGTTCTTCGAGTTATGGAGTTACCTATTTTTACTTATTACAGAAGGAGATCTTTGACAACCACCACATTGGCAAATAGAAGGAGATCTATGACAACCACCACACTGGTTCTTGGAGATATATATTAGTGCACCAAGGAAAATGTATTTCCTTGTGCAACCAAGAAAAATGCAATTGATGATATGGCCCTTGAGGGGTCTCCTATAAGGGCAAAAGCCATATCGATAGGCCAAATCTATCCAGTGGCATCCTCGATATTGTATAATGCATGTCGATATGGCCCTTGTCCCTAGAGGGGACCCCTCAGGGGCCATATCATCAATTGCATTTCGTGAAAGTTTAATTATATTTTCCTAGATGTATCTCCATGCAACCAACTCGGTGGGTTGACTTATTTTAGCACTATTTTGGTCCTAAACAAAGAAAAATGTAGTCCTACTTTACTAGTATTTTAGTCCTTGTTGTAATAAATCCTAAATGAGGGCAAAAGTATACGGGGGCACTGTGGTGATTGGAGGCTCGATGGTGCCATCTAGATAATCAACTACAACTCATCGAGTAAAATTGAGCAAAAGAGATTATATCTACATCCAATAAGTTATATAAAAATTAACAACAATTTATACTACGAGCAAAAATTGAACATAAGATCTTACATTTATAAAAACTCAGCAATTGTTGAGAGCCTTAGAGGCCAAAAGATTATATCTAGCGACCATAACCACTAGCCATTATTGAGTGGTTTATATAAGAATTAACAACAATTTATAGTGACAGCGTCAAATTGAACAAAATAGATTACATTTGTAAAAACTCAGCAATTGTTGAGAGCCTTAGAGACCAAAAGATTACATCCATCGAGCCAAAAGATCGTTGAGAGTCTTAGAGGCCAAAAGATTACATCCAGCCATTGATGAGTGGTTATGAGCCTTGTTGAGCAAGAGGATATTTGTACAACTCAGTCTTGTAGATTGCTGATAGTAAGAGGATGTTTATACATCTCCCTATTGCCGCCAACCTAGCTTACTGAATTTGAATTTTTGGGGGAGTCGATGGAGAGGCCGAAGACAATGCACATTGCCATGACTCAGATTATGGCCCCCCCAACAAGACGAGAGTACTCTGTTGTAAAAACCCTAAGACCTTCGTCAACGTCTAGGGGGAATCCATCAAGTGCACCCACATAGAGGCAGAGGTGTACATGCCATCTAAGGTGGTGACATGCAGATATATTCCAAGGGAATGAAGAGTCTACAAGAGCCATCATTTTCAGCCCTAAAGAGTGCAACGTAATCACCTTATACGAGAAGGCACTCAAGATTGGGATCACGTTGCATAAAGGGGTGATAGTAGTAATAGGCATGGTGAAAATGAGTGGGTGAGTAGTGGAGAAGATGAGCAAGGGAGCAGATGAGATGAGAATTTGAGGATGGAGCATGGATCAAATTAGAGTAGGGGTAGAAGAGAGCTCAAGGATGGTGCATGGAGCAAAGTAGTAGAGCAGGGGTGGATGAGAGCAACGTAGCAAAATGCCAAATGCCAAATGGCACGTACCTTATATAGTACAAAGTTCGAGCCACCGTGATGTCTGAAGGTGCATTGTTCCATCCAAATAATCATGACTACCATCTTAATTAATCAAAATCCAAGGAGGGTGCCATCCAAATAATCATGAGCCATTTTTAAGCAAGTAGCCAAATGCCAAATGCCACAGACCTTATATTAATCAAAGTTTGAGCCACCAAGGATCATCTTCTTCTTCTCCCTTTTCACCTAGAGGCTCAGTGTGCCATCCAAATAATCATGAGCCATTTTAAACCACCGCCTTAAATTAATCAAAATTCGAGGAGGGTGCCATCCAAATTTAATTATGAGCCATTTTAATTGCAAGCCACCGGAGTGGTGGCTAGTAATTAATTGCCAGCCTGGTGGAACCTTAGGTGCCATGCCAAATGCCACCTCGCCACCGACGGTAGTGGTAATTAATTACGACATGGTTGGTAATCATGAAGCAAATGCCACCATCCTGGTAATTAAATATGGTAATTACCTGCACTTTACTGTGCATGCAAACTTGCTGACTGGTAATTAGCTGCACTCTACTGATCATGCAAGCCTAATGGTGGTAACTGGTAGGTCAATAATTGCAAGCCACTGCGGTAGCTAGTAATTAACTTTGCCAGCTTGGTGGAATCTTGCCACCACCATAGACATGGCTGGTAATCTTAGATGCCACCTCAGAGCCACCACCACTGGTCGCAACCAAAGGTGAAAGTGGTAGTAATTACCCCAAATGTTACTCATGAAGCTTAATCACCTCTAATCACTCATTACCATGCACTCTACTCAGCGTGCAAGCATGATGACTCATAATTAACTGCACTCTACTGATCACGCAAGCCTATTACCATGCACTCTATTGAGCATACAAGCCCGATGACTAGTAATTAACTCTACTCTATTGATTAAGCAACACCAGTGGTGGTTGTGGTAACTAGAAGGTGAGTAATTGTGGGCCGCTGTGGTGGCTAGCAATTAACAGCCAGCTCGATGGAATCTTAGCCAGCACCACAGATGCCATCTCGATGGAATCTTAGCTACCACCACCAGTGCAAGGTGGCAGTAATTACCACACACATAAATCATGAAGCCTGATCACCTCTAATCACTCATTACCATGCAAGGTGCAACTGTCGCCTTGAATTAATTGAAATTCATACCAACCACTGCGGTGGCTCTCACCTTTACAGTTCCATTTCCTTCACTATTTTTTCTGATATCCTTCTCGATCATCTCATTCTCCCTTGTAGTTAGGCTACAAACTCAGAGCCTCCACTATTCCATTCCCTTCATTGTTTTGTCTTCTATCTTTCTTGTGACCGTTTCTTTCTCGATTGCACTCGGACGACAAACTTACGCCTCCACTATTCCATTTCCTTCACTATTTCATCTTTTATCCCTCTCAATCATTTCTTTCTCCCTTGTACTCTTCCTGCTCTCATAAAGGATACCCTTGGACACACCAAGCTCCAAAACAGTCTGCACAGTCTGAAACCTCCTCACATAATCTTTCCTCCCCCCTTGTATAATCTGAGAGCTTCTCACATAATCTTTCCTCCCTCTTTGCACAATACGGGAGCTCCCCCTTTGTAGCACAATGTGAGAGCCTCTCCTCCCCTGATCCTGAAATCATGACACATGGGAACTCCTTACTTGCTCTTCAAAATCCCAATTTGGATGCTCTCAGCAACTTCATCAGGTTGGTATAAGATGGTGAACATGGAGGGAAAAATAGCTGTCGAGGTTAGAGGTTTATAATCACTAAAAGCATGGTTGAAAATGCGTTAGGGATTCTTGGAGGCAATTTGCAAGCAACTTCTTGGGTAAGCAGTGGAAGATAAGATATTCTCGATACATACCCCAATGCTCAGATTAGTAAAGATGGTGGAGTCAAGCTTTCTAGCTTGCCAACCAATCTCCAAGATGTGCTGAAGAAGACAATGTACTTCTTTCCTAATACGAGAGGAACCATGAAGTTCTAGCAGGTTCAAGTAGTAGTAGAGCAACTGAAAGGATGTAATGTCTTTTTCTCAAGGGCGATCTCTAAGAGTGTGATAACCAACTTGAAGAATTGCATGGATGGCAAATCCAAATTGTCGATTCAGTTTGCCAGAGTTGCAATGCACCTAATATCTACCTCAAAGGGATTTTTGAGAAATACAATAAGATGATGTCTGAGAAGGTGACTTTTCCACCGATGTAGCAAAGGCAATGCAACATGAGAAAATTGTCAGGGAGGGTGGAGAATCTAAGGTAGAGGCAATAGAAGCGAGAGCCTTACATGCATGAGGGCAAGCTGAGGCCCCGAGGGATGTACTACTAACATATCCTAGGTATCACGTGCGTTCAAGGGTATTAAAAAAACCCCTCAACTAAAATTTCCCCCCCAATAAAACCACCCCTCTTTACTTATGAGAGCTAATAGATTTTTTTTCTAAACTTAAATCAAAAAAGGCAACCTGTTATTGTTATCCTGTTAAATTTTTTCCAAAAGTGGGATTATAATACCCCTCGTTTTGAATGCACGTGGTACACTAAATTTTTTGGAGGTGAACCACCCAAGGCTGAGGCTGCAGTAAAAATGATCGATGTGGAAAGGCATAGAAGAGAAGAAGCGTAGAGGCACATCAAGGAGCTCTAGGATAGGCTTAAAGATGTCGGAAAGGATGGGGACATCATGAAGAAGGAGCTATCAATGATGCGAAAGAATCTTAAAGATCAGAGAGCAAAAACTGAGGCTCTTTACAAATGGCTTTGCAACATGCAAAATGCATTGAACATTGAAAAAGACAAGATGATGGAGGAACTAAAAAGGGAGAATGCAAAAACTAGACTTGTGATATAGGAGCTGTGAGAGAGCTTCAAGGCCAGGAAGGATGGGGCAGAGAGAAGCCATGGTGGAGAAGACAATGAGGTAGCTCTCCAAGCTAGAAAGAATGTAGAGAGTAACCATGGTGGAGCAAGTTGTAGCAACCACAATGGGGATTTTATCTACAATCACTTTTGCAAGTTCAAAGATCGAGGTACAAGACCCTACAACAAGATTATGATAGGGATGTGCATGAGCTTGCAGTGGCTTAAGAAAGTTTTAAAAAGCAGTCCATCATCATGAGAGTTTTCCACACTAAAGTGGAAATCTTGGAAACGGCCCATGTTGATGCTATTGAGCAATTTAAGCAGCTTCAAGAGATGCTGAGAGAATCAGATGAAGCTGTTGCATGGAGTGAATAAAGAGTGGAGGAGATGAAGGAGAGAATTTGCAGCCTTAGGATGAGGGAGGAAGGAATCAAAACTTCGTTATGTGTAGAGTTAGACTATGGTATTGATGGTCGCAATAGTTAAATCAGATGCATATCATGTTTCAGAGCAGGGCATGGTCTGCGGTACCCAGGACTGCATGATCTGATGGCCTACACCCTGTGAATGTTATTTGCTTTAGGGTGTTTGTGCATGCAAGCTCGGTATGTAGAGTATGTAATGTGCCATTGCCTAGGTCATGGACAGATAAAATGTGCCTGCTTGCTACAACTATCTATGATGAGAAAGTAGATGCTGCAGCTCAATTTGCCATTTGGGCAAAAATTACAAAAGACAAGGAGCTTGAATTGAAGAAGGCCCGATCTTGACTGCAAAGAAAAGGAGCCTGAAGGGAGGAACCATCCCCTTCAGGAAAGGAGCAAGAAGGGCCGATCCTACAACCAAGGAGCTCAAAGCAAGGAAATAGGAAGTGACATGAAGGGAGCGGCTAACCTCCTTCAAGAAAGGAGCTCAAAAAGGCAACCTAATAAAAGCAATGTGGAACCAGCCCCCTAAAGGAAAGGATTCTTTGAGATGTAATCTATGTAATCTATATGTAATCTATTGAATTATTAATGTTCTCTAAATTTTAACATCACTTCAATCACTTTGGAAATATTTTAATATTGCATATATACACATATACATATATTATTACATGTATGTATGTATGTATGTATGAAAGCATGCATGCATGCATATATATATATATATATATAAACAACTACACTTACATTGAGAAATATGAAATCCCATAACTAATTCACATATCTACAAATCCTAAATGAATGAATTGTATGCCATTCATCTTGTAATAATAATAATAGAAGCAAACCACCACGTTGGTGGCAATTAATATCCTAGTGTGCAACCAACCACCATGCTGGCAACCACTGATCCTATAATCCTGCACTACCGCTATGCTAACTTGAAATTGTTTGCAAAGTCCTAAATATAAATCAGTCCCCTTTAGGTTGGTTTTTTAAATCTATTGTTGGATTTTAGCCACTGGGCTGGTGACCACAAATCCTAAACGAATGAATTGTATGCCATTCAACTTGTAATAATAGAAGCAAACCACCACATTGGTGGTAGTTAATGTCCTAGTGTGCAACCAACCTCCGAGCTACAACCAACTAGTGCTATACTAAAATGAATCGCATTGCTACAAAGTGTTATCTAAAATAGATACTGATGTTGCTATGATGATGATAGCACTTAGTATAGCGGGAGAATGCTCTGAGTCTCGATAGTGTAAAGACAAGCCAAGGACCATAATGTCAGATGAAAGATTCCAAATATCTACATATATCTATATGTCTGTATATATCCAATATTATAGACAAAGTGATTGAAATGATGTTGTAGAAAGCTCCAAAGTGATTGAAGTGATACAATATTATAGATATTTCCAAAGTGATCAAAGCGATGTTTGTAGAAATATCGCTAAAAGTTCCATGCTCTTCAATACAAACCAGTGAAGGAACAAAGATGGAATGATTGTCATACATGTGATTGATCGATTGGAGGAGGAACTTAGTGTTCCACAACATTGACCCGAGATTGTCATTTGGAAGATGGATCGATTGTAGGAGGAAATGTGGGAAGTCCTTCAATATTATAAGGACCCACAGTTTGCAAAGTATGTTGTTGAAGGCTCCCATTGTGCTGTATGTCATGCCACTATCCTGAAAGCATTTCATGAATATAACATTCTTCAGAGATGGCACACTTGATCTCTTAGAGCTTCGGCTACTATGTTTTTTTTTTCACCCGTCTTCTTTTGGTTTTGACTTCAACTTCAGAACCACCTTTTCACTATGATTGAAACCAACTCGAAATGTATAAAAGTAAAACTTGAATATATATAACTCGGGTCTTTTTTAGGGGCTAACCACCCCTCTAATATAGGATAAGTGATCGCTAGTATGGTGGTTGGTTGCACACTAGGATATTAACTGCCACCAGTGCGGTGGTTTGTTGCTATTATTACAATATGAATGTCATATAATACATTCATTTAGGATTTAGGATTCATTTGCAATTCATTCATTTAGGAGTTCACATAGATTCTTGTGACATCACCCCATGTATTTGTGATTCTTTCTGTAACTTCCATGTATGGAAGTCATTGCTTGCACATTATCTTTGCATATCTTTGCTAGAGTTCCAACACACTGATAGAAAATACTACCCACCTCAGCCAAAAGATGAGAGGTGGACATGTCAAGTCATATGAAAGAAGGATGAGAAGGCTGGGCTCAATGAACTCTCTCCCTATTTAACTGCAGTGTAGACACAACTAAGAGCCCATTCTAAAATCTAGCCCCAAAACTCTATAGACTAATCCACCTACTGCAAATCTATGGCATACCCAAAAGACTTTGGAATGCTCATGTTCTATCTTAGAGCACTATTGGATGAACTCCATGCAAAACCAGACCTGGAGAAGAGGGAGGATTAAAGCTACAAGGAGGACATGCTTTGCATTTGGCTGTATGACTTGGAGTTGGCAAAGACAATGAATATTACTTTCCATGCCTATAATTTTTCTTGCCCTCCTCTCCCTGGTTACCATTAGGCCTCATGTTGTTGTAGCCCTAGTCTCCTCAAGCTTCTTCCATGAGTCTCTTCTCCCTCTTGTAGATATTCTCTTATGTAGACGCTTGAGTCCATCTCTCTCTAGTTCATTCTCTCTCTATGAGTAGCTTCCGCTCCCTCTTGTACGTAGGAAAACTCTTCTTCTCCCTTGTGTTTATAGTATTTTGAGTTGCATTGGAGTGGAGTCTCACTCTATTGGTAATGAAGGTCACTTTAGGTTCTCTCTCTTGAGTGTCTCTTCCCTTTTTCCATTGTTTTCTCTTCCAAAGTGCTCAAAAGTGTTGTCTATTTGGCTGCTCATTGTGCATACATGGTTATCTATTTCCCAAGTCACAAAGGGAGCTCTTCCTTCCCTCCTAGGTGACCTCTATGGGACTTGGATCGTTGATGAAGTCTAATCATGGAGGTAGTATTCTCCCAAGTCGGCACTAGTAGAAGGAGTAGGTGTTTTTCATGACAGTTTGACCCCCTATTAGTATTTTGCTCATAACTTTTTGCTCGATGGTCCCATTTGAATGAAACTTATATCAACATGAAGCTCTCTTCAAGGAGCATCATCCTATGTCTTTAGTTATTATATAAGATGTCAAACCAAAAATCTATGAATCTTTGTGTGTGACTATTTCTTTTTCAGACAGTTTTTACCCACACCCAGTAAATTGCCCATATCTTTCCAACTGCTTCTCTGTTTCTTATGAAACTTATATCAGAGCAAAGCCCATTTCAAGCCACATCTTAATATATGTTTGAATATTTGACATCATGTCTCTATTGAAAGTTATAGGCCTCTGTATCTAATAACAGTTTGCAGAGTGTTTTGAGCTAATTGTAAAGATATCTACATGAAGGAGGTGTAATGTTTCCCTGGAACCTACCCATCTGACCCAATCAGCCCCTTCAAACTCCTAGATATATATCAGTTCATGTCATGTATAGTTGCAAGATCTTCTTTCAACAAAGTATCACTCTTCTCTTTGGCGCAGACCGGCTTGCTGAGATTATGGCCTTCGCTGATCCTTTCCTTCTCCCTATGCTTGAGTACAACATCACTTGGGATGTTACCATCTTCATTCTCATCATATAAAAGAGTATAGTATGGTGTCGTCTCTTGGTATAAAAGCTTATTTTTAATGCCCCTTTCCCAGTGATGAATATCTCTATCATTCAGTTCGAAAGCAGCAAGAAGTGAAGAGGTGCATGAAGTTTATTACCCCCCACTTCATGTCACAGGTCCACATAAGCTTCCCAAGAGTAAGAGTGGTGATCTTTTGCATGAACGGAAGGGCTGCATCATGAAGTTCAAGATTGGTAAGAAAGGATGGCTTGCAAAGATGCAACACATCTACATGGGGAAGACATTTGCCTTCCTCCGTCAGGCAATCAATCGACAATACCATCGCATTGTAAGTCTGCATTTTGTGTAAGATTTCTAAGTGTAATGAGTCAGTTTGAAATTGTATTTTAGAAATAGCACTTGTGAATAGCAGATGTCTTTCCTTTAGACTTTGAGGAGTGGGAACCAGTCGAGTGCTTCTTAGGTAAGTTTACTGCCATTCATGAGGATTTAAGAAGGCAAATGCATGCTGCAGAGAAGTCCTCTACTTTGAAACATAGAAATATCTATTGGTATAATGCCAAGTACATTACTCCAAGGATGACATCAGGCTATGGCCATCTTCAATGCATTGCAGCACCACAACTTGAAGACATGGATTGTAGCATGGTGGACATGAGAACCATCTTGCCCATCCCACTTGAGAGAGTACACATATGTACTTTACACGCAAAACTATGCGTACTTGATAAGTTGTTGTATTTGCATCTTGTTTATGCTTGGAATTTAATTATGCAAGAAGTATCTACAACGTGCATTGCAAAAGCTGAGAAGTTGCTGTCAGAGATGGGATTCGTCGATGGAGGACATGTCAAACTTAAGGAGGATAAGAAAATCTTTGGGGCAACATAGAATCTTCTTGCAAAAGTGTCCATGGGTGGAGGGAAGGTAAGGAGATTCCTATCGAACCACAATCTCAACAAAGACAAGCATACATTGTCTCAAAGCAGTTTGGGTACTTGTGTCAACATCGAACCCCGATAGGACTCTGAGTGCCTCATCCTCTCATTGTTAGAAAAGAACCTCTATGTCATGGAGGAATACGTACTCTTCTCCATCGATGATGTGGGGGGACAAGGACCATAATTCTAATTCTGGGTCAATGGCTTTCGATGCATATTCTTGCTCTACTGGGGGCTCTTGAAGTAGGCTCAATGCTTGAGTTGTTTCCATCTCCTCCGTTGCATCGTCAAGACTCTCTTTCATGTACATGTCCGAGTCTAGTCTAGGAATGACCAGATCAGTTATTCTACTAGAGGGGGTGCTAGATGATGAGGCTTCTTCCTCTAAATTTCCTTCTTGGAGAAGAAAGATGAATGTCATCTCCCATGAAAGGAATTTGGTGCCTGTATTTCCTGTGATCCCTGTGTCTAAGATGTCTTGAACTTTGACTATCCTAAACCCTTCATCTGTAAGGTTTTCATAAAAGTGGGCCAAGTGCTTTACAAACTTGGGTTCCTCTATGAACAAATGCTTTATGTAATCTATGGGAACCCATCCTTTGAAGAGTGGTCAAGTGTATAAGCAAAATTTGATAAATTATCTTGCATATAAAGGATAAGATTTGAGAAGTCATCCTTGGCTCGCATATATGTGCCTAGGACATCTAAAGTCCTATCAAACACTAAAAATAGCTCTTCCTCATGATCTGCAAATGCAATTTGTGAGATGAAGTCATGGAATGCAGTTCTATTTGAATCCATGGCAAAGAGCAGCTCATGGAGGGAGTAACTTTTGAGGACGAGAGTTTCTATGGCTCTCTAAACATGAAAACTCTGGTCTAGCTCCATTCTCCTTGCATTTTTCAAATGTGGGAACTCATTTGGTAGCTTTCTTTGCCCCCTCCTGCTTTGGTCCACTGTCTTTCTCCCTCTCTAGCACCTCCTACAGCAGTAACTGCTTATCCCCCTCTGCTCTTTCTCCCTCCATTCCTAGCTACAGTATATCCTGTAGTGGCTACTCATCCCCCTCTGCTCTTTCTTTCTTCATTCCTAGCTACAACACCTCTTGGAGTAGCTGCTCATCCCCCTCTGTTGTTTCTCCCTCCATTCCTAGCTACAGCACCTCCTGGAGCTTCTCTCAACCTTCAGTTGCACCCCCTATACCTTCTCCCTCTCTCTCTCTCTTTCAAAGCTACTCTCTCCCTCCAAGTTGCACTTTCTAGTTCACTATTGTTGTTGTGACCTTTGTACAAGCATGGTGACGAGACCATACATGTACTCTGTGTCCCACAGGAGCAAAAATGCACTGGGTGAATGGGTGCCTTGCACCTATAGCTTGAATGATTGGATAGTTATGAGAGGATCTGCTAAGGGTCCGCATAAGCTTCCCAAGAGCAAAAGAGATGATATTTTGCATGAATGGAAGGGCTACATTATGAAGTTCAAGCTTGGGAAGAAAGGATGGCTTGCAAAGGTGCAACACATCTACATGGGGAAGGACATGCGCCTTCCTCCATCAAGCAATCAATCAACAATACCATCGCATTGTAAGTTTGCATTTTGTGTAAGATTTCTAAGTGTAATGAGTTAGTTTGAAATTGTATTTGAAATAGCTCGTGTAATGAGTCAGTTTGAAATTGTATTTTAAAATAGCACTTGTGCATAGCAGATGTATTTCCTTCAGACTTTGAGGAGTGTTAACTAGTCAAGTGCTTCTTAGGTAAGTTTACTGCCATTCATGAGGATTTAGGAAGGCAAATGCATGCTGGAGAGAAGTCCTCTGCTTTGAAATAGAGAAATGTCTATTGGTATAATGCCAAGTACATTACTCCAAGGACAGCATCAGGATATGGCCATCTTCAATGCATCAACACCACAACTTGAAGACATGGATTGCAGCATGGTGGACACAAGAACAGTGCAATCATACAAGGAAAAGATTGCAAAGGATGTGGGCATGGCCATGAAGTTTACATTTGGCTGTAAATGGGTAAGGTTGTCGTGGTTTATGCCTCTACACATTTTTGTTTCTTGTTTTCAGAATATCCAAATGCACAGAACATAAACCATGTGGTCATGCAAGTGCCTACATGAGAATGCCCTTGAGGAATTGCTTGGGGTGAATTGGGGAAGCAGGTCAAGTGAACAAAAGGGTGATCTTCAATGCCATGTATGTAAGGACAATGTGGTTGTCAAGTATGACATCTCCCGCCAAATGTTATATTTTGCTTTCCAATATAGGCACTGAAAGAAAAAAGGTGGCAATTGGCTCCCCCTTGACTCTAACGACGATGATAATACACGGGTAACTTTATGTATTGATTCTCATTTAGGAGATGTCAAGAATGTGACTGTCATGTCACAATGGACTCTCAGGGATCTACGAGAACACCTATTGGTCATGGAGGATGGCTACCATGGATTCTGCTAGGTTTTCCTTCCATGATTTCATCTCCCGTACTCCATTAGTTTTGATAGAGAGGAGTTGTTTCCAATCTTTGATAAGAGCATAGATGTCCTAGGCACCTACTTGGGAGCGCCAGACAATTTTGAAGACGTCATCAAGTACATGCAAGACCACATTGCAAGTTTTGCATATCAACTTCATGAGTCTACAAAAAGATGGGTGCCAATTGATTATTTGAAATACTTGTTCAATCAAGAACCCAGGTTCGTGAAGCATTTAGATCACTTTTGAGCCCGGCTCACACCCCTAGGGTTTAGGGAGGTGGACACTCATGACCTTCTAGCATGCGGAGTTGTTGGAAACACAAGAAATAGGTTCCTATCCTAGGAAATGACCTTTATTTTCCTTCTCTAGGAGGGAAAAATGGAATAGGAGGCCTCGACCTCAATCCCTCATCCTCCCCTAGCCTTTTTGGTCCTCTTATTTCTGTAGATGAGCCCAACATCTACAATGAAGAGCCCATTGATAAAGAAACTAAGGAGTGGGAAGTTGTGTTGGCCCTAGAAGTGCTCCAATGACCTCTTGAACCCCATTCTACTTCTCAAATTCCATCCACCTCGGGCACCACCTCTATTGACCCCGCAACAGTGATATGGTTTCTTTCTCCCCTTCTTGTTGATGGATAACAATACCTCTTTCTCCATGACATCGATGTTATGTTTGGTCTCCGGGAGGATGAAGCTCTTGGTGTCCTGTGTGGATACAAGTTGGACATGACTATGCAAGAACCTGGGTTTTTGGGAGCAAATGATTCAATAGAAGAGGTTCTTGCTTTAACACTGGCCAAAATCAAAGATGCAGAGACATCAATCTACTCCGACCTACCTAATGTTCCAGAAGAAGCCTCCACATCTCACTCCGAATAGCAGGAGGTCTCTGGATCCATCCTCATTGACAAAGAGGAAGGGATTGAGCATGATGACTCCATAGTGGTAAGAAACAAGGAGCTTTGAATTTCTTCTCTTTTGGTATAATTTTGCTTTATCGGCATTCTAATGTAATGTTGGACTGTTGCAGGAGGCATTTGAGGTTGACCTCTTCTCATCTCGGCAACACCTTGTTCGTGGTAGGTTCGGCCGAGATCACTCATTGGCACATTACCTTAGCCAAGCAAAAGGGCACTTTGTGGTTATCCACAAAAAGTTTTTGCCACATGGCACTGATGACCTCTTGAAGTGCAAGGCCTTGTCATGAGTGATTGGTCATGTTGACATCGATTGCAATGCTGACAAGGTCATTTTGGTGAGCCGCATGGCTGCCCTCAATGCTTTTGGAACCAATTTTCAAGGTATGGCATGGACAGTAGCAGCCATGTCCCTGGCTAGCAATGACAATAGTGTTGACACTCTATTAACTAGAATTAGAGCTAGGAGTGTATTTGGGAATTCAAAGCCTGATGTTCTCAGTGTTTTAGAGAAGAGAGAAAGGCTGTGAAGCCTAATTGTATAGAACTTTTATTCTCTATGAATACAAATATACTTTTTATACAGTGTCCCATTTTGTGTTCTTTTACAAAATTTATTTTATACTATCATTGTATTTTGTAACTTTAATTTTTATTGGCATTAATATTTTCATTCACTATTTTGTTTAAAAGCATGATATCAGATAAAGTTTTGTGCTATAATGGTCATTTCTGAGCAATCCAGTAAGAATCTCACCTTGGAATAGAAGGAAAAAGTGTTCGGCATCATGCGGGGAGCTCAAAAAGGTAAAAACCCTCTATGGTGCGTACACAGCCTATTTGACCAAGCTGTATATGCACCATAGAGGGTTTTGACCTTTTTGAGCTCCCCACACGATGCTAAACGCTTTTCCCTTCTGTGCCACAAAAAAAAAAATCATTTGACCACATTGAACTTGCATAAACTGATGGAAAGCATCACATTACATGTATAATAACATGGGAACAATAATAGAACATAAAAATATCTTTTATTCATTGGCCTTTACAAAATGATTCAGATTACACCAAATGAACCTAAACAACATCTAGGGCCTAGGGGAGGGATCAGAGAGGATGCACTTGGCGACTGTAAGGTCCTTGTCCATCACTGTTACTCTTTTGGCATGGATAGCACATAAGTTTGCATCTTCAAAAAGACTACTGTCATTTGCTTTGTTGTCTCCTAAATTGCTCCCATAGTGCTTGAAGTGAAATGCACATCATCCTTGTAATGCTGTGCTATTTCACATACAACACACTGGAAGGGTGCACAGGGAATGACATTGTCCATAGTAATTTGGAACTTGCAGATCTCTTGAAGTGCCTTCACACCTGATTTTTTATGCCTCTTAATCTTTGGGGGACATGGCTCCATGGCTGCTTGTCCACTTTGAACTTCTTTCGCCTCTGCTCCCTTGCAACCTCATCTTCAGACTCCTCTTCCTGTGTTTGGTAGTCCTTCGAGGTGGCTTGTTGCGCTTAGGGGTCTGCTTTGTCCTTGGTCCCTTTACCTTTTGATGAGGCTGTGAGACAGTAGGCTCATGATCTTGCTCAGCTCGTACTAGAGGCTCCTCATATGTGACAATCTCAGGCACATAGGGTTGATGGTGCTCTTCCGTGCAGTCTACTTGGTTGGAGGATTAGGGCCAAGGTTCATTATATCTGTGAGCCTACCAAATACTTCCTCTTATTGTGGCCCCTTTAATCTCTCTATCTCCTTGCTTTCCCTTTCTTGCTCCCCTTGTTGGTCTAGATGCTCCATGCTAGGACCCCACGGAGGAGGGAGGGGCAGTTGATCATGATTGATTGGACTATTTTGTCCCTCTTAGGAGACCTCTCTACTTCCATGGTTAGTTGTGTGGAAGGACTGAGAGGACCCTTGATCGTGTTTGGATCCTTCATTGTGCTGGAATTCCTTAGGGTGCTAAGATCCCTGGGATCCCCTATAAGAGTCGGATGGTGGGGACTCGCGTTGCTGGGACTCTTGATGATGAGAACCGCCTTCAGATCCTTGGTTATCGTTTCCCTCTTGGCCACTGGGGCTTGTAGTGTGTTCAGAGGCCATGGAGTTGTGAGGAGGAGAGCAGGTAGCATCTAAATAGCATCTAGTGGGTCTAGCAGTTTGTTCAATGCATGCCATAGAAAAGAGGGATTTTAGGGTTTTGAAGTGCTTTATATAGTCTTTTTTAAAGCACTTTAGGGTTTTTATTTATAGGCCCTTTTAAATTAGGGCTTTTTGAGTGCACCCCCTGCCCCCCTGGTCTTTTATTGCCAGTTCAATAATGCTTAATCTTCACCACCCTCCATCCCAACCCACCTACCCCTCTGCCCTGCCATGTCGCACATGCAATTCTCTGCAATTTCCAAACAAATTTGTGAATTTTGAAATATATAATTGACTCAAAATAGTGTAACTTTATTCATCAAACATTTAGGGTTCTCTTAGAACCCAATGCCTCCCCCGTCTGACTCTATGTTGCAACCAAAGTGCAACCCCTTGGCTCCCTGTTGAGGACTTGTAAGCAGCACATCTCCTTGTCTTCTTGAAATGTTGAACCGCTTTTGCAAGACTTGAGACCTCTACCTTATTGCACTTGGACATCTATAAAACCAGTCGAACATTTCATGTAGTGCATTGCTTCATGCAATACCACCCCCATGCCTTGTATTCTTGAAGTATGCTTCCTTTTCTCTATAGTGCGATTTCTCCATTCCTTGAGTATTCCAAATGGATAGAGGGCCCCGTTGCTCCACAAACCATGGTGCATGTGTGTAAAGAATATGCTGGAAAGGAAAACATCATATTAGAAACAAAAACTGACTCAAGTTTAAAGCACAAAATTTCAACCTAAGGAGGATTACCATGTAATGCATAATGTGTGACTCCCCCCACACTTCTACCATCAATGATATGAATTCTCCCAATGCTGTCCTGAATCTCTCATAATAAAACTCATCTATTTGACCTTGTCTAAGCAGATTTATAAATGCATCAAGCTTTGTTCACATTTTTGCTATCAAAGTAGCAATTCGCGGATGTGAAGTTTGATTTGTAGTGCACTCACACAAAGCTTTCCAGTACTCCCAACCTAGGGTGCTTTGAGTCAATGTATGTTTTTCTTTATCAGGATTGTGGTTGGACAAGAACCTCATTGCCTTTTCTCCACCCATGGACACTTTAGCAGGAATATTTTGTGTCTTTCTTGATTGTTTCTTGTCCTACTTAAGCTTCACATTGCTTCCATGAAGTCCCATTAGTGAGAGTAGTTCTTCAGCTTTTGCAATGCATTGTGTAGATACTTGATGTGGCCTCAAATTCCAAGCATAAACTAGATGGAGATAGAGTAACTTATCAAGTATACGTAGTTCAACATGCAAAGTACACACGTGGTAGAATGGGGTCCCACTTAGTATCCTTTTTGTGATGATTAGGGGCTGCACTTTGGTTCCAAGAAAGGATGCCATTTTCCCATTGTGGGCTTCCCTTTTGCATATTCTATGAGTGGGTGCAATACAAGCATGTCCATTTTGCATCTGCACCTGTATCACAACCATACAAGCACTTGAGGGTCTTCAAATCACTAGCTAGATTCCATTCAACTTGAAACATTCCATGCCCATCCACTATTAATGTTTGCCCTGTCTCTTCTCTTCAAATAACTGATGGGATGTCGGTTCTCTCTCAAACCCACTTCAATGTCTCGTGGCACTACTTTGGGGTCTCAAAGACTGCAAGCCACCATATGTCCTTCTCAGATTGGACTGAGAAACCCTACTCAACTTCCTCATTCCCTTGAGCAAAACATAAGGCATCGTTCATAATACAAATGCTCACCCTCCCTAGCTTGTGCTCTTTTACCAAAATTGAGATTCATCCATTTTTATTACGAATACTAGCTTTCCATCTGTACAATGAAAGAGAAATACAGTAAGGATATAGAAATGAGATGAAATAAAGTTGAATGTGAAGAGGGAATTTCTCTTACCTTCTTCTCTCATCCCATGGAATTTGACCATGGCTCTCTGCAAATTCTCTACATCCATGTAAACATTATTGAAAGCATTTATCTCAAACGTTTGGATGCTAGATTTCTTTTTACTCTTCCAAGTCATTGTGCCACTTACACAATGGTATCCTCCAAGCTTTTCTCTAGCACATTGGTTTGTTTCTTGATGTGTAAGCCTTAATGGCATTGTAGATATCTTATACTTTTCCTCCATAGCAGACCTGAAAATTTTAAAATAGAGTTGTAAGCTTCAGGACTTACACCAGTAGCATCACAACTCCAAGCACCTCCTTTGCTTGCATGAGGCCCTTGAAGTTCTTCATTACCTCTCTAGCAACTTGTTCATGTAGCCCTTTTTGTCTAGGGTCCTTCAACACTTCAATGACATCACTTGGCTTTATTAAACTTCTTAGAACATATGAAGGATCACTATCATCAATTTCCATTGTTCCCATCACATCCTCTATGAAATTCTTAAAGTAGAGTACAAATGAGTCTTAGTGGAAATAATGCAACACCACGAATATTTTGGAGTAACAAATTTCATTGAAAATTTGAGAAACTATCCTTGCAACCTATACTCTCCTCTTTCAGGCACCACTATTGGTTGACAATGCATCCATAGATTGCAATTGTCTTTTCCTCTTCTTCAATCCCAAAGGTGTTCCTTTCAACTTTTGTACTCATTCTATCGATTTCTCTCATTCCTTCTCCACAGCACGTTGAACTTGGCCATAGATAGACCTTTCCAAATCTTGTTTGCTTTTAGTGAGCTTTTGGATTGATTCTTCCAATTCCTGTCGCTTCAAGTCCAATGCACGTGCTTTGTCACTGAGTTCTTTGTTTTACAATTCGAGATCCTACATACTAATATGCATTGCCACAATAGATATATTTCCCAAATGTGCGAGTTCTTCTGCTTGGGCTCTCTGCACCTTGCTTGCTTGCATAGCCAATGTCTAAGAATGGTTCAATTGATTGCAATAACCGAGCAATCCAACATGTCCATTGCCAAAAAACTGAACAACATCATGCACTGTATGAAAAGGAGGACTCTTTTGGGTGGCAGGGTCTAAAGGATACAAGTTTCCATCCACCCAAAGTTCAAGATGCTTCGTCCCTTGCAATCAAAGACTATGGAGCACACTTTCAAGAGCTCGACTATATCCCAAATGGCGTGTGCTTGCATATTTTGCCTCTAGTTATAGGTTCACATGGTACTTGTTGGATATGTCCTCGAGTAGTGGCATGAGTACTCAAAGAGAGGTATCAGTGATGCAAGCTAAAATGTAGGGGAGAGGTGGCAAAGATGGAGTAGTGAGAGGGAGAGAGTAGCAAGGAAGAGGGAGAAGGAGAAGCAGATCAAGGCAAGAGGAAGAGGAGGAGGAGAGTAGGGCGATAGGTGTAGAAGGGAGGGAAGGAGCTGCTATTGCAGAAGGGAGGAGGGGAGAGATGCTGTAAGAGGGAGGAGGAGGGGAGAGATTCTGCAAGAGGGAGGAGCAAGGGTGAGCATTTTGGGACTAGGGTGGGCTAGGGCTATTGTGAAGAGAGCACTAACACATGAACAACTAAAGCCAAATGGAGCCACCTTAAAAATGCAAGAGATGTCATGGATTTGGATACTGATGAGGAGCTCATTGAGGAGCCACTCTATTAATGGCATCATGAAATGCTTACCGATGCTCTTTGTGTGGGGGACAACTTTGTAGTGAATGCAGAGGTAGACAATGAAGAGGGCGCTGACTTCTACATCTTGAAGAGTACCAAAGCTAAGGAGAAGAGCCAAAAGGCTATGAAGGATGCTTGGGGCAACATAATTGCTACAAGCTCCTTTATTATGAAGGGTCTCTTTTATGTTCATCAAGGTGACCTCCACTACAAGCTTCTTGATGATAGAGTTGAGGACATATTATATTACCATCTTGTAAGGTCAATCAAGTTTTCAGTGGAAGCCATTGAGGGAGAGAGAAACTTGTACTTGCTATCACTTGAAGAGTACAAGGCTGTCTACAATAGTATGCCTTATGATCTCTAGACCACATTCTAATTAATGTATTTCCCATGCTTGCTTTCATTTTCTTTGATTGTTTATTTGCTTGCCATTTTCTATGATTGTTTATTTGTCTCCCCCTAAAAAAGAAGGCAAGTATGATTGGCAATACCAAATTTGTGAACACCATTATATATACATCAGTCAACTAATGGTCATGATCCATTAGCAAAAGTAATACTTCATGATCCAACCATAGGGCACACGATCCAAGGTATTGATAATATTTGCAAGCAATCATTAGAAGGAACTATAACTAGGTAAGACATGATGCAAGTAACAAATATAAATATAATATGATCATTATCTAATTGAATAATTACATGGTATGGTATTATATTCATAATCCAGCTAAACAATTGTACATGATCCAGTAGCCAAAAATTACACCTCATGAAACAACAACAAGGTACATGACCAAGGTTACATATATTATTTGCAGTCCTTGAACAATTTCACAGATAATAGCTTGTAAACTACATCCTCCACCTTGGTCTAATAAACATGTCATGAGCCCCAGAAGTAATCAGCTCCACAATTGGGGTTGTGACCACCCATCCAGGTTGCACAACATACTTTTTTGCAACTAGTAGGCTATCTGTATCTTACAAGGCACCAAAGTAGTCTTTAAATGCAAACTGTTGGTGATCCCATGAGTTCAACCATCATGATAACCAGGGTCCTGCATGCTTAACTAGAAAATTGTGCTACCAATGCAAAGGGAATGAATCTAACTTTGGGAGTACACAAAATGTCCCTTTTGGATTTCTAGTACACTTGTAGAAGCTATCATCTAGAAGAATGGTGCTTGATATGTCATAGAAAGGGGATTGCTCCCAGAGATACCATAGGTGCTTGAAAAAAATTGGTTTCCCATCAGAAATGGTGATATGTGCCTTGTCACAATATTCTTGATTGAAAAATCCTGAGATAACATTTAGGCCAAGAAAATACAACTTGAAGCACCGCAACAGGTTGCAACTCCATTGGGGGCTCCATATATATACGTCAAACCATCAAAAGCAACCCAATGCAAAAAAGTATTTGTATCCTCTGGAACCAAAAATATCATCACCATTGAGCCCTTCGTGGAAGTCTCATACTTGCTATGCATGAAGATGCCATTGGGACTAGAATAGCTGCTTTTCACTGTTGTGATGATAAATCAACACAACATTCATGTCTATCACAAGTGCATGTCATTCATCGTTCTGCATTCTTATTCTCTGGGATCATGTAATAGTCAAGTCCTAGGGGAGACAACAAAATCCTATTCTCTAAGTTCATGGGGGGTATTGCGATATTGCTGGTACGATGAATGATCCCTAGCTTTGCAACATATCTTTTTGGTGCTCTCCTATGTGAACCACATGCTATCTTTACACTCATCTTAGGCCGGTCTTTGAAAGGACCTTCTGTATACATGACCAATGCTAAGTTTTGGTCACCTATACAAAGATCGAGCTTGATCAAGGAACCTCTCTCCATCTCTCGCTCTCCCATTAAGTTAACACATGTTTACACACGGGTGCAAATATCTACAACTCCCAATTTTTAACCTGTGATTTTACTAAGATACAATTCCCTGCCCACAGCTTTTAAGTTCTTTGAGGGGAGTGATGAGGTAAGAAGTCACAAACCTCAAATGCATGACAGTATAAGATTAATGTATGATAATGAAATTATTTTAAGGTTATGAACTTTGTTTAGATGGAGAGCATCCGTAATAACTAGAAGACATTTAGACTACAATAAGAGACATCACAATACCAATGACTTGATTAAGATGTCATTTCATTACATGGGGTAAACCCAGATTCCAAATCTAAAATTTACAATCTCTTATGGGCCCGTGGGCAGTGCATACTTGCTTTCAGGTTAGTTATAGGACTTGCATCCTTCTCAGGGACCTTCTCAGCATTACTTGGTGTTCTAGTCCTTTTGCTCTGGTAGTAGGAATTTGACCAATTGATGGACTGGCCTCAGTTGCATTGTTCTATGTGGTCTTGTGCATTGTCAGTACCTTTATCCAATGTTTCACAGTCAAACAGTCTAGACTAGTCTCCTAGTTGGGAGTAGCATCTCCTATAGTTGTGATTGCATCTATGAGATCATCCAAAGATGCCTATGCAGGTGCATCACCCATATGTGTGTCTGTTCCATCTTCTAAGTCCACCACTTTTACAGGAATCTGCATAGACCTTGGGTTGCTCGACAAAGGTGTTATCTCATCATCAATAAACATACAATCATGTTCTCTTCTGACCTTTTCTGATGACCTCACCTATTCATTATCAAAGACAACTTTCCAAAAAGGAGAATGCGGCTCATGTCCTAGGCTAAGGCCAAGAATCTTCTCATGGGCTGTGCTACCCAAGAAAGGTGTAGGCTCACCACCATTAAATGCTTGTACAGGTCCAAGTACTCCAGGCTTGTCTGATGATCCTACCTGTGAATTATCAACAAAGATTGCCTCCACAAAACATGCCAAATTTCAAACAAATATTTTATCTCGGTGCAAAAAACACATGCAAACTAATGGAAGAACACATTTAGTAATCATGTAGTCATGCACAGACAATGTAGAAACCAAGCACTACCAAAAAATATACAAAGCACTCCCTTAAAACTGTCACAAAGCACATGATGCACTTGTAAAGCCCATGCAAAGCATATGTAAAGAAGTCCAAAAGTAGAAAGTAGTGGTCAAGCAGTCTTAAAGAAGATGTAAAGCACTCCATGGATAGGAATCAGTGCTAAAGAGCTACCAATAACCACTCACAAAAGCATTGACAAAATCGAGCTTTTTGAAGGAAACCAAACAAAAATCTAAACCTAATGCTAAATTATTGCCAAACCAGTCACAAAAGCACTCACAAAATCAAGCTCTCACAAAGCAGTGCCAAAGCTTTTCAAAGCAATGGCTGTTTACATGGAAGGCAGTTTCAAAAACTAAGGTAGTGGTAAAGTAGTCATAGGGCACTACAAAGCATTGAAAAGCACACATACAAAGCAGTGCTAAACCAGTGAGACCCACAAAGTACATGTAGAGTACTTTGCATATTCCATGTAAAGTAGTCTACAGATGCAAAGCAATGAACAAGCAGTCAGAAAGCACTGCCAAACTAGTCACAAGCAGTGCTAAAGCACTACGAAAGCACTCACAAAAGCAAGTAGTCACAAAGTAGTGCCAAAGCATACTAAAAGCAATGACTATTTACATGGAAAGTAGTCACTAAAAGAGAAAATAGTTGTAAGGCAATCACAAAGCACTGCTAAGCATTAACAAGCACACATAAAAAGCAGTGCTAAAGTAGTGAGACCCACAAAGCACATGTAGAGTACTTTGCATACTCATGTAAAGCAGTCTACAAATGCAAAGCAATGAACAAGCAGTCAGAAAGCAATGCCAAAGCACTACCAAACTAGTCACAAGTAGTGTTAAAGCATAGCAAAAGCAGTCACAAAAGTAAGCAGTCACAAATCATACTGAAAGCGATGACTGTCTATATGGAAAGTAGTTTTAAAAGAGAAAGTAATTGTAAAGTAGTCACAAAGCACTTCTAAGCATTGACAAGCACATGACATACAAAATAGTGCTAAAGTAGTGAGACCCACAAAGCACATGTAAAGTACTTTGCATATTCCATGTAAAGCAGACTACAAATGCAAAGTAGTGAATAAAGAGTTAGAAAGTAGTGCTAAAGCACTACCAAACTAGTCACAAGCAATGTTGAAGCACTGCAAAAGCACTCACAAAAGCAAGCAATCACAAAGTAGTGCCGAAGCATACTGAAAGCAATGACTATTTATATGGAAAGCAATTTTAAAAGAGAAAGGAGTCACAAAGCACTGCAAAGCATTGACAAGCACACATAAAAAGCAGTGCTAAAGTAGTGAGACCCACAAAGCACATGTAGAGTACATTGCATATTCCATGTAAAGAAGTCTACAAATGCAAAGCATTGAACAAGCAGTCAGAATGCAGTGCCAAAGCACTGCCAAACTAGTCACAAGCAGTGCTAAAGCACTGCAAAAGCACTCACAAAAGCAAGTAGTCACAAAGCAGTGCTAAAAGCATACAGAAAGTAATGATTATTACATGGAAAGTAGTTTTAAAAGAGAAAGTAGTTGTAAAACAGTCACAAAGCAGCATTGTTAAACCACTGAAAAGCACATGTAGAGTACTTTGCATATTCCATGTAAAGCAGTCTACAAGTGCAAAAGCAGTGAACAAGTAGTCAGAAAGCAATGCCAAAGCACTACCAAACTAGTCATAAGTAGTGCTAAAGCATTGCAAAAGCACTCACAAAAGCAAGCAATCACAAACTAGTGCCAATACATACTAAAAGCAATGACTGTTTACATGGAAAGTAGTTTTAAAGAGAAAGAAGTTGTAAAGTAGTCACAAAGCATTGGTAAAACACCATTGAAAAGCACATGTAAAGCATTACAAAAATAGAAAAATAGAAAGCGGTGGCGCAACCAGTCACAAAGCAGATATGCAATACATAAAAGCCAAATAAAACAGGGAGTGAGGCATACCAATTAATAAGCCTAAAACCATCGATTTTGCTCTGCTGTGGGAATTTTTTCCAAGCAACCAATCACCCTACAATGTGTGTCTTCCAAATACAGATTTACAAAACAAAATTGGTGGTAAGGATGGCAACACGCAAGCCACACACCACAATAAGTTATTTTCTATCAATTGTAAAGCAACATCCACCATAGGGCTATGCAACCGTAAGACACATCGAACCCTCATCTTCTATACTAGAAATTGTTGGTGGGGATGGGAAAATACAAAGAGGCTGGTGGGACTCGACTCTTTCCATAAATTTTTTGGCAAAATAATATTGTTGCTACCTCCTCTGAAAGATGGCATACTTTTCACGTAATTGCACTTGCATTTTGGGGAAAAAAAAAAAAGGAACTCGGGTAAACACAATGGACTGTGGAAACATCACAAAAAAACTTAAGGGCTGATGCAAATCGTATGATACATTTTATATAGTCTTACCTTTAAATCAAGTATGCTCTCCTCAAAATTTGGGGCTTATACTTTGAATCTAGGATCTCCAATGTGTTCATGAACGAGAAAATGTCTGCCTGCAATTTTTTTAAATGCTCTGGGTCAATTGAAGGAACCAAAACTTATATTTCATTTTGTGTTGCTTGAAGCTTTGTCCTCGATGTATGTATTGTTGTCAGCAAATTCTCTTGGCATACCCTATCTTTCCTGACCTTATCTATTGCATTTACAGCTGCATCCACCTCTTGACTTGCCTGGTCAAGTCTCATCTTTGCACATGCAAGACTTTTTGATTGTTGACTAGCTCGGGCATTGCGTAGGTTACTGATAGTGTGATGTGAGATTTAGGCAGATGAAGACTATGGCTCATGAGAAATAGAATGCCCCCACAATTTCCCCTCCTTATACCTCAAGGCACTTTTGACATCTTCCTCCATTGCTATTTTGGAGGGTTGATAGATTATTCCTTTGTTGGCATCGTTCAATTTTTTACTGGAGGTTACCTTGTTGTGGGACCGTACAAACCACACTTTCAATGAATTCAGCCCAGTTGATAGTGAAATCATCCTTTGTAGGGCCTTGTAATGCTCAAGGGAAAAACCTCGAGCAAATGCAATCCCAAACTGCATATTGGGGGGGTGCCTCCTGGTAAACCTGAAAGTGAAGGGCCAGAGCCTCTTATAGAAGGTCCGAGTCCCAAATACTTTTGGCCTTCAACCTGTAGTCCTTTAACTTTCGTGGCTGATTGAATAGTGAGCCATTCTCTTTGTGGAAGATCAATGTCTATAAGCCTTTAAGGGTTCTTCGCAACCATGCTAAGACCATAAACATCATTAAAATCTGCAGTAGTGTGATAGAATCTCTTGGCTTCAAGGTCTGTGGATGATCAAGGCATTCTTCTAGCACCCACTCAAAGAGGTAGAGACGTGCATTAAAAAAGAGAGTGATAGCTGCAATAGTTGAGCTAGAAGACCTGCGAGGGAAAGTAAATGGAGGTAGAGCTCATAACCTATGAAGTAGAGGCTTGACCTATGAGCTCAGGACTTGCGAGGGAGAGAAAAACGCGACAACCTCTAGAGAAGTAGTGCACAACAGAGCAACATCTCGAGGTAGAGAACCTAGGAGGGGAAAGAGAAGAGAGCTAGAGCTCGAAACCTACCAAGGAGAGGATTGAGCTGAGCTCAGGACCTACTAGGGAGAGGATTCAGCTGAGCTGGAGGACCTACTAGGGAGAGGATTCAGCTGAGCTGGAGACAAGGGAGATGACGTGACATGAGAGATGAAGTAGTAGCTACATTAATTAACTAAAGTAGTCAGATTACGAGTGTTATGGGATACATGTGCAAAATGCCCAATCATAATTTACGAGTAATTTACATGGCTGGTGGATATGTCACAAGCAAGCACCTCTTGAAAAGTGCTAAAATTATGCTTTTTTAGCACATGCTTTTAAGCACAAAAAGCATACCAACCAAACGTGCTTCCACCCAATTGTCACTGTCCTAAATGAGTGCACGGTGGGCAGAAATTGTTTTATTTTGCTAGTAGCTTGATTAGTTCAATTATTAGATTCATTATATGTGACTGCATTAAACTAGCCTTGGGGTTGAAATTATTTTGTTTTCCCATCAGTTGATTAGTTTAATTAGACCGCACTTTTGCATGTATTATGCTTTGTATTGTTTTCCTCATAGTAGTGTAAAAATGGGGCTCACTCTACTATTGTTCCAACATGGGTTAACAAATGGAGGTATATCTCAAGTTTATGGATCAGAATCTTGAAATTTTAATTGGGTAGAGGAGCTTTGAGCATTGTAAGACTTGGTACACTGGGAAACTCAAAGACAAGAATGTTTGTTGTTGCAAAATACACATAGACTTTGACCTAGCCCAGCAAGCTATGAATAACTTGAGATCTGGTTGTGTTGGAGCATTGCTCCATGGGGATGGATGCCCATGTCTCCCCAATGAATGCCCAGTTTGTAGGCCACCTGGATCTTCATCATGTGTTGCAAGATAGACTAGGTTTTGTAGCCTAAGTTCTCTATGGGAGCCAACCACATTGAATGCATTCATGGCACATGCAAGCAATACAGTCTAAGGCTAAAGAAGAAGACATTTCATCTCTATCCAAATCAAATGAAGGAAGACATCCATGTACTCTAAAATGGAGGGGATTTGAAAATGTCAATGTTGAAGGATCTAATAAAAAGAGATGGCTACTACCGTATAAGAGCACTCAATCGAGGGAGCTTATAGGTCACATGGTTCAATCCATCCCAAAATATGTGCTTCACAATTTCATGGCCAGCTAGCAGGATAAGCAGTTCAGGACATGCCTTGCTAATTTTCCCCATGACACTATTGTCTCTATCATAGATTTTGCTGAAAATTATTCATTTATTCATTTCAAGAACAAGATGAGATATAAAGTGCTCACTGGTACAACAAACAGATGACAATTCTTATGCATATCATGTACAGTCATTTGCTTGATTCTTCTATGGTGGATAGTTGATGCCAATCTGCTTGATGACTCATAGGAGTCCAGGTCAGTGCAATGCACATACCATTTCTATATTTCAGATGATAGGGAGCATGACACCTTATTTGTGCAGCATGCTTTTCTATTGCATTGAGAATGGATGAAAAAAGAAAATCCCCATGCGGGTTTTTGAAGAAGTGAAAGGAAAGCATGAAGTTGAATACGAAACAAGAGAATGAATGTAGAATGAAGAAGGGTGAGGTCCACATGTAGGCATCTCTACATGAGCCACCAAGCTCCACAATCATCTCCTCAATCAGCTCCTAGAATCTCTCAATCATCCTATGTGGCATCTGGCACCACCTAACAGTGCTTATGGGCACCTAATTGTGCCTCTAGTACACACACATAGAACCCAAGTTGTGCCTGGGGCATACATCTTGAGATATCCCCATCAAACCCCCCCTCAAGGGAATGCCTCAGGCTATGTCAATGATACATCTAGTCACATAGTGTCTCAAGCCATCTGATAGTGGTCAAGGATAAATCTATGGCTAGGATCTCATGCTAGCAAGGGTTCCCAAGGGTGTGAAGTGAAACAAAGGGATACATAAGACCCTCCAATGGTTGTCTCCCTTGCATGTACATGCACACAATGTCTGTACCATGGAGCTAAACACATACACATGGCCTACATCATATGGTGACCAAAGGTGTTTACAAAGAACACAATAGTTTATTCCATTCATTTTGGAGGACTATCCAGGCAGAGTACCTTGACTCAACATAAAAGAGAGATCTGGAGCATATGTGGAGCTGGTTCAAAAAGCATAATCATCATAGGAGGCCTCATCTTGTGGAGGCACATCAACTGAAAGTAAATTGGTAGTTTTTGATTTTGTAGTTGCTTCCTTTTTGGCCTTACAAAACTTTTCATGGTGATTGTTTTTGCCACAATATTTGCAAGGATTGATCTTGAAGCAATCTTTTGAGAGGTGATTAGTCTTCCCACAATGTTTGCAAGGTTGAAACTTGCCCATTTGAGTTTTTATAGCATAGGTTGTGTCATTGCCTCTCTGGAGTTCCTTGTGCCTTTCTTCTTCTTGAAGGGCAATAATAAGACCTTCAAGAGTAGGATTAGGAAGATTTTTCAATGTGGTGACAACATGATCATAATCTTCAGGCATACTTTTGAGCAATACTGCCATTGCATCATCCGTAGTGATTGGAGAGTTGATAGAATCAAGTTGAGTCATGAGACTTCGCATGTGATTGACATGGGAAGCCAAGGGAGTGCCACTAGCCATCTTCAATTCAAAGAAAGCAATCTTAAGTGACAATTTTGAGATGTGAGAGCTAGCACCAAAAAGAATATCAAGCTTTTGCCAAGCTTCAGAAGGAGACTCCATATTAGAAATGTGTTGAATATAGTCATCTCCTAAGCCAAGAGCAATAATGCCATAGGCTTTCTCCTCTCTAGTAGGATCTCATGCCGGGCGTGTAAGAGCTGAGGATTCTCCAGCATTAGAGGCTATTGAAGAAGAAGTTGAAGTAGGTTTGACAAGCCCCCAGAGGTTTTCCCTCATCAATGCAAACTTAACTTTCATATGCCATGTGTGAAAGCCTTTACCATTGAACTTATCAATATTCAAGAAGGTAGCCATGAGAGGGTCTAACCCAAAATGGGCAGTGTCTACTCTCTTACAAGGCTAGAAAAAAGCTTCAAAGTACAAGCATTTGGTGTAGCAAAGACTTGTAACTAAATTCCATAATAAAAATCATAATGGAAATGATACTTCAACTTGCATGCTTCATAGAGGTGGCTAAATGAAAGTATTCCAAGCGAATCCAGGTATAGCAACCTAAAGGAAAGTTGTAGCCACAATTGTACTGATGCTATTCAACACTTTAAAGTATCAAAAATGCCAAAGTAGCATCTAATGTAGCACCAAGTTCACAACACTATCAAAACTGTCCAAAATAGAGGCCTGACCTTGGAGGGCTTGTATCTCACTCTTCAAGGCAAAGAAAAGAGGGCTTTCTAGGTAGAAATAAAGCTGGTATACTAGAGAAGAGCCATTGAAGAGGAAAGTCGAAATGCCACATCACGTCGCCATAGCCTGACAAAGTGCAGATTGTACTAGCCTAATCTATCACTTAATGAGCATAAAGATCACGGAGGGTCAAACCAAATACGAAAAGCCATGGGGAGAGAGACAAGAAGTATGAAACACTCAATCTATTGGAATGTGTTATATCAACAATACATGATAGGCCTCTTATATAGAGAGAGCCTTTAGAATAGTCAAACCATGTGGGATCCTCTCATCCACATCTCTCCTTATGGATATCCTCAATCCACATCTCTACATCATGTAGTCCACATCTTAGGGTGGCTACTTTAATACATTCCTATACCATACCTTAGCCTCTAATTATGTGCTCATGGCACCACAACTTTCAATATTGGCAGTGTCTAATTGCTAACAATGATTTTGATCTAACAAGCACATAGAGCTAAAAAAGACGATCACTTTTCCTTTTTGGAGCATGTGCAAATTCCTCCTGGATTGCAAGTTACGCCTTGTCGAAGTTTTTGTGAAGAGAGGGCCTTGATGATGTGGCACAAGAGTTCATATGCTCCTTACAAACTATGCTTAGTAGGGCTTTTGTGCTTGGGAGGCACTGCTGACTGTGCATGCTTATGCGGCATTTAGCTAACCTTAACCCTAACCATGGTAGGTTGAGTTGACTAGACTTGGGTCTTATGTGCCACGTGTCTATTTCTTGATTTACCTTCCTAACTCATGTTTGGATGAACCTAACCTTGGTTAAGCTATGGCGATTGGACTTAACCTAAGTTACATGGGCTAACCATAGTAATGAACCATGGTATAGTCTTATCCTCCCACGTGGCTTTTTCTAAGGTTTAGAAACCTTGGAGAAGGCATGGATCAATTCGGGACAGAGATGGCGACGAAGACCAAAGACATCATCAAAGGTGATGCTTCGAGGTCGCTTGCATGAACGTTCGTGAACGAGCTTTACTTCTCTGTTGGGTTGGGTTGAGGAGCTCCATTGAAGAAGGCATTGCTATCTAGTGGAGAGCTCGTAGGCGGCTGCTGGAGCTATGGTGCAATGAAGCTTGCAGGAAGCTGGGAGCCGCTCTCACTGAGGCCTATTGTTATAGGTCACGGGTGGTGCTATAGGAGTCATTGTGGTAGATGGAAGGAGCCTCAAGCAGCTCACTGGGCATGCAACTGGAGCGATCGAGTGCTGAGCCAAAGTCATGGAAGATCAGCCTGTGTGCGATGGAGATTGTTGTTGTCGATTGTTGTGGCTGCAGTACAAAGGATTAGTGCAACGTGAAGCTCATGCACATAGAGGCACTGAGCCATATGCTAGCCCATGATCTTGAAAAGGGCACTTGTGTTGGGCAGGTGAGGGATGAGTAGATCTCCGTGGGATGCTGCCAAAGACCAAAAAAGCCACATGCATTCCTTCTTGACAATGCTTTTTTGCTGCATGTCGGACTCATAGAGGTAGGAGAGGCTTCTCCTTGCTCAAAATTGTAGTGTTGACTCACCATGCGGGCCACTAGCTTCTTGCCTTTGGGGTCCCAAGTCTAAGAAGGTCGAGATGGCACCCAAGAAGTCTTGTATTGCTACTTCAAAGACACCGAGGGATTCAAGAGCGTATGAGCCTTATTCTTGAAGGGCCGCTCATCATGCTTCGCTAGAGCCTGAGCATTGTAGAATATTTGTAGTTGATGAAGGGTTGTCATGAGCTTGTTCACTGGTGATCAAGTCAAAGAAACGACCACAACCAGTGAGCTCTCCGTGTCCAAGCTTGCTCTTGCAAGAGAATCAAATTGTAGCTATGTGCACACGATGGACTATTCCAGCCACGCTTCATCCATTTCTTGTCTTTGCCTCACTCTTGATCGTTCCTGAGTTGACCATGGGAAAGGTGGGAGGACATACTGGGTACCAGAATGATCTTCAACTAGAGGACTTGGTTGTGGAAGTTGCATCTTGGGAGTACAATGTCTCTTCTCTGACTAGAATACTCTCACCAAATAGACACTCAAACAAAAATGGACCTAAACCTCTTTCTAAGGAGAAGACAAATCTTTCAACGAAAATCTCTCAAGACTTTAAAGAACTAAAACTAATCTAGACTTAGACATAGCTAAACCTACTCTGATACCATGACAAAGTGCATACTAGCCTAATCTATCACTTAATGAGCATAAAGATCATGGAGGGTCAAACCAAATACGGAAAGCCATGGGGAGAGAGACAAGAAGTATGAAACACTCAATCTATTAGAATGTGTTATATCAACAATACATGATAGGCCTCTTATATAGAGAGAGCCTTTAGAATAGTCAAACCATGTGGGATCCTCTCATCCACATCTCTCCTTGTGGATATCCTCAATCCACATCTCTACATCATGTAGTCCACATCTTAGGGTGGCTACTTTAATACATTCCTATACCATACCTTAGCCTCTAATTATGTGCTCATGGCACCACAACTCTCAACATAGCCAGGAGCTTGATTGTCGACTAGTTTTTTGTCTGTTTCTCCTCAAATGCTTAACCAAACGAGCTCAAACTTCATCAGCAACTTGCTTGTAGTGTTGCCCAACTCGTGGTTAGAGGAATTATCAAATAGTCAAGGCATTGGGTAGAATTGTGTGAAAGTTCACCGAGCGAAGAAGCTATCAGCACGGGCGTATGCAAGAATATATTTCTAATTGCTTGCCACCAGGAGGTTGCCCATATTCAAGGATGCTTGGTCTGAAAGGGCTCTGGGAATGGTTGCTTGTAGGTAGAGAACAAGCTCACACAAAATTTTGGAAGGAAAGAGGAAAATGGCATAAGAAGAAGAAGAAGAAGATGACATGGCATAAATGGGCTCAAGGAGGATCATAGTGCTTTGATACCATGTTGAAGAAGTGAAAGGAAAGCATGAAGCTGAACACGAAACAAGAGAATGAATATAGAATGAAGAAGGGTGAGGTCCATATGTAGGCACCTCTACATGAGCCACCAAGCTCCACAATCATCTCCTCAATCAGCTCCTAGAATCTCTCAATCATCCTATGTGGCATCTACCACCACCTAACAATGCTTATGGGCACCTAACTGTGCCTCTAGCACACACACATAGAACCCAAGGTGTGCCTAGGGTATACACCTTGAGATATCCCATCATGGTTGTCCAGGTCAGTGTGATGCACATACCATTTCTATATTTCAAATGATAGGGAACATGACACCTTATTTGTGCAACATGCTTTTCTATTGAATTGAGAATGGCTGAAAAAAGAAAATTCCTATGCGGGTGTGGTTAGATGCCTCTCAATCTAAATCAACCCATGGATTCTACTTTGTCTCAAGGTTCAAATTCTTCTATACACTTCTTGGATCGGAACGATCGTGCATTTCTTCTCCCCTATGTTTTGAAATCGATCAAGCCATGTTGGTCCTTTTGATTGACAACATCTTCGACATTGTGTGCCCAAGCCATTTCTCCTTTGTTTTAGGGGACATCAACATAGTTAATGTCGTCCTCTTTGCAACTACTAATTGATCTAAGCTATGCACCCATTTTACTTTCTTTAGGCCATTTCTCAGGTTAGAGAGCATTGCCTCTTGGGCATGCATTTCTTGAGTGTTGTAGGGTTGTTACTCTATGAACTTTAGGGTGCTGGCTAAAGCTTATGAAGACTCGAGACTGGTATTCACTTGAAGGGCCTGATGTTGCTGCCTCAAATGCTCCCACCAATTGTGTCTCCATAGCTCGTGTTCTTTGCTCTGATGGTAATGATCGAATGTTGCATCTGTAATAATTGATTCCTGTTGATACTCTATAAGGAGCCTTCTTTCTTCTCATTGTTTCTCCCTTCCCAAACATTGCAAAAGTGTTTTCCGTTGCCAATTAAATACCATGCCATTGCTTTCCTCGACTCGCAATCTGCTCCCTGTGCCTTGACCAAGCTTTTTGTCTTCTTGTCTCACAGCCTTTGTCTACTTCTCTTGTAAGCCATGGCGAGCTGCATGTTGCCATTAATGCCATGGCCATGATCAACCTAGAATAGACCTAGAGAAGATAGTGTAAGGTGAGCAAAGAATAGAAGACAACATACCCAAAAGAAAACAATGCCAAACCAAAGTCTGCACAAGGTTATGTCAAGGTGTGTGTGGGTTGTAGGGCAAGGGCAGGTGGAAAGTACTAAATATTTGAAGATGCGATGGACGTGAGGTGTGAAAATGCAAAATTTGTGAGAGTAGAAAAAATTTCAGCTGTTTGGTTTTCCTCCTCTAGTGATACACGTCAACAAAATTGGATACAGATTGGATATGCCAAACAAGTGCAATGTAGCCTAAAATGCTTCAAAACACAAATAGGCCAAAGGGCATGCTATCGGGTTTGATGCGGTGTATTATGAAATGCAATGACCTTTGGCATGCTTATGAGCCATATAGCAAGCAAGTGCATGGAAAAAGAAATAATTCAAAATTGTAAATAATGTTGGATGTATTAAAGATTCTTGCACATGCTTTGCACATTCACAAATTGCACATTTTCAACTTCTTCCATTTTAGGGTGAATCTAGATACCAATATCAATAACTATCAATGTTTTAATACCACCATGCAGTAGTCCCACTAGTTTGGATTTCAAATTTTCAATCCATTTTGGTTTTCAAAAAATCAAAAAAAAGTTATGGAGCGTGCCCTCAAATGGGTGTGCATCACTTTAGCAAAACATGGAGGCCTGTTAGCCCATACCTAATGTTCTCATTTAGTTGTGTCCTTGGTTTGAGGAGAATCTCACGTAGTGTACTTGTGAATGATTACTTGGTTGCATGTATGTACGGAATAAAATTTTGATGTTTTTGAATAAATTGAGCACTATATCTTATATCTTCAAGATGCATGCTTCACATGCAACATAACACTTGTAATGCTTTAATGGTCTTGTTCCAAATCATCATTCCATAATTTTCTGGTCTCTTGTTCAAGTTTGGAATGTGTATTACACTCGAAGACAAAGTTTGCCAAATTCCATTGAGCAATGCATAAGCTATGGTTCATGCAAGATACCTACATACAAAAATTTCCCTATACCTCACCAAAAATGGACACACCCAAGCAAACAATGACCCAAAAGTTGGAAGAGCTCAAGGAGAAAGTGGTAGAGTCGATGAAGTAGGCAAAGAGGCTGGTAAGTCAGTATGCTATTGCTGCTGAGTCATCTCCATTTATAGATTTTAAATTCTATCTAGATGATGATGTATCTAAAAATATAGTATGGTTAAAGAAGATGGAATTAGAAGGTTACCACAACTACCATTAGTGGAGGTGGCTGATTAATATGTAGGCCAACACAGTTTGCTCATTTATAGGAATCAGGGGGTTATGTAGCACCAAGACTGTCTGAGTAGGTGGTATCGCAAGTATTTAACTTACCATGGTATCTAGAGGCACCTAAAAAGGCAAAAAACGAAAATGCACTACATAACAGATGGTTGCAAAATTTGGAATGCCTCGTTCCACTAGATTTTACTATATGATTAAAAATTATAGAAACATAGTAAGAAAAAAGCAATTTTAATGGTTTTGGGAGTGCATTATGTTTCTTACAAAATCTGACTACATGTTAGAGTAAAATTATTCACTCATTCTTTCAGCAGAAAGTGGATGTAAATATAACTAGGTAGGGATAGTACATGCCTAAATAATGGGAGAAGGTTTGGGAAAGGAGAAACACAGAAGTGTTACACAGTCAAAGCTAAGAAAAAGCATGAATTTTTGAGTATGCAAACAGAGTTACACGGCTAGAACAACCTTTAAAAGAAGGTGATGATACTACTAGCTTAGACAAGATTCCACTCACAATAGAGGAAGGGGCCAAGTTGAAAGAAATTCGATACACAAACAAGGATATTGAGGATTCCTATAAGAGGGTTAAAATTGTTAAAGATGTGTTGTTCTCTCCATGTCAGAGTACTAATACTACAAAGAGATTAATGATGTTGAGATTCAAACAAGGGAATGCTAAATCAAAAACAAAGGAGGACAAGGGATCGGAAAGCCTAGAGTCATTGAATAAAGACAAGGATGTATTATTGTTAGAGCAAGGAAATGACAAAGAAAATGCCACTCCAAAAGAGAAGAAGGCAGTGGGAATAATAGGACAAGAGGAACCAGTCAAATGTAAATAATTCATCTTAATAGCATCACTAAGAAAGAAAGAGGTGCAGCATGAGAAAATTCCAATTTTGAATCTTCCTAAGGCACCTAAATGATAAAAGTATGCCTGAAGCAGTTTCTAACCAATAGGTGGATTGGGCACTAAGTCAAATTATATCTTCTGTTGATGTTTTGACTACATTCCATCAATGAGAAAGGCTAAGATCTCAAAATGAACAGATGTTGCTAGAGGAATTGGAAATAGAAAGACAGATGCATAAAAGCTACAGGGAAGGTCATGAGAAATTTACAAAACATATGCATATGAAGGTGACAAGGTTGTAAACTCAGATTGAATAGCTTATAGGTGAAAAGGCAAGGTCAACTCAAGAAAATAATCAATTACTACAACAACAAAAAGAGACCCAAGAGAGAGAAATAGCTAATATCTTGATGATAGGAGAATTGCAACAATACAATGCCGAGATTAAGGAGAAGATGGAGTAGTTGCAAAATTTATTGATTGCCAAAACTAGTATGGTTGAAGATATACAGAAGTGGCTACTAGAGGTTAAAAGCACCCTAATTGAACATTTGAATATTTTGATGGAGGGAAATTTAAAACTATCCATTGATCAGAATACAATATAAAAAGCAAGAGTGGATACATTGACAGAGCTAGAGACTTAGATACTTTGGAAGTAGAAGGCATGCTCATGAGCAGTAAAAGTGTAGAAGAGATGTAGAGAAGATTGTATGACTATGTGACTAAAATGTCGATGAACATAAAATAGAAACTGTTAGTTACACTTCAACAACCATTTAGGGAACATATCAAGAATGCGGAGTCAATCTGAGTGAATATACTACAAGAGCAACTGGAAGTCTTGCAGAAAGAGTTGTATGCAGAGAAGAAGTCAAAATAGATAATATTAGCAGCATCTATGTTTGAGTCGGGAGAGTCCCAATTCACAAAAGATGAATTTAGGACATCTAAAGAACAAGAGGTAGTCAGTGCACCTATTGCTAGGGTAGAGGCATACTATGCAATTGAAGAAGAGGAGGAAGAAGAAGATATTTAGACTGAGTTAACAATAAATACTCAATTCAATGATGAGAAGGAAGAGGTGGATCTACAATCATTTGCAGAATAGATACTATCAGAATTGATAGACAAAATTAGTGATATATCAAAACAAAGGAAGCAAGTAGGAATAGTGGGAACACAGGGAAAGTTGGAAAGAGATGCAGATGATGGGCTAGTTCCTTTGAAAAGAGAAATGAAAAACCAGCAGCTTGAGTTGCAGAAACAGGTCGAGAACCCAAAATTTCACCCACACTGATCTTTAAAAGATCAATCAATATTTTCTCCTTTTAAAATCATTACCAACTGTGTTTTTAACATAGTAATAGTTTTTTCAAACCAAAACCAATAGTGTTTTACACAGAAATAGATACACAATAATGTTTATATTTCATATATAGTTTCCATTTTTACTATTAAATAGAATAAAATTGGGTTCAATTTTTATTTTTTGTATGCTGTATAAGCAGATATGTGTACTAGTGGTGTAAATCTGGGTACTTCACCAAGTAATTTATGCTATATCCAACATAGTCTTGGATTGATGTGATGATTACATCATGAAGAGAGCTTATATGGCAAGCACTAAGATATTCTAATGAAAACATGTAAGTGTGTTCAAGTCTAGGAATTTGTTCCACAGTCCTATCCACCGGTTGTGCCAGTGTTAAGTGAATATTATCCGGATAGTATTTTAAATATATTCTAGCATCAGATATAAAGGATCACCACCTATTAGCTGTACCTCTTCAATCCACAATTGGAATTCTATGAGAGCCAGAATGTGATGTTTCGAGATTAAGAGTGTGGAGAACATTTTTTGGATTGGTTGTTGGAAGAAATTTTCATTCTGAAATGTATATTACTCCCTTTACATATTTTGATCTATTTTAAGCAGTTCAAATGGTGTTGTGAGTTTTAGATTTCAATAATGTATTCTCTACATTATCAATAATGTATTCTCTATCAATAAGGATGTCTTGTATTTCAGATATGAATTGTGCATTGTGCTTTGAGTATTTGTTGTTTTGGAATACTTTTTTGGGTTCCAGATAAACCCCAAAACAATACATGATATAAAAAATGAAAATAAGTAAAGTGCAATGCTATGATGGATTTCCTCCTACCACCTTCTCTCATGACATAGAATTTGACCATCGCTTGTTGCAGTTTCTCAACATCCAAGTAAACATTGTTGAAAGCCTTCATCTCAAATGATTGCAAACCATATTTCCTTTAATTATTTCAAGTTATTGTGCCCCTTACACAATGGTATCCTACAAGAATTCCTCTTGCATGTTGGTTTGTTTCTTACCTTAAAAGCGTCACATACTAAGGTGTGAGTAGCGGCTATGTAGACTTCTTATACTTTCCTAGAAGAGAAGACCTAAAAATTTTAAAAATAGTTGTGTAAGATTCACGACTTACACCAATAGCATCAGAAGCTCCAAGCATCTTCTTTGCATATACAATGCCCTTGAAGTCTTGCATCACCTCTTCAACAACTTACACATGCAGGCATTTGTGCCTTGGGTCCTTCACTATCCCAATGACATCAGTTGACTTCAATAAATTGGCTTGAGCATATGAACTGTCAAAATCATCTCTGTCCATTCTTGCCGTCATAACTTCCATGGAATTGTCTAAGAAGAACACAAGTTAAACCTAGCACAAACAATGTAGCACAAGAGAGTGAAATTTCAGTGAAACATTGGAGAACCAACCTTGTATCCTGGATTCTCCTCATTCTGGCACCCCTAGTGGGTGCCAATGCATCCATATATAGTCATTGTATTTTCCTGTCCTTTAATCCCAAAGGTGTTCCCTTCATCTTTGGGACAACATTCTTCTACCTTCTCTCTCATCCTCCTCTATAGCCCATTGAACTTGGGTTGTATATAGATATTTCCAAAGACTTTTTAGTTTTAGGTAGCTTATTGAGTGATTATTGCAATTCTAGTCACTCAAAGTCCAATCCATTGGCTTTATCATTCATGAAGATCCTTGTTGTGCCTTTGAAGCTCCTGTATAAATGTGTGGAATGTGACAATGGTACTATTCTTAAATGTGCTAATTGTTCTTCTTAGTCTCTAAACACGTCCCTTCCTTGCATGGCCATTGTCTGATCATGGCTCAATCAAGGTTCAATTGATTGCAATAACTAAAAATTTGAACATATCCATTGCCAACAAACCAAAAAAGCTCATGGATTGTATGGAACACATTTTTAGAAGTTCCCCAACTATGTGCATTTGTATATTGAGCCTCCAACTCTAAGTGGACTTGATATTTATTGGAGACATCCTCAAATGGTGCAATGAGTAAAGGAGTGTTGAGGTGTAGAGTAGGAGGCATGGCTAAGGGAAGGTGTGGAGTGGCATGTGTGAAGGGGCAACATGCAAGAGGGAGGAGGAGGAGGAGCAGGCAAGAAGGACAATGGATGAAGGGGTAGGCTAGGAGGAAGAGGGATGCAGGGGGGAGAACTAGCAGGTGTACGGGAGGCAGAGCAGGCATAGAGGAGGAGGAGCAAGCATGGAGGAGGAGGGAGGGGGGAGGGAGGAAGAGGGAGGGAGGAGGAGGAGGAGGAGGAGAGAGGGAGCAGGGGGGAGGAGGAGAAGGGGAGGAGGAGAGAGGGAGGGAGGAGAGAGGGGGAGGAGGTAAGTAAAAATTCAAATGTTCAAATTTCAAATTTCAAATATGGTGGCTCTCGGCTAGGTGTAAGAGAGGTGTAAGAGGTGGGGTCACTTGTGGGGTTAACCCACCTTGGGGGGTTAGGAAAACTTTGGACCCTACCATGGCCCTTTCATTAGGCCTAATGCATTTCTTAATCCATTCCCTACAAGACCCTCTTGAGATCCATTTCTACCCTAATGCCTAGTTGTGATGCTATAATGTCTCTATAATGTTGATAGTTCTTATTTAGAAAGAATAGGTGTGTTGAATGGTAGGCAAGGCTTAGGATCTATGTCCACCGATGCTAGGCCCAAATTCTCTATTTTGTAAGCACTATGTGAAGATTATGGAGTATATTTACCACATGTTTACCAATGCATTGATATCATTTTATTATTGCTTTGCCTCATGATAGAATGAACAAAATGAGGTGTGCACTACATGTTTGGTTCTGTGATCACCCAAGTGAAAAAGGCAACATCGGTTCAAATAAAATGCAAATGAGAGAGGTGGTTTCATTGCAATCTAGGCTAAATTCAAATGCATCTTCAAGAACATTGAGTCATATGTGAAACAAGAATTTGCCATGGATCTTTTGGTCACAAAGCCACGAAATAATCATCTATTGTGGGAGGCCTTGGGGACAATCACACGTATGAAACAAAGGAAAAGACTTAAAAGAGTGGGTGCAAATTGGATCTTGTTTCTTGGACAATTGCAAGATCAATACCATCATCATAAATTCAAAATGTCCACCATTGGACTAGGATCAAGTCTTCATCTAGCGAATTACATGCAGCCAAGTGGGAATTGATGCTCTCAATGGGTGCACTTAGACATTTCCATTAACTTAAGGAGTGATTCATTGTGGGTGCTTATGTGTATGACCCTTACATAAGGAAACATTTAACAATAGCTATTTTTGAACCAAGGTAGAAGACACTCATACTCAAGTGTTATTTTATAAGCTATTGAATGATCAAATGCAAAATAGAGGGTACGCAATTCTAGATTTTTAAAGACTAGTGGAAGATATATGGTCGGAGTAATTCTAGATAGTATACAATGGTGGGCTGCAAAAAGAAATCGAGGGTAGAGAAAGGACTTGCGGTTTCCATTGGGAGATGAGATTGGTTCAACATACTAGAAGGTTTATTAAGTCTCAATACCATGAAGAGCATAATCTATTGTGTAGAAATTGGAAGGAAGCAAGGGATGTTTTTATCGAAGCTATACTTATATATTAATATAAAATCTTGGTAGGCAAAAGTTTATCAAGCTACTATCTTTAGTTTCACAATATTTGTAGAACATACTACAATTTTATATATTTTCTTTTGAATTTTAAATAAAAAGTTGTAAATCTTGATGAAACTTTAAATTTGTTCTCATAAAAGTTTCAAATCTTGGTGATTTTTTCAAACCTTTATTTTTTAAGGGCATACAAACTTTTGAAACCAATATAAAAGTTTTGCTTCTTAACAAAATTAATAGGAAAAAATCATCCATGAAGGAAGGAACAACTTCCTTTGTAGAGCACTATGAGAAAAGGCTTATCCAATTTTGTTCTTCAACCCATGTGCAAGAGGGGGAGCTACCTACAGTTAACTCACATCAAGAGGAAAAGTTTGGCTTCATCCCTATAATTCATCTTTTAGGAACTAAACACTCTGTGTGAGGAAAGACAATGGATATTCAAGACACATTACATTCGTGAACCAAACACTCTACACAAGCACAACCATGGATATGCAAGACACATGACATTGTATAATGCTTGCAGAGTAGATCTTGTAATGAGAGTACTTCATAGTAATCATTATATTTGGGCAACACTTGAGAATTGGCCTGAATTTGTAACTTTTCGATAAAGAAATTTTATGATGGGTCTAGTGAAGGAGGGAGAAATAAGCTTGTTGATCTAATGGATGCAGTACTTGAAGAGGCTGGGATATAGTACGAGATATTACAGACTAATAATAGAAATGGTATCACTAAGGATTAAAAGAAACATGACAAGCCCCAATGGCATCCCTGAGTAAGTTAGTCCATTGACCAACAACAGGTAGAGTGATGGCCCATGGGTAAAAAAGGAAGCCAACCAAGGCCAATGCATGATTGGATGTAGCCATTTCTTGTGAGTTCATGGGAATATATGCAATATGGATACCTTTCTCAATCCACAACTTATGCATTTATCAATGGAAATTGACAAGCTGTCTAAAATAATCCACACATTCTAACAGGCTTGAATCTAATTAGCATCAAAGCTTTACATAGTTGACATCTTGAATGAGATCATCAAACTAGTGCAAATGCTATAATGGCTATGAAGCATGCATCTTCGACTATGATAGGATATCCAAAATGCTTTAACAACATCAAATAATTGATCTACTCATATATGGAAGCAATTGTTCATTTGAATGTGCACTATTTGAGCTTCCCACAAACCACAGGAGGAAACCAATTGAGGATCTTTGCTGTGGTTTAGTATGTGTCTAATAATGTTTTGCAATTGTGTGCATACACTTGAGGGCACACTTAACAACCTTTTATAATTGTTGAATGGGCAAACTTTTAGAAAAAATGCACTCCACACTTATGGAGCTACTACATGGTAGCCTTAAACCTTTGATATTTGTTGATATTTGTAGTTTAATTCACCCAAAGATGGATGCAATAGAAAAAACTCAATTGATACATGTGCAATGCTCTTTGAATAAATCTAACATTATCTATAATTTTGCATTGATTCTTTTTGAGTCACTACCTCACAAAGAGGCCCATAAGCATGGAAAAGGTAGTTCATTTATCAATCCACAACATCAAACTTGCTAGAGAGCCATTTTCCCAACCATTTTGGGTCTTTTTGCACTTGATTAGGGCGCAAAGTTGGTGATGTGTAAAGACAGGTGGCAAAATACGGTTACAACTTTTTCTCAAAAGTTGACATCTCTTAATTTTGCTTTCAGGCTTTCACTTCTCCTGCACTAATATATCCCAAATAAACTCAAGACACATTATTTTAAATCCTTTAAAAAAATATAGATTCATGTATTTAAATGTATGATGATGTTTAGTTTACATGGCTCATGAGCTAGCTTGGCAATAAATCACTAAGTTCCAAAATCACATACAGTGATGGTGAAAACTCATGATGACAAAGTGGGCATATGTTACTTCCTCACACAGTTTGTATCAAACCAATAGAGTGAAACCTAAACAATATGTGGTATAAATCCTATAGATGCATCAAAAGTCTTTATGGCGAATAATACATCATCATAAGCCACAGTTAGAATTGCCTCCATTGGAATAAGTTGGTTTGTAATAGGATGGTGGTTTATAACCACTGACAATGTCCTCTGAATGTGGGGTTATCCTACTTGCAACATCTAGCTGATTATTTCAAGGAATCAAATGCACCAACAATTGTAGCAATGGCCCCGCTCAAATGATTTGTTTGTTGATGCATAGTGTTGATGGAGTTGGCATTGGTTCATACACTTTAGGTGTTTTTTTGCTACCATATGACCTCTCAGACCTTATCAAGCTTTTATGCTTTCGTTTTCATCTTGATGTCTTTGCCATCACATATCCTCCCTCTAGCCTTGAGCATCCTCTCATTTGAACTCTGTGAAAGAGAGTTTTTTCACGCATTACCCATCCACACTAGATTACGATGATGCCAGTGAAACAATCTATGATCAAGTGTCACACTGACACTTAATTGTTGCCTATGGCATGAGTGATCAAAGCCTCTTCTTCAAAGGAATCTATGTCCTTGTGGGCAAATATCTTCTTTTCTAGGTGTTTTTGTTTCTAGCAGGGTCCAAGACACCACCAGTCCCTAGCAATAAGCATTGCAATACATACTTAAGAGGGAGGCTACATTGCATCATAGGGATACTTGAAAATTAAGACAATTGATGAAATTGTGCACCCCTTCTTCCAATATCTCTCTAAATACATTGGTTTCAAGAAGAGTGCTAGTAATGCGCCATGGACCTTCGTGGAAAAAGCACGAGATATGAGGATAGGTGAGAGGTGGATTGGTTTAGTATGTTTGCACACAAATTTTGAGCTCTAGTTGTAGGAGGTTGCCAAAGGCCAAGCTCGCTATAATCTTGGGCCTCATTTGCATACAAACCAGTTCTGTATTTGCCTTGCTTGGGACAAGTTGCTTGGCCAACAATACCAAGCACACAAGTATGTCGACATGCCCCCTAGTCCATACCCATGCTCCTTTGGTTCCCCTTTGGTTACCAAATACTCTTCCTATACCTTTATTACCAAATACTCTTTTTCTTCCCCTTCCATTACTAAATACTCTTCATGTACCTTCTTCTTTGGATAGTGGCAAGGTTGTTTAGATGGTCACCATATATGGAGTGGTGTGTATCACTGGTGATGGTTAGCACTAATTTACCATTAGCACTAACAATGGATAAGACTAATTTATGCATAGCTTTTTGAAGGTGATCAAGCTTGGATAGCTTGAGATAGTGCAATTTGATCAAGTTTAGTGTTAGACAAAGTAGAATGTGGAGCAACTATTGCTCAGAGAGGTAGGTGAGTGACTTAAGCTGAGATGAGTAAGAGAGCTATACTTACCACTTGTTGCATTAGCATGACTCCATAATTATGACTTTGTAATGGTCTACAAATACATTTTAAATAGTAATACAAGGTGGGTTGATTCATGGTCCACTCTTTTTATTGTCTATTTATGCATTTGTTCCCCCATTCCCATATGTTTTTGTGCATGCGGGCAAATGAATCATGTAGTTGATGCTCATTTTCCCATATCTGAGCACCAATAGGATGATAAGTGCCAAACAACCCACATGGAATGCAAGAGAGGGCATCTTCACACTAGGTGAGCAACATTTACAAGTACTCGAGCACCACATAGTCGCTAAGCACCAAGTCATCACTGGTCAACTGAGGGGTGAGGGCGAAAGACCATCAACATGTAAGGGGTCACCTACTTAGTTATGTAAATGAATCTATTCCACTTTGACATGCTCTAGGGCCACCTTCTTGTCAATTAAAACATAAACTAGAGGCAAAAGGAAAAAGGCAAACAAGATCGATTTACAAAGTTAGAAAAAATAGATCCAATGCTCGATATCTCATCATTCCAACACAATCTTAAACTCCTATAATACAACATTGCATAAGTAGTGAGCATAATTTGTATGCATCAACATGCTGCAGTCACACCTTGAACTTAGTGTTGAGATTGGTTCAAGTATGTGCCATGGTTTAAAGAGATTATACATGATGCTCATGAGCTTGTTCAATTTGTATAATTCCAACCAATGAATCAAGAAAATATATTGTTCATGAGTTGGGTTTAGAATGTTATAATTGTTTACAAGAATAAGATTTTGCATGAAGTTTTTCACTTATAATCAATGATTAAAAAATAAGACTCTTTTTATTGAGACGTTCCATGGTGAAATATTTCAAAGATGGATGTTCAAGCCAAGGAATAGAGTGATTAGAAATGAATGCAATGATATAAAAGTAAAGATAGTGTCACTTGAGTTATGGAAGCCTTTCGAGGATTGCTTGAGGACTGCATGATGATAATGATGCCTATCCTAATTGCACTGTGAGCTCTCAATTAAAAGAATCCCACCATTGGAAAAGATGTGATGCACTTTTGGAGCATAGAGCAATCACTCATTTCCAAAAATCCATCAATGCATCTAGACGAGCAGATCGTCCTAGTGTTAGGTAGATCATTAATTTGGAGTGGTGGAATATCAATTCTAAAGAGGCTCCTAGAGTCATGAATGGATTCCATAAGGTGGCTCAAGCATATTACCCATAGGATTTACCAGGTGTTGTAATGAGCTAGGTGTAAGGAGGGTGTATTTGCATTCACCTATGTACAAGCATTCTTCGAAGCTACACCCGCATGGAAGTGGTTGGATGATGAATGATGGTAGTTGCAAACCATGTCATCCACAAGGTGAATTGTAGCCTAATGAGGCTTCTCTAAGTTTTTAAGGCTAACTTTTAGTGCTGCGCATTTGATTAATTTGCCCAAACATACAGCAAGGCTAATTTTTAAAGCTTTAAATTCGATAAATTTGCCTTAAACGTGGTTGCAAGGATACTATTTATAACTCTACATGGGAAAATATTTGACCATTGACCTACACTTTCATAACCATGCTCCCCCCTTATTTTTTACCATGACCATGCTCCAACTTAGGTGCCAAAAGAATTGGAGCCACTATAAGTAAATCTGAAAGACTCCTATAAGATCAAGTTGAGAAGGATCTTGAATTATTGAAATCATAAAATGTTAGCTACCTTAGCAGATTTGGGATGTAAGAAGCAAGATCCAAAATGGACATATGATATTTCATGCCTTGTAAAGAGATTTCTCACATCATTAAAATTGGGATTGCAATCCAAACAAATGAGAGAGAGTAAGAGGTAGAAGGTGACACTGCCAATGAGGATGATAAGGAAGACTTATTGGCCTTCCAAACCAGAGTGATGACCATTATTTTTAGTTCCTTGATGAATTTTAAAAGTTGAGTAAAATTTTAAACTCTTTTGACAATCAAGTAAATGTTATGGATGTTGAAGTTACTTTTGGGATGTGTTGGCTCATTTGTTTTGAAAGTTTAAACTTAACTCAAACTTAATTAGAATTTACTTTTCAAATGAATTCTTTTTGGTTGTATTCAACAATTAAAGAGACAAATGTTTTAATCTAGCATGTTGCCCAACCACCTTAATCGTACTATATACATTCCTTCTTTCAAGTTCTAGACATTATCGCTAGAGCCAAGCTTGTGACTATAAATAGTAGTCAAGCAGCAATACCGTATGTTGATATTTTCAAGGCACAAGGGTTGATCCAGTGATGATGCACATTAGATTAATTTTAGATGTGTGAATATGGTTTGGATTTGGTCAATGATTGTTATGGTCTTTTATAAGGATTATGGAAAAAATCCAAAAAGTCGATTGATGCAACTTGCAAAAAAATTTACAGTATTATTTCTATCCTCCTGCAAGATGCTAATCATATCTTCATGAGAGGTTACACTACAAGGCATAGGCCATTTTCCGACGGAAATACCGACGCTTTTTACATTAAAATTTTTTTTTTTCACGGGCGCAAAGGTCGCTATAAAAGTCGTTAAAATCGTCGGAAAAGGAGCGTCGCTATAAACCGTCGCTATATAGCGACACTGTTAATCGTCGCTATATAGCGACGATATAAACGTCGCTATATAGCGACGATTAACAGCGTCGCTATATAGCGACTCTGTTAATCGTCGCTATATAGCGACACTGGTAAACGTCGCTATATAGCGACGATTAACAGAAGGTAAAAAAAATGGTTAGTGGGGCTAAACAGGGCCAAAAGGAAGCCCTGTTTAGCCCCACTAACCATTTTTTTTTTTTTGTAATTACAAAAGAAAGTTTTTTATAACAAAATTTCCCTTGCTTGCAGGGTGATACAAAATTATTCTTGTGAACGATGAGGAAGAAATGCATATACATATACAACTGTTTGAAACAAAATTACCCTGTGAAAGGGCGATACAAAATGGCTCTAACGAGCGGATATGAAAAATGCTACTACCACTACTAATCCGAATCGTCTTGTTGGGCTGTTCCCTGGTCCTCGGCACCTGCATCTTCTCCCTCGTCCCCGACACCTGCGTCTTCTCCTTCGTCATCGGCACCTGCGTCCGATCCTTGCCCCTGTTGATCGCTCGTCTCTGATGATGGGACGCTTGAGCTTTGACCCTGAGAGTGAACCATATAAATCGAAAATTAGATTGGAACTTAAATTAAAAAGTGAGATTACAAGCAGGAGTAAACTTATACCGTGCGAGCAGCCACCTCAGCCCAATCGACTGTCGCTCCCATTGCCTCTTGCTCAATGAACCACGGCTTGGTTCCTATCCGAAATGCGCGCCGCGTCTCTGCATCCGTAGGAAGACGACCCATCGCAGCTTGCTGTGGATCCAATTTACGAGAGTTAGAGTTAGCTAAAGTGCATGTAATATGTAAGTAAAACAAATAGAACAATACATTAAATGGAAAGAAGTAAACTTACCACGGTTGCCTCGAACGCATACCGTCCACCTGCACCAAAGTGCGAAGTACCTACGACATCCAGCCGTCTCTTCGCAGCCCTCCTCTGACCCTCGAACATTTCAGGATGGTCCCTATTCTGCTTCTTCAAGAACTTCCAATCAGCTTTGTCTGCCCAGCTGGGTTTAGACAACCCCTTTGTAATGGAAGTACGCATGGTTGATCTGCGATGCTTTAGGACCAAACCCATGCGCTCGAGCATATAACTGTTATTAAACTCCACATTTGGCGGATTAGGAAATCTGAGTTTTAACTCATCGATCACCGCCTGCTTCTTTTGGCCATCTTGATACCGCCAATCGATATTTATGCCGCTCTTGAAGTGATGACTCATCAACCGCCTCATGGCGGCCATCACTGCTTTGCCCTTTTTGTCTTCTATTATCTCTCCGGCAGATGTGATTTGATAGGAGAGATCCCCTGATGAGTAAGGGGGACTGACAAATGCAGAGTCTGAAGGAGTGGAAGCTGCGCGACCGCTTCCGGATCGAGAAGTAGCTGTGGGAGTAGGAGAGGGAAAGGGACCTGACTGATACTGTGTCTCCGGACCAAGTGGAGACCTAAAGGAGCGTGAGTGTGCTGACTCGTCTACATCTCCTGAGTCAGCACAACATGAGCCGCCCATCCTACTCTTCCTTCCCTTGCGGGAGGCATGCGCAGGTGATGATCCCGCGGTCGAAGGGGCGCGAGGGGATGGCTGGGCTGTACGTCCACCCGTCAGTGTAGGGGAAGGAATTGCGGAGGTCCTCTGAGAGAGCAGAGAGAAGAATCTCGCTGCCTCCTCATCGCTCATCTGCGCTACAAACTCGTCGGGAGTCCCAACAAAGCCATGCGCGGCTAACAAAGGAGTCCCCTGAGGGGTAGTCGCAGTGCTACGTGGAAGAGGGGTCGGACCAGGGGTAGTCACAGTGCTAGGACCGAGAGGAGTCGGACCAGGGGTAGTCCTCGGGGTAGTCGCCTGAGAGGAATCAAAGTCCTCTGGAGCATATAGATCGTGAGCTCTCCTCCTGCGAGGCTGTCCGTACTCGTCGGATGAGCGACGTGATCCCATGTCTAACATAGACACAAACACGAAAACAGAAAACAAATAAACAAACATGAGCATTCTCATAGGCATAGGCATAGGCAAGAAGAAAGAAGAGGGAAAGGAAAGAAGAGGGAAAGGAAAGAGGGAAAGAAGAGGGAAAGATAAGAGGGAAAGAAGATGTAAAGGAAAGAAAAGAATGAGAACGAGGAAATAGAGAATGAGAGAAAGGGAAAGAGATGAGGGAAAATAGAGAATGAGAGAAGGGGGAAATGAGAGAAGGGGGAAATAGAGTGGGAAATAGAGAATGAGCTTATGCAGAAATAGAGAATGAGCTTATGCTTCTCTCATTCTCTATTTCCGCATAAGCTCACGCATGTGCATGAGCTTATGTGGAAACTTAAGCATAAGCTCATGCACATGCATGAGCATAAGCATGAGAAGGATGAGTTTCCGCATGCTTATGCTCATGCGGAAAAAGAGAAGGAGCTTATGCAGAAAAAGAGAAGGAGAGAAGCATCTCTCATTCTCTATTTCGGCATAAGCTCCTTCTCTTTTTCCGCATGAGCTTATGCTTATGCTCATGGGTGAGCATGAGCTTATGCTCATGTTTCCGCATATGCGAAAATAGAGGAGGAGAGAAGCATAAGCTTCTCTCATTCTCTATTTCCGCATATGCTCACGCAAAAGAGAAAGAGAAAGAGCTTATGCGGAAAGAGAGAAAGAGCTTATGCGGAAAAAGAGAATGAGATCTGCATATGCTTCTCTCATTCTCTATTTCCGCATAAGCTCCTGCGGAAACTTCCGCATAAGCTCATGCTCATGAATAAGCATAAGCTCATGCTTATGCTCATGCGGAAATAGAGAAGGAGCTTATGCGGAATGAGAGAAGGAGCTTATGCGGAATAAGAGAAGGAGCTCATGCGGAAACTTGCGGAAACTTGCATGCGGAATAAGAGAAGGAGCTTATGCGGAAAAAGAGAATGAGAGAAGCATATGCTTCTCTCATTCTCTATTTCCGCATAAGCTCTTGCGGAAACTTACGCATAAGCTCATGGACATGAATGAGCATAAGCATGAGCTTATGCTTATGCTCATGCATAAGCATAAGCTTATGCGGAAAGAGAGAAGGAGCACTTGCGGAAAGAGAGAAGGAGCACTTGCGGAAACTTGCGGATAAGCTCTTGCGGAAACTTGCGGATAGCTTATGCTTATGCTTATGCTTATGCTTATGCTTGCGGAAACTTGCTTATGCTTATGCTTATGCTTATGCTCATGACAAGCTCCTTCTCTCATTCCGCATAAGCTCCTTCTCTATTTCCGCATGAGCATAAGCATGAGCTTATGCTTATGCTTATGCATAAGCATAAGCATAAGCATAAGCATAAGCTCATGCTTATGCTCATGCGGAAATGAGAGAAGGAGCTTATGCGGAATGAGAGAAGGAGCTTATGCGGAATAAGAGAAGGAGCTCATGCGGAAACTTGCGGAAACTTGCATGCGGAATAAGAGAAGGAGCTTATGCGGAAAAAGAGAATGAGAGAAGCATATGCTTCTCTCATTCTCTATTTCCGCATAAGCTCTTGCGGAAACTTACGCATAAGCTCATGGACATGAATGAGCATAAGCATGAGCTTATGCTTATGCTCATGCATAAGCATAAGCATAAGCTCATGCTCATGCTCATGCGGAAAAAGAGAAGGAGCTTATGCGGAAAGAGAGAAGGAGCACTTGCGGAAACTTGCGGATAAGCTCTTGCGGAAACTTGCGGATAGCTTATGCTTATGCTTATGCTTATGCTTGCGGAAACTTGCGGAAACTTGCGGAAACTCATGCTTATGCTCATGCGGAAATAGAGAAGGAGCATAAGCATGAGCATAAGCATAAGCATAAGCATAAGCATGAATGAGCATAAGCATGAGCTTATGCTTATGCTTATGCATAAGCATAAGCATAAGCTCATGCATAAGCTCATGCTTATGCTCATGCGGAAACTTGCGAAGGAGCTTATGCGGAATGAGAGAAGGAGCTTATGCGCAAAAAGAGAAGGAGCTTATGCGGAAAAAGAGAAGGAGCACTTGTGGAAACTTGCGCATAAGCTCATGACAAGCTCCTTCTCTCATTCCACATAAGCTCCTTCTCTATTTCCGCATGAGCATAAGCATGAGCTTATGCTTATGCTTATGCATAAGCATATGCATAAGCATAAGCATAAGCTCATGCTTATGCTCATGCGGAAATAGAGAAGGAGCTTATGCGGAATGAGAGAAGGAGCTTATGCGGAATAAGAGAATGAGAGAAGCGTATGCTTCTCTCATTCTCTATTTCCGCATAAGCTCTTGCGGAAACTTACGCATAAGCTCATGCTCATGAATGAGCATAAGCATGAGCTTATGCTTATGCTTATGCATAAGCATAAGCATAAGCTCATGCTTATGCTCATGCGGAAATAGAGGAGGAGCTTATGCGGAATGAGAGAAGCATAAGCATAAGAGAATAAGAGGGATGCGGAAATAGAGAATAAGGGGGAAAGGAAAGAGAGAAGGGAAAAGAGAGAGGGGGAAAGAGAGAATATGCATAAGCATAAGCATAAGCTCATGCTTATGCTCATTCATGAGCATGAGCTTATGCGTAAGTTTCCGCATGAGCTTATGCGTTATGCATAAGCATAAGCTCATGCTTATGCTCATGCGGAAATAGAGGAGGAGCTTATGCGGAAAAAGAGAAGGAGCACTTGCGGAAACTTGCGGATAAGCTCTTGCGGAAACTTACGCATAAGCTCTTGCGGATGAATGAGCATAAGCATGAGCTTATGCTTATGCTTATGCATAAGCATAAGCATAAGCATAAGCATAAGCTCATGCTTATGCTCATGCGGAAATAGAGAAGGAGCTTATGCGGAATGAGAGAAGGAGCTTATGCGGAATAAGAGAATGAGAGAAGCGTATGCTTCTCTCATTCTCTATTTCCGCATAAGCTCTTGCGGAAACTTACGCATAAGCTCATGCTCATGAATGAGCATAAGCATGAGCTTATGCTTATGCTTATGCATAAGCATAAGCATAAGCTCATGCTTATGCTCATGCGGAAATAGAGGAGGAGCTTATGCGGAATGAGAGAAGCATAAGCATAAGAGAATAAGAGGGATGCGGAAATAGAGAATAAGGGGGAAAGGAAAGAGAGAAGGGAAAAGAGAGAGGGGGAAAGAGAGAATAAGAGAAGAGGGAAAAAAGAGAAGGGGGAAAATGAGAAAAAGAGAAGGGGGAAGAGAGGGTTCCTACGCCCATCACTGCAGCTAGCGCTTAAGGCGCTAGCTGCAGGCAAATGCAAATAACAAAAAGCTTAAATGGAAAGAAGAGGAAGCACTTACCTGTAAAAGTATGTCCCGCTCGGTGTAGTGGATTGGGCCCACAAAAGAGAGACTATGTCCCACTCGGTGTAGTGGACTGGCCCTACAAAAGAGAGAAAACAACCCATTTTTTCAAATAAGATGTTAGTGGAAAGAGGAGATCACAAAAGCAACTTCTTGAAAGGAGACAAGGAAAGAGAAGATTGAGGAGACAAGGAAAGGAGGAGATTGAGGAGAAGAGAAGGAAGAGAAGGAAGAGAAATACAGAAAGAAGAGGTGAGTTTCTTTCTTTCTTTCTTGAAATTTCGTTTTTTGTTTGAATCCTTTCTAATCAAGCATGAAAACTAGTTTAAAACTTTAGCAATACAAGTAGAAACACTCACAAAACCAAAGCTAACAAACAAACAACCTACATTGTTGAAAAAAACTCACCTTTTGAAGAACTTTCTTTCTGGAAACCAAAGAGGGAAAAAGGAGAGAGAGGGTGCACAAGAGGTAGGAGGAGGGTGAGGAGTGGGAAATAGGGTAGGAGGTTGCTTGGAATAGATGGGAGGTCAGTGAAAATAGGTGGGAGGAGATTTTGGAGAGCTTAGTTTAGAGATTATGAAAGCTTTGAGCAAAACGCCGCGGGTTTCGCCGTTTCGGGTTTTAACCCACAGCGTCGCTATATAGCGACGCTTATTCGTCGCTATATAGCGACGTTTTTAATTGAAAACGTCGCTATATAGCGACGTTTTCAATTAAAAACGTCGCTATATAGCGACGGAACAGAGCGTCGCTATATAGCGACGCTTACTGTTTGTTTTTTAATGAGGCCTCTTGTGACTCAAACATGCTATGCCTATAATTGTCAATATCTCCTCTTACTACATAGCCTTACTATATAGGATTTTTTGTTTCAATCCTTACTATATAGCGATGTCATTCTTTTTATATAGCCTCAAGAGAAGCTCAAATTAAACATGCTATGCTCATAATTGTGTACATCTCCTCTTCATGCTTATGTTTTGGTTTTATAAGTGTAGATGGAAGGGACGAGTGGAAGCTCATCCGATGATGCGCCAACGCCCGGGAGCACGAAGTGGCTTACGGAGAGGTTATATTGTCATTGCACTCATTGCAAGCGAGAAGTACGACATCAACGTCGTATTATCATGCGCCACTTGCGGATGTATGGGGAGGAGCCAGAACCAGTACCCCCCGTTGGTGTTGCACATGTTGATGGATCATCGGTAAGTCAAAGCTATTTAAGTTCGCAATCTTATTGTATACCCGGAATTAGAAGATCTTCTATTTACACGAATGAGCTTATGACAGGATGACGAGGGTGACGAGGGTACACATATACCTTCTCACTTTCAACAAGACTATAGTCTCCCAGATGACGACGAGGGTATGGTCGACATGATGGATTCCATTTTTAGGGGCACTACATCCCACGTACACGTGATGTCAGAGTCTGAGGTGAAAATGCGAGAGTTGCAATCAACACAATTGTACGAGGGTGCCAGGATGTCTAAACTACGTGCTTGTCTCTCAATCTTGAATCTACAAGTACAGTATGGGTGGTCGGATACAAGTGTCTCGGCCTTAATGAGGTTAGCCCTTGCATTAATTTGATTGACTCATTATTTGGATATTGTTTGTTTTGAGAATCATCATTTGGATAGTGTCTTTGTCATAGGTTGCTCCAAAAGATGTTGCCTGCACCAAATACCATGCCCGCATCAAGAGATGAAGCGAAAAAGATGCTAACAATGGTGGGTATGGATTATGATACCATCCATGCTTGCCGTAATGATTGTATTCTCTTTCGTCGTGAGCATGGAGATTTGGCTAGTTGTCCAAAGTGTGGGGAACAACGATATAGAGATGACTTGCAGGGTGAGAGGATACCGGTAAAGGTCTTAAGACACTTTCCCATCATTGCAAGAATACAACACATGTTTCGATGCAAATCCATAGCGGAGTTGATGACATGGCATGCATCTCATCGGTCCACTGATCACACATTGAGGATTCCCGCAGATTGTGCGGCTTGGAAGCACATAGATAATCAGTGGCCGGACTTTGCGAGAGAGCCACGCAACTTACATCTTGGGCTAGCCATGGACGGCGTGAATCCTTTCGGGTTACGCTCGACATCTTGGTCGACATGGCCCATAGTCGTGGTGAATTACAATATCCCACCATGGCTAACAATAAAAAAGGGACACCTCATGCTTGCACTACTTGTGCCAGGAAAGTACAAGGCAAGAAACATGGACGTGTACATGGCACCTTTGATAGAGGAGTTACAGATATTATGGAGAGGAGTGCAGGTCTTTGATATTTCCAGAGCTCCTAGGCATACCAATGATATTTCCGTCAGGGGTATCTTGATGTGGACCATGCATGACTACCCAGGATATGGAGAGTGCGCAAGTACGTGGTTATGTCTTTACATGTACAATGAGGGATTATCTCGGGATTATGCTTTTTTTACTCTCTTTTGCACGCATGTCTTGTACTAACATATTCATGCACGCGTGCAGGGCTTGCTACAAGTGGGTACCATGCTTGTCCTGTTTGTGGACCCGCTCTGAAATTGCTTGCACGCTACTCCAAACACATGAGGAAAAATGTTTATGAAGGTCATGCTCGATACCTTCCGCTCGACCATCTCGCACGTGGAGGTCAGCTTGATCCACCACCATCATATTTAAAAGCAAGTGATTGGATTCAAGCTTGGAGGGAGAATGGAGAGGAACCTCCTCCTGGTATGAAGAGGCTATCGATCTTTCACGAGCTTCCTTATTGGGGTCAGTTACAAATCAATCATCTCTTGGATCCCATGCATATCTTTAAGAATGTGGGGGCTACCATTTGGGCACACTTGGTTGGTTCCAAGGACTCGAGAGGAGTGCGAGAAGACTTGCGTGCTATGAATAGGATGTCTCGTTTGTGGCCCCAAGTGCATGCTTCAGGAAAAGTTGTCCTCCCGAAAGCAACGTGGATCCTCTCTACGAGGGAGGAGGCAGCGATCAAGGCAGACATTGCCTCTTTTCAAACACCGACAGGGTACATGCGTTGCTTGAAAGGAGCATTTTCAAAGGACAATAAGCTTAGTGGCCTCAAGTCCCATGATTGGCACAAGGTCTTACAGGTATTCTAAGTAGAATTAGTGTACCGATAATAGTGATGCATTAGCGTAATTATTATTATGTTATATTGTTGACATGATTTCATTGTTGCTTTGATAGTTCATCCTTCCAATTACAATAAAAGGGTGCTTACAAGAAGATGTTAGAAATGCTATATTCAAGATCTGTGGTATTGTGAGGTATGCTTACTATCAATTCGCATTATCTATTTTCTTCATGGACATGTGAAATAGGTGGATATCTCAAATATCTTACATATGCATGGACATGTGAAATAGGTGGATATCTCAAAAAGAGATCTCTATATCGAGCATCGAGAAGGCTAGGGTGGAATCCATCGAAGCCGTATGCTTGCTTGAGAAGCACTTTCCCTCAAGCATTATGACAACTCAAGTCCACTTGCTTGTGCACATAGTTGATGAGGTGGCTATAGCAGGTACCGTTCATAATCGATGGATGTTTTTTCTCGAGCGGTTTATGAAAACTTTAAAGGGGTTTGTAAGACAAAGAGCAAGACCAGAAGCAAGCATGGCAGAGGGATGGCTTGTGCAAGAGTCATTAGTATATATCACAGAGTTTCTTGCATCCACGGATCCTGATATGCCGCAAGCTTGGCACAACAAGGATGATGATCGCATCATTGGCGAGGTCCCCCAAGGAAAAGGGATTGAAAGAAAGATGAGCGAAGAGCAAATGGAGAAATTCAATAAGTTTTGTATCCTCAATAGCCCTGAGATGCAGAAGTGGATTGAGAGATATGAAGTGGCCAAAGCAGAAAGAATAAATGCAAGGACGAGATTCAGAGTAATGTACAGGCGATCACAACCATATCCACGAGATCTGGCTCTTCTCCCTACTCACATGTCACTTGATTGGCTACAACTAGCTATACGTAAAGCCGAACGTGATGGAGAGACAATAAACGAGCGCGAGCGGGAGTTATCATCTGGATGTATGGTGCATGTAAGTTTCTTATCTCTTGATGTAATTAAGTAATTATTTGTGGCAATATATGCTATAAAATAGGTGCATCTTCATTGTTTTAATGATGCTCTTTTACAGTACAAAAAGTACAGTGCATTATGGTCATATGGACGACATTTTCGCATAGAACGCATCGATTCAAAGAGAGTCACGTATGATTGTGGAGTCATGGCTAACTTCACACAAGATAGCCGAGCAAGTGCTTCGGATACCAATCTTCTCTCCTCACAGTTGGATTATTGTGGAACCATACGCGACATCTATGAAATTGATTTCAGACGATTTACTATTTTCATTCTTGATGTAAAATGGTTTAGAACTACTTACAACGGTCCCCATGCAACTGTGAGAAAAGATGGTAGCGGTCTCTTTGCAATAGACTCCACCAAACATTGGACCGATGAAAGTGATACTTTTGTTCTTCCCGAGCACTGTGAGCAGGTGCATACTAATGATTTAATTAGTCGAAGCTTTCGTTTTTTAAGTCCATTGATATATATATAATTGACGACATTTGGCACGTGATTTTTCATCTTCAATATAGGTGGTTTTTCATCCGGATCGTTCTGATCCAAGATGGTGGTACGTGATCCAAGTTGCACCACGAAGTAAGCAGATTTTTGAAGATCGAGATGTGGATATGGAGATGCCACTACCAAATCCGGATCCAATTGATGAATCTAGCGAAGAAGATGTAGATCACCATATGAGGCAAGAGGAAGATGCGCATAATGACATCGCACGGGAGGAGGATGGAGATCACGATATTGACGAGGAAGACAACAATCGTCAAGATCAATCACCACACTTAAGCTTAATTGAAGAAGATGATCAAATACTTTTAGGTGAACGTACGATGCTAGAGTACGATGATGATATAGGAGATCAACTCGGTATAGAGTTGGAGATAGACTTGCTTGGCGCCTTAGACTTGGCTCAAGATGAAACAGTTGATGTAAATGCTCTTATTTAATTTGATTTTTCTCATCTCCAACTTGGACATGAATATATGAGCTTCAAAGGCTTGATGTACATGCTCTCATTTTTTATTTCTCTATGAGCTCAAACATGTATGAAAATTTAAAAAATTTTGTCATTGGAAGAAAATAAATTTTAAGGCTAAAAAAAAAAAAAAAACCTCTCTGTAAAACGTCGCTATAATATAGTCTCAGTGTCGCTATATAGCGACCTTTAAAAGTCGCTATATAGCGACTTTTACTAAGGTCGCTATATAGCGACCTTTCAAAGTCGCTATATAGCGACTTTTACTAACGTCGCTATATAGCGACGCTTATTAAAAGTCGCTATATAGCGACGATTTACGACACCCGATTTTTATACCGACGATTAACGCTAAGCGGGCGCTAATCGTCGGTACGTAAACGTCGCAATAGGATGCGTGTGTAGTAGTGTTAGATTATTATCTATGTGTGCTTTTTTGCATTGTGTGTGCCTTGGTTTATGTCAAAATGTCTATGTTAATGGTTTGCTCCATTTGATTTTTGGGTTGATTAAATGGCTTTTCTTCAACGCGTTGCTTCAATGGGTTTGCTTAAATAGGTTTGGTTCAAGGTGCCTTTGATGTACAATTACTTTAAATTTGAAATCTGTTATATAGACAATTCAATATTAAGAACTCAAGGCACATTAGGCTAAACCTAAAAAATATTTAGATGTATATATTTAAATGTATGAATATGTTTAGTTTACATGACTCATGAGCTAGCTTGGAAATACATCACCAAGTTTCAAAACCACATAGAATGATGGGTGAAACTTGATAGTGACAAAGTGGCACATCCTACTTGCTTGCACAGTTTGTATCAGACAACCTATCTTATAAGATATGGCATAAAATCCAAAAGATGCATAAAAAATTATCTGGATGCAAATAGGACATAGGAGTCCATCACAGCACTGGCTAGTATAAATGACTCCATCAAACAAATGGATTTGTAGTATGTTGACATATAACCATGTGGTCCTCTGCATGTGATCCCTGTAATGTGGCTCTTAATCCATGCAATATTGCCTTAAGGCTAAGTGCCTCTTGTTGAAGGTTCTCAACTCTACCTGTAGAACAATGAAAGTGTTTCATACATCTTCTTGTAGCACTGTATCTCCTTGAGATCAGATTTATTTTCATCACATAGCTTCTTGACTTTCTCTTCCAAGTCTCTTGTGTTCCCACTAGTGCTTTTGAGAGTATTTCTTGTGTCAATGTAACATCTGTTTGATGCTTTAATCATTTGTTGCTATAGGATGAAAAGCCTCTTTAAAATCCTTGCACAAAGTGCAAAGATGATATGTTTGCAAAGTATAAAGTCATGTCTCCGTGGTGGGGCTCTTTGCCATATACAACAATGTATATGTCTCATAACTCAAGCCAACATCTTTAGGTGCTAACTGTTCATCTTCTATAAGGTCGAATAACTTTTCCTTGTCTAGATTCCCTTTGTGTCAAATGGCTAGACCTCTGCATCTAGTGACTAGATAGATAAAACCTCATCCTTGGACACCAAGTTCTCAGTGTCCTTCTATTGTATGCCAGTAGGGTTTCCACTCTGAGGCACATTGGATGCCCGGGGGGGTCACTATGTATAAATCCTCTATATCACGTGCGTTCATGGCCTATATTTAAAGTCCCTTATCAGTAAAAAATTTCATTAATAAAATGTACCCCTTTTCTATACAAATCTATAAATTTTTTCCAAAACTATTTTAAATAGTCCCTTATGTATATTTATTTCTGTAAATTTCAGAAATAAAAAAAATCCTTCTGTTGAACTCACGTGATAGGGTTACATATGATGAGTGACCCCCCCGAGATTGGATGTATCTGGAAAATGATGTGGAGGTGCAATGGAAATCCCTTAGAGGTGATCATAGCATGCATGACTTACAATATTATGCTCCTCTTCTACTTTTAAGCTCCTTTATGTAAGTGGCCTCTTGCCTATAGTAACTCTTCTATCTCAACCATCATGTGGTGGCACGTCTCCTTCTAGCATTTTGTCAAGATGCTGTGTAAAGGTGGGCCTTGGTTGGCATGTGTATCTATGGTGGGAAATGCTTGATATGTAGCCAAGATATTCATGAATGCCAACATGATAAGATGCCACATGATGTACTACATCAGTAATGCAACATGACAATGCTACATGATATGGGGCAACATGATGATGCTACATGATATGATGTAGCATAACGATGCCACATGATAATGCAATGAGAATGCAATATGACAATGCTACATATCATTGATATGATGCATGGTACTTGGTATGATGCAATACAAAAGATAGTTGTACAATCAATTTTAGGAAAATTATAGGATAGTAAACTCACGAGGCTAATAGATGAGACCCTTAATTATTTTATTACATGATCATTACAAATGTATATACAAATTTGTCTTGTATTCCAAAGAAACTTTTGGTACACTAAATTTTATAGCTGGCAAAGAGTTATAGAAATCCACAAGCTTCAATGCAGGGTCCATCTCTTCAATGGGTCACATAGCCATATTCCCCAGGTATTCCGCATCACAACCAAACACCGTGAATGGTGAGAGATTCCATTGCATCGTGAAGTGTTTTCCTCTCCAGAGGGTGTTTTGCCATCAACTTATCACCAATGGGCAACACAATGGACTTCATACGTGCATGGTGGGCAACACAATGGACTTCATACATGCATGGCTTCAATGCAAGGTCCATCTCTTCAATGGGTCACATAGCCATATTCCCCAGGTATTCCCCATCACAACCAAACACCGTGAACGATGAGAGATTCCATTGCATCGTGAAGTGTTTTCCTCTCTAGAGGGTGTTTTGCCATCAGCGTATCACCAATGGGCAACACAATGGACTTCATATGTGCATGGTGAGGCATGCAAACACTGCTATAAGTTATTCCTTAGATATTTATAAGCCATGGCCCATAACATACTCAAAACTAAGCAAGCATTGATTTAGGTTTTCCAATCACACTTGATGCCTTCCAACATCCTCTTAATGGCTTGTATGCATTACCCTTGATCTAGTTAGTCCTTATGCTTTAGTATTCAAACCAAAATGGTATTTTAACCTTATAGGAGGATTTACACCATATCCCTTCTTCAACTAGATAGTATGAAAAGCATAGTTCTTCATGAGAAGGCTAATCATGCGAGATTCGTGTGCTTTAGTACATACCATTAACAAAGAGTTCTAGTCCAATTATAACTATCCCAATTGCTTAAAAGCCTTTGCCTTGGTCTCTTACTTGAAGATTCATCTCATGCCTCCTTTATATAACAAAATTTCTTACTCAAAGAATGACTGCTGAGCAAGCATAGCATAAGGAACTGTTATTCACCATGCCTACATAGCAAAAAAAATCAAGGAACTTATAATAATGAATGAATGCCTTAATGGATGGCAAAAAAGCACAAAGCAAGCAATGGGAAAACCCCTAATGCTTAGCTACTTTCATATTTGCTAGCTCAATATTGATTTCCTTAGATGAAATACAAGACGCTTGTTGGGCCAAAAAGTGATTTAGTGAGCTTGTTTGATTACATGATTTGAGGGGAGGAGTATGGATAGAGCATAGTTAAAACAAATATAACTACTTTTTTGAATTTCCCACGGTTGAGGATATGTATGTTGTTCTAGTTTTGAGAGAGAGAGAGAGAGAGAGAGAGAGAGAGAGAGAGAGAGAGAGAGAGAGAGAGGGAGTTTTAAAACAAATAGGTCTCCAAATTTGAAAAAATATAATTGAGAAGGTGTGGAGAAAACCGAGAGAAAACCATTAATGAACAAGGTGGATGATATTTAATCGTGCAAAAGAAGACTAATTCGATAGAAAAGGGTGTGGAGACTAACTGTGGGAGATGATGAAGGAGAGTTTGAATAAAGATAATATAAATTGAGGAATGGAGTCAAATAAAAATGGGGGAATTTCGCGAATCTCCAAGGGGACCTACAGGCGAGGCGAAAAAGCAAGCAAGGGGGGGGTCAGCGAAGGAGGGGGGGGTGGGGGTACTACGAGTGGGACTGAGTGAGCGGCGCGCCGGGATAGGCCCGACTACCCATAATCTGAAGGGTCCGGCCGCCCGCCCCTACCGCTGCCCCTGCTCCGCCTTTCGCGCACACACGCTTTCGCTTTATCCCGACGGGCAGATCTCGGGACAAGAGTCACAAGACCCGTGCCCCTCGCCCCTCGCCCCTTGCATGGCTATCCTCCCTTCTTATTACTTTCCACACAACTTCTTCCTCCCCCCCCCTTCCTCCGCCACCTTCCTCCGCATTACTCCGCCTGCTTTCTTCCTTGCCTCCTCCTCCTCCTCCCCCTCCACTATACAACCTCTCCCCATCCCTGTACCATGCCTCTCCCTCTCCTAGCTCGTAGCACCCCCGCTTCCCCCCCCCCCCCCCCCCTCTCCCCCACCTCTTTCTGCTCTCTTACCCTCGTTGAGTACCTTCTGCATCTCAACATATCGAGTACCTTCGCCATCTCAAAATATTCTGGAGGTTATCTCCTCATGAGTAGATATCTCCGCCACCCAGCTACACCTCTACATCATCTCTCTCTCTCTCTCTCTCTCTCTCTCTCTCTCTCTCTCTTAGCTACAACACTTAAAGGTGCACTGGGATCAATCGGCATCGAATTCTAAGCCTTCTTGTCCTTTTACGCTTTAGACAAGGATGAGGCAAAGCATGAGCCTTTGAGCAGCTTGTCTCCCGAGCACTGAGCATATCCTCCAGACCTCATGTATCTTTACAAACGTAGATATTGTGGTATGGGCTACCTCTCACAGCCACTCACCTTAGACCATTTCTGGGCGCTGGCTATCCGTTGCTTGGGCTTGCTAACTGCGTTTTATCTCTGACATTACACCCCCTCTCCCCCTTGAATATGCGTCCCCTCCAGGTTGCCTTCACAGAGCAACTCACCTTCAAACAGATCTCTTTGTTTTGGCGCTATGGGTGGCGCTTGGCGCTCTTACTTGTCAAAGCCACAGCTGAGCGTACGCCTTCAACAGCACTACCTCCGTGTGATCACTATGCTCCCTGCGTCATTAGCCTTTTGCACCTGCCCACCACCATGAACGCAGTCCACGCGCACAATATAGAGATTGTCATCTCACTCGTCTTTTCCATCCTTTCTATTGGCCTCTTTCCCCTGTTCTGTCCTCTGCATCATGCTCAGTCCGGAGACATAAAGCCCACCTGCTTGCCCCAGCAGCTCAGCCATTATCAACTAGCGTCTCCATGTCCTTCGCGTACCCCTGGGCCCTCTCCACCCTTTTAGCAGGGGTATTCTCTGGCGTTGCTGATTTCCAAGGCCGAAGGTTCTATCTCAGTGAATGCTAGCTTGATTGGCCGAAATATGGATCAACTCGGCTTAGTCGGGTATCTGAAAGCCATGGAACAGGTCTATGGTTCGAATGTGAGGAACACGACCTATGTGACACATGGTTTTGCTGTAAGAGCCCGGAACTCTGAGAGGTGCGTTCTGATATTTTGAAGCTTTGAAGTACCTTAAGCTTGAAACCCACGAAGAAGGCTGAAGGTGTCGAGAGAAAGTTCAATTAGGGACCCCCAAATGCTGGAAACGATGATTGAGCAATGATGGCTTATTTTGTTGCCGCTTCACTGCTAGATGCATACAGCCAGCTAGCCTAAGGCCCTGATAAGTACGTGTGTGCTCTCTAGGTAAGCGTTTGCAGCACTCTAAACTAGCTAAAATACTTGCACACGTGACTCCGCAGGTTTGCCACTGTCACGCGCAACAGTCACGCTTCGTGCTCGTCGAGCGTCTAGGTTTCGTCGAGGCTCACGAGTCACAAGGACTCACAACTGCCCTGAGCTCCACCGGGATCGCGGACGAGGATATGGAGCACGAAAGCAGCCTCAAGCGCCAGGCTGCACTGATGGAAGTGCAGTCCCTTTCAAGGAAGCCATGTTGCCTGGCACAGCACGAGTTCGCCGCCGTGACGAAGAAGAGATTCGGACAGTGTGGCTACCCGGACAGACCTGAGTGCGGGCATCACTATGATTACCAACTGGTCGCCAAAGATTCGTCCACTCCTGGTTGGCATGCCACAGAAAAAGTGATACAGCGGCCATCTTATCTTCTTCATAGTAGGGAGCCACAGATGTCCCAGGCCGTAATCCAGTCTTTGCAAGGAGGGTCTGAACCAAAAATCTTCAACGATCCTGCGCCCAGTTTCCTTCCTGAGCAATTAGGCAACGCAAATGCTCAAAACATGTTCAGGCCAGAACATGTGCCAGGCGATTTGAAGAATACATGGGATCTTTATAGACACAGTGCCGCACTCATGAACGATTTCATGTGGCCGCCTGCGAAGTTGAAAGCAAATATCGTTGCCCACCCATTATTTGAGCAATTGCTTGCCGCTCACGTTGCATGTTTGAGAGCTGCTACACCCGTGGATTATTGTCACGATATTGACGCAAGTCTGGCTAGCAAGGAGTACACAGCTGCCAAATACATGATGGGGGGTCGAGAAGATGAGGATGTGCTGGACGAAAAGGACGATTTGGACCATTTCATGGTAAGCTTCATACGCTTAGAACCTGTGTTCGCATTTAATGGAAAGACAGAAGATCTTTAGTAGGATTGCATGTCAGACGAAACTTGTTGTTTGTAAAGTTCTGGACAACGGATAAGCAGGCAGCCAGTTGTCCCTTCAATTTTCTCTGATTTCCGATGTTGATCAGGCGCCTGACTTTAGGTTTTCGAAAGATGGCCTGAGCCCTGATCACCCCACGAATCCTTCTGAGCTTACTGAATCTCCATCTTTACGATGATCCCTTGCCCCTCTTCTCCATGACTCATTCCAATTGGGCTGCACTAAGACGCGTGTACAGATGGACTGAAGCCTGACTGATAACATCTTTGAGTGCATGGTGCCTTCCTCTCTCAGGAGGTATAACCTTCCTCGCCAGCCTCATACACTGCAGGCTCAAGGACAACGCCCATCGTTTTAGCATTTTTGTATTGTGCATATGCGCTAGTTGGGAGACCTAATCCATCTGTAATAAAGGAAATGGCTACTGCAAGTTTGTCTTTGAGAGATCTAGCCTGTCATCGACTAAGGGTAGTTAGAGAAATCAGGAACGGCCAACGTGCGTACGCTCTTGATCGATCTCTGATTGTCAGGTGCGCTCTTTTTTGCGGGGAAGGGAGGCGAAAGCTCTCGCTTTAGCTGGTCTCTCGCATGGTCCTAACGATCTACGAAACCAACGTGTTTATGTAGATCAGATTCCCCCCTTAGACTAGCGTCGCCATCCGATGATGTGCAGGGAAGTTTGTTCCCTTATTAGACAAAACGGGTCTTCGCTTCCAAAAATTGGTCATTTCACTTAGCGTCTATATCAATAGATCAGGCAATTGTCTCCGCTTCCAAAGTTGGTCATTTCAACTAGCGTCTGTATCAATAGATCAGGAGATTGTCTGACTATATTGTCTCAGTATATCAGGCTATCAGCAAACATTGAGGTCTCAGTATAATCTGGCATACATGGGAAGTACGAGGTGGTAATTTGGGGTAGTATTTAATGGCCTTTTTGGTTAATTTGACTATTGGCATCTCGTATGGTCATGTGTGTGAAATTGCAGGAGCAAAGAAGAGGCTTAGGCCAAGATTTAGCAATCACAAGATTTCTCCAATAGAAGAGGTATATTCCTACCTCTTTCTCCTTGAAAGTGGAGTAGAGTAGCCTTTGTTATAAATTTACAAGATCTAAATTAGAGCTTTTTCAATTACCTCAAAGGTGCATGAAGGGGTTTATATAGGCCATTTGGGGGATTGTATTCTTAACAATGAGAACACATATTAGGTAGGGGTTGACAGAGTACTTTCCAAGGGTAGAATAATATTTTGCATTTTTAAGGGTGATAAGCCAAGTGATTAAGATTAAGACCTTTGAGAAGAACTATAGAAATCTAAATACGATATTCACTTTGCCATGACGATTTTGTAAATGCTGACACATCCTCCTACTTATAGTTCTTAAAAAAAGTGCATGTCTTATCTTGTATAAATTTGAGGGATATCGCATGAATGATCCCATGTGGTCTAAGGGTAGTTAAAAAGCAGCTAGTATAGTTTGGAGACTAATGATGGGGTCTAATGAGAAAATTAATTGCACAAGAAGCAATCAGGTTCATGCTCCTAAATGCTCCATTCCTTTGGATATTAAGCCTATATTGTATTACATCCTTTGTACGCTAGAACATATTTGTGCTATGCATTAATGCCTACATGGACAAGGTTTATGTCCGCATGCACTCAACCTATATCAACATGAATCTAGCAATGTTAGCCCAATAGTCAAATGTAGTTAAATCAAGCTATTCGTACTATTCCCTATGTGAATGGATTAATCCAAGTAAATACAAGTGATGGTTGATCCAACGCTTGTGAATAGCACTATCAAAATGTAGGTAAGTTAACCTTTATCATGGTGGTTAAAATGCTTTTACTTCACTATTAGGTATACCTCTAAGCCTTTAGGCCACCTATGCTCATATTACAGATCTATAAATATTGGTGGAGATCTACTGGCCATGATTTGCATAGCATACGAAAATTTTTCCATTGACATAACATCTCCTTAATCTCATACACATGTTGGGGATATTAACACCCCCCTTTCTGTTTGTCATCCAATACTTGTTATGAAGGTTTACTAGAACTCTTGCTTAGGCAAAGTCAATCTCTACTACTTGATGAATTTAGTTCTAGCACTTTCATGGAAATTCAATGTGAGAATGGTATAGAGATTCCTCGTGACTAGAAAATCAAAGCCATGAGGAATCACAAAGAACAATTCTCAAAACTAGAAACTACGCAGTGGTAGGTTGATGTTTTTTTCCTATTTTGCATCGCACATCAGAATATACTTATTATTCATATAGCTAGAGATGTATCATGGTCTACTCCACAATAGCATCATTACTTTTAAGTATACAATATTATCTTTAAGCTCCCTATCTCAAGGTTTCTTTTCTAATGAAGCTAACTAACGACATCCAAATGAGTAAATTAGGACCTAAACTCATATCCTCTTGTTGTAAAGAAAAGTTTATGGAAAATGGGAAAGACAAGTCTAGCTAACTAGAGAGAATAACCTTTTATAAATTAGCATATAGAAAAAAAGTTTTTCCAAGGAGCACGTGTAGCCAGCACATTTGGAAAACAAATAACAAACCTATGCAAGTAACCCATGTCAATGATATTGGATGGCATTAATTACTCTGTACATTAAAACAAATTCCCTACAACTACTAAGAAGAGTACAATTTTATGCATGATATGCTTTTTATTTGCACCCCAAGACATACTATAGAGCCTATCCTTGATACATGGAAGCATACTACAGTAAAATGCTATGGATTGGTTATGTTTGTCATAGCAACAAACCTAATGGACACTAGTTACCTTTCAAAGAGAATATATATTGTTTCATCTAATAAGATAGTCCAAATTTCATGTTTTGTGTAACATAATTTAGAAAATAGCTCAATTAGCCTGCTAGAAATTGGATTTTGTATAGTGTTTGAATCAAGTTTGTTTTTGAATTTTTTTGATAATTAGGCAAAACATTGCAACTAAAACTCTCTCAACTAATGATTCATCATGAACTCAAAGCTTTCTTTGGATTGGTTTAGTTTTATCGTAAATATAACAACGATTCCTATTCAAAAGTGACATTTGAATTGGCTTTGAAAGGCTTTGCAAATATCTCATGTATGATTTTTATACTTGCTCATAAAATAACATTATGGAACCTTAAAGAGTGCAAGTGACCTTGATAATTTTGCCTTATATTGAAATTCTAAGTGAAAAAAGCCTGTAGAGTGTCTTTTCAGGACTTTGCTAGAATATTTTCAAAATAGTATTTGTATGAACATCGAGTTTCATATAGTAGGCTACGTGGTAGTTACTTTACAAAATCTAAATCTGATATATCATAAAATTTTGAACAAGGATCTGAAACTTACATAAACATACTTTTGTTGTGTGCATAATATGGATTGTGATTATGCAAACACATTTATAACCTTGTTTGTATGTGGTGAAAGGCTATCAGGTAAATGATTAATCTAGCCTTAATGATATATGGCTATTACTGTGCTGTCAAAGGTAGAGTGTGCTTGTAAGAAGAATTATATCACCATGTGGAGTGTTACTACTATGATGCTAAATGCAGAGTGCTTGTAAGAAGCATTATATCACCAATAAAATAATGGTAAAATTGTACCATTAGTAACGGTATTTATAGCATCAATATAATTCTATATCTCTTTGCTCCCCCCCTTGCCCCCTTTTCTTTGGGCATTATACCTTTAGTAAATGATAAGCCTTAGTTGTAGAATTTTAGTATTTTGTAGCAGTATACATTCTTTTACTCATAGGAAATAATCGTAGGTTGATTGTGAATATGCAAATAAACATGTGCTTGCATAGCATTGTTATCTTGCATAATCACATCATGTCAGCATGTGACCACATGGTGCAAAACTCTAAATTCAATTCATCCTTCACCAAAATTAGACTTTGTCCTTCATTGATATTGGTGTAGTAGATGACTGGTAGATGATGTGATGCGTTGATGTTGACTTGCCTTGATCATGTAAGAATAGGTGATGTGTTAGATTGACTTTGATTTGTATCCATGCTTGTGTGGGTGGGAAGCATTGAAATTACATTTGAGCTTTCAAAAATTACCACGGGTTGACTTGAATCCTTACATCAACAATAGTTATGACAACTGTCAATTGGTATTGTGATCACTTCTACTAGGATGATGGCTGGGGAGTTCACTAAGCAATATGTAAGATGAGTACAACACAAGGGGGTATAATTTTCTTCTAGAGTTACATATAATTTACATACATAGAGGGGTACTTAAAACCCTTTATGTTGAACACATGTGATGTAGGGGGTTTTACAGAGTCAATGTCATGGATGATGACATAACTTGAGACGATATTAGGGGCTAAGTTCATAGAGATATGTAGTTTGTCGAGAGCTAAAAATATACAAAGTTTGAAACTCATAGACATGCTTATGTGATAGCCCATGCAAATAAGCTCTAATTCTTATAGTCTATTTTGTTAACGAAAGGGTTATCACCACCCTTAGCAAGCTTGACTAGTGGAGAGTTGTCATGGTTATCACACCTTTTATGGTAGGGATTAAAATTTTGAATGGAGGATAATTTTAAATAATTAAACCATAATGAAGCACCTTCTCCAAAAATTTTCCTCTGATATCAAGAGCCTTTGATTTGTGTCTTTCTCATGTAATTGTAATTCTAACTAAAACTAGCAAGCCCTATGTTATGTGATAATACTTTGACCTTTACTACATAATGTTATGAAGAATTGATCATAGTGAGCTCTCACATAAATTTCCTATCCTAACATATCATGTACCATAGTCCAGGTGGTTTGGACAAGTGAGGACCAACAATATCTTGAACCCATGAACTTTCTTGGGAGTATTAAGTAGGCCTCCTCATAATCAAACAATCACTACATGTATTCCCTGAGGTTATACTAGATTACTTTGAGTAAGTATGATGCATTGCACCTTGTACTCAACCTTTCATAGCCTAAAAATGGGTTCTATATCTTGTTCCCTTATATGTTACATGTAGCATATCCATCCATAGCCTGTACTATTGACTCTATTGATATGCACCCTATGGTCAATATGCACTCTTTTAGCCTTATTCCAAGGTTTACGAGGGCCTTACAATGTTGGTCTTTCTAAGACTAGTCAATTGTCTTCTCAACTTTATTCATATCTCCTCCTTAAGGCATGGATATGGTTTTTCACTACTCCCTCAATATATTTAAGTAACTCAATAGATCACATGGTCTTTTTCTTTTAAATTACTTTAAAGTGTGCCTTATTCACAACATCATGGAAGTACATCCACACTCCATACAGTATCATTATAGGGTGACACTAAAAGACACCTTTCTTCTCATATGAAATTATTACTTGTCTCATTTTTAGATGTAGTATTACTTATTGATTAATCTACTATTTCTTGTGAAAAACTTTTGCATTTAAAAAAAAAACACACACAATAAATTGTGACTACAAGCATGATAAATATTGAAGGGAATGATAAACTAATGTGGCATCATGTCCTAGGAGAAGAAGAAGATAACAAAATCAAACTTAGAAACCACACTCATGCATGCAACCTAAAATGTACAATCAAAATTAGCAATATAAGAATTTATGCCCATGCGCATGAAGGGTATGAATCCTACAAATTCATAGTTAGGGTTTCACCATTTGGTTTGTTCTTGAGATTTGTGTACATTAACACATAATTCAACTTACATTAAATATCAATATACTTTCCTACTCAATGGGAATAAATTAAAATCAATGTACTCTTGGTCTCTAGAGTAAAATTTATGTTTATATGCATTAAGCATAGCTATATATGCCAAAGAATGTTGGAGAAGTGGCAATGATATGCCCAATTGGAAAAGAAGACATAATCATTAATGATGAAAAACTTGGCATGAGGCTATGACCCCATTTGCAAGCATGGGATTGCATCTTGTTTTTACCAATTTCAAACATTTAGTGCTTTGAATAGTAAAAACATACAAAATGCCACAACTCTAAAAATGATAAGCTAAAACAAAGTTGTATTGTGAGGATGTAATGTCTAAAAGAATTATATATATACTTTTTCTTTTTTTCGAGTTTTTTTCTCATGTGCTATGTTCTTTGCAGTAATGAATCAATAATATGAAACTTGGTCATTGTAAAAGATTATAGTATCGGTACCTTATTTATACATTACGAAATATGTTATTTGTTCATTATTTAGATGCACAAAAATAAGGAAAACATATTGTTTGAGTAGAGTTTGATAACGTGCATCATAATGAGTGATAAGACGTAGATTTACAAACAAATGAGGTTGCATAAAAGGTTTGAAAAAAAAGAAATTTAGAGACATATACATGGAGTAGGGAAACCAACTTTTCAAACATTCAGTTTTATGTAATTGTTCATTTCTCTCCATTAAGGGTCACATTTAGAGTAATAAAAGCATGAAATATACAGTCCATTTGAAGTTCTAAAAACTTGTTGAACATGTGTATGTACTATATGAGAGCTAATATTACTTAATTAAAGAGATCATGACATCTGTGTTGTATTGTGTACATGAACTAATGCACTTTAGCAATTTGGTTTCAAATTTAAATCTAAATAGTTGACTTCAAATAAATAATCTTCTAAAGGGAACAAATCAAAGGCTTTAAAATAACTCCTTTCTCTATACAAACTTACAATTTTCCAAATACCCCAATTAAAAAACCCTTGAATAGGTATATTTCTATAAGAATTTGTGATATTTTGCTATGTGAAATCCCCTTCTATTTAACTCACATGCTATATTTACATATGATGAGTGAAACCTCCTCCCTCTGCAAGCAATTGAGTAGCTTAGTACCACTATATATCAAACTTTGTATTTTGTTTTCTTTTATATTTCTCATGAACTAATGAATAAACGAAGAAGTTTTTCATAGAAGATATGAGCTAGGTTTATTTTGAAACACTAGTGCTTGAGCTTCTCATCATTCCAAATTTTATATTACATTTTTGGAGATGGAGGTCTAGTAGCATCTCCAAGAAAATAAGGTTCTATACATGTATGGGGCACCTTGATATGAAAACATCCTTTTATGGATGTGGATAGTGAAGCATATAGTCCCTTGTATTAATCCTTATGAATATAGTAGATGTACGTAAATAGAGAAGTCATTGTTAACCTTGTAAAGATTTATAAGGTCTTTGTATAGATCACATTTAAGTGAACCGAGAAAGTTATTGATGTTAGAATTGTGTCACAATAACTAGCTTCAATAAGTACATCTATTAAAGAGTAATACATAGGGATGAGTAGATTTTAAACCCACTACGTTAGTTCACCACATGATTTTATAGACCTCTAGGTATTTAATTTAAAGGGGGAGAAGTTAAAACAAAAAAAAGGGATGCTTAAGCTAATTGATCGAACGAGATAGTAAACTCATGACAAGGCACCTAAACTAGTGAGCCCCTTGCAACCATGTACCCCAAAGTAACCACCACTACCATGTCCCACCCTCATGCTTCTTCTACCCTTACAAGTTTCCAAAACCCTTAGTGAAATGTCTTTCATGCCCTTGGCAAATTACATGCGATTTTGATACACATGGTCACACTACAAAACTACATTCTTGTATGGAAAAGAATTAGGGTATAAGTTATTCCTAGTTATCTTCCAAAAAAATGGTTAGATGTCTTGGTTGTATCATTGTAATTATCTTTAAAATGTCTAGTAGGTAACTACAAAGGTATGATTATGTTATGCCATGGTTCTTCTTGCCTCTCTTGGAAAGTCCTAATTGTGCAGGGAGTCCACCCTTAGGGGGTTCACCTCACAAAATGTTTGTGTATCATGTGCATTCAAAGAAGGGATCTGTAAATTTAACTTTATGATAAATTTAATAGAATCACAATAATAAAAAGGTATTTTTAATTCAACATTATTAAAAAGTCCGTTAGTTCATAAGTAAAGAGGCTCAGGAGGTTCACCTAGAATGTATGTAGGTTACCAGGTGAGTTGAAATGAAGGATATTTTAAATTAAAAATTTTAAGATAAATTTATAAAAGGGAATTTATAAGTTTACGATAAAAATTTTAAGATATTTCTAAATTAAAAAGGGGTAATTTAATTCCTAAAAAATGTCTAGGTAAGGGGGTTTTTCAATACCTCCTGAATGCAAGTTATACATAGATTTCTTAGTAGTCAACACCTCGAGTAAAGAGGGATGGCTTTAGTTGGGGGGGATTTGTAAATACCCCTTGAAATAAAGTGATACATATGATTCCTTAGTGTTGCACATTGTCATAGTTTACCATGTCAAGGTATGTCAAAGGGTAGTGTACATCTTGAGGTCATCTAACATGCAACCATGTTTGGAATAGACAAGTTACCTTAATTTGTCCAATACAAACGACTGTTGGTAATCAGATAGCATTTTTAAAATGTTAATAACAAAGTTCATGTTCTTTGATGCACATAGCTTGGGATGATTATTATACTTTAATATGATGATGAGTACCTCTCTTTGAGCCCCATGAAATATAAGAGTAAAATAAGAAATATTCCTTTTGTAGTCTTGGGGACCCTTGGATGTGTATATAAAAAGACTTCATGTAGACAATTATTTGGATTGGTGTTCTAATGGGATGCTCTTCCACTTATGTTGTTTAATAAATTTGCAGTCATTTTTCACACTATGTGTGTTGTAGCAAGTATGCCATGACCTAAACAAAGATTTGTGGAAATTTTGCACCAATTCTTGAAAAACGTGGAGTATATTGATTGATGGTTGGTCATAAATAGTTTTTCCATCTTATCCTAGAATCACATTTGCAAAGAAATCAATGTTAAGCAGGGGTTTCACATAAAATATTCTATAGGTTAATGGTCCAATTCACAAGCAAGGAAACAAGACTTAGAAGATTTAGAGTATGATCTTTGTGACTTAAAATGGTGGATGGTGATGAGGGAATGATATGAACTATGATTAAAATGTTTTTAATAGCACAATAGCAATATTTAAAATACTAGAATATGATATTGCAATCAAACCAATCGAGTAGTACTTGAAATAGTGAAATTATATAGTTCAAATATCACTAACATTTTTTGAGAGATTTCAAAACATTGTAGTAGTTTTTATAATGGAATCTCTACTGTAGTCACATAAAATTTTAAGGGACGCACCTAATAAAATAGCAAATCATTATTATCTTGTGGTGGATGATTCTTTGGTCCTATAAGTTATATGGAATGGATGGTGGGGGTCTTGCCTAAGTTGACCTATACAATGTATCTACAAAAATATCTAAGGGAGAAGATTTAAACAAGGAACGATTTTATGTGAATAACATGAACTTACATGTGCAAATTTTTTTTTTGAATATTTTAGATAGTCAAGCTCAAAATATAATACTTTTGCAAGGTGACAACATTGACACTTAAGATGGGAAGCATTGCAAAAACAAGAGGAAAATGAAAAAACTCTTGGAAGGGGTGTGCTTCGTTTGGGGGGCTTGCTCATTGCCTACTTCAGGACTAGTACTAATGTTTACCTATCAAATGGTTGAAGAGATACAAAGGAGGAAACTTGACTACTTATGGGATGTCTTGCAAAAGGACAAAATGTGACAAATATCATCACATAACAATAATGCACCACTTAGCCTTGATTCCCTAAGTCTAGATCTAACTATTATGAGCCAAAATGTCAGAGAGGTACCACCATTTCCCAACTCTAGATTATGAGCCAAAATGTCAAAGAGGTAGGAGATAAATGCACCACCCATCCACAGTTTCTTAGCTCTATTTAAATATTACTAACTAGTCATTTGCAAAACTAGCTATTATAACTTCAAGTGTATAACATTGAGTAAAAAAATTCCCAACTTGAGTACTTTTTAAATATAATATTAACCAAATTCTATGTCTTTCTTTGTCCATGTGGGAAACTTCTCAAATCCTCGGGGAGTTCATTGAACACTATGTAAGATAGCACATGAGTTCAATAGAAGTTTCTTATGAAGTTATAGAAAATATACATAGATAAGGGCTAAAATGGGACTGGAAACCCCTTCTATTGAATGCATGTGAAGTTAGGAGGTTGTATGTAGTGAATGCGCCAAGCCCAAAATCAAAAGGAAAATTATGCCTCAGCTATCTTTCTAAAGCAGAGGAGGTGTCCTTGCTACGAATGAATTAGTATAGTAATTTGTATACAAGATAACTTCATCATAGATTTCAATTAGCAACAGTGTCATCAACTTGTACATGTCTATATGTATCTACTCCAAGTGGCATACACTATTGCAAAATTGTTAAATATGACAAATCCTTTTTGCACCCCACAAAATATTTGCCTACACTTATATCCTTAATTGTGTAGGATTTCTACAATTGCTATGTTAGTAAAAGAGCGACGACATTGAATCACAAAAGAGTAATAGATGATTTGCATCGAGCACAACCATATTAATGTGGCCAGCATCTCTTTAAATGTATATTCTCATATGTACTTGTGCTGAGTAATAAAATGACATTTGAAGATATTCATTTAGATGGTATATCATGTTATGAAGATCACAAACAAGATTCTCCTTTTTTAAGAGTAACAAAATCTTCAAGTTGAAGATTAATGAAAATGTTTTCTTACTATAGTCTCTATGTAATAAGTAGTGATATCATCCATTTGATGGAATTTCATCTATGAATTGAACAAAATCTAGAAGAAGTCACATTAAAGACATGCCATAGAACCATAGGTTCCAAAGCAATCAACTCCTATTTTCTAACTAAACTTCAAACCATTATTCAAACCTTTATTGAGCTACCTTGCTGTGGTCATCAAGACTGCATTTACACCCAATTGGGTCCTAAAACCATTTAACCATCTAGAAGCTTTCTATGTTAGACATAACAACTTCATGAAATTCCAAGGCCGATTTGGAAAACACATTTGCGGTCGTACACATTGTGATTACCTTCTAAGTTTGGCCCATTATCCCAATGGGGCAAACATGATATTGTAATGTGATTGATGTAAGGTTCTCTCTTTTTGGCTACAATGATGGATTTGACTCCTGCACTAGCCTAACTTACTTTATGTGATCTGTAGCTCCCTTTTTTTATTGGCATAGGGATACAAAAACTGTCTTTATAGGGTCTTTACATTATCCATGATGAAGAATTTTGCAATATGATGGGACCTTATCACACGTAAGGTGATTATTCTTCCTAATTTGAGCCTTTCGAACATGGAGAAGATGTTCCTCTTATAAATTCCATAAGGTATACAAACATACTATGAGAGAAATCATTAATGAAGGTAACATGTATCTTGGTCCCCAAATTCTTATCTTAGTCATATCACATACATTAGAGTTGTAACCTTCTATTTTCTTTAGTAGTAGCTACATGGAAAATATCTTAGTCATATCACATATATTAGAGTTGTAACCTTCTATTTGCTTTAGTAGTAGCTACATGGAAAATGTCCCATCATGGTTTGCCTTTGATATAGATGGAACATCTTTAGTGATGATCTACATGAAAATCATCATTCCCATCAACAATATTATTCCCTTGCATCCCTATCATCTTGTTGGGATTGGCATGCAAAAGATTTAAATATGGCCTTAATTTTGCATCGGTAGTCTGCTTACTCTTTAATAACCATTTGGTTAAAGATAATGCAATGCCCTAGCTCTATGCTCTCTTTTTAACTTCCACGTTTTTTTATTTGTAAAATTTTGGTATTTTGGTTATTGGGATATTGATATTGGCCATATTGGCCATTTTGTAAAGGAAAATATTTATGGGAAGATTATTCATTTTGGGAAAAGCCTGTACGAGAGAGTTGTAGAATTTGAAGCAGGGTGGTATATCTTTCTTCCCACTATGGGAGGCATTTCCTTTATAAAGGACTCTTTTTGGAATAAAGAAACTCTTTCTTTTACAATTTAAAATTGTGATTTTATGTGAAAACTTAACTTACTATAATAACTAGGCACCTCATAGATAGCCTCTCAAATGGGCATTGGAAGTAGATTTAGTGTTGATCTTTTAAGATTCAAGGTTGTGTAACCATTCTAGCTAACTAACCACTATGAGGTCCTTTGCAATGAGCCTAGAACATGCATGACATCCTTGAGTACTATGTTCTCATCACTACTAATTTGGAAGTGTATAACAAAATGCCATGACCTTGAATAATATGGTCGTCACCCAAGTTAAATAGGATGATATGATTGAAGAGTTTGAATTGTCAAGGACATTTTTAGGTGGGACATATGTTTGGAGGCTCCAGAATCAAGCAACCACCCCCCTTTCTCAACATATATACCATTGTTATCAGTGGTTAAAAACGTGTCTTTCTTTATCTCCATAGACCTTTGGGTCTTAATAGACTCCTTGGCCTTTTACAATCGCGAGCAATGTGGCTTAGTTTTCCATATTCATAAATGAATGCAGCCTAATTGCCACATTTGTAACTATTCAATTGGAAAAATCTTTCTTCACAAATTCACAATTGAGGCTCACCTTCTAATTGTCTAGAAGTCTTTATTCACTATTCAAAAAATAACATCTTTTTCCTATGCCTCCTCAATTTTCCTCCAAAATCTATGCAATACATTATCTGTAAAATTAAGCTCCTTTCTATTTTTTCCTAGATTCATGGCCAATGTGGCTATAGAGCAAAATAAACATTGGTTACTCAATCTAAAGTATGAATCTTCATGTTTCCTAATTCAATTCTAGATGTTGCTTAGTCATAATAAACGTTTCTCAATAGATGGAATACCTCTTTCTCACACCTACCCTTGTATGAGCTTCTTCTATGGTCTTGTAGATGGTTTGACATAGGCTTGCTATCTTTGCTAACAATGAGCTTCTCTTCCTTCTTGCCACCATCTTGTCTTGTGCCTGATCCCAGGCTTTGGATTCGCCACATTCTTTAGTCAAGTCCCACAATGCTTGCTCCTTTAGATGCATTGTCTTTTGCCGATTCCACATTGTGACATTTGGAATTCTTTTCCACCAAAATTGTTGACATGTCTCTAAACAACAACATTTTCCATTCAAACTTTGTAATGCTCGACTTGAGATTCCCCTAAATATAAAAAAGAACAAGCTAGCTTTATTTAATTCAAACATATATAGAAGTGAAGTGGACAATACACCGGTGATCACCATGACCTTCTTATTTGATTCACTCTAATCTAGAGGTGTTTTTCATTCACATTTCTCCTTTTCTTATTTATTGTGTTTAATTCAAGAAATTTAAAAATAATATTTGGAGATAGACATTGACAAGAACTTAAACATAAGGAAGACCTACCAAAGCAATGAAGACATAAATGAATTTTGTGTGTATTTCATGGAGAAATACCCAAAAGTTGTGCATATTCTAAGGATAGGAAATCATGGGTGTTTTTATCAAAGGGATACCTATATATTAATATACAATACTGACAAAAGTTTGTGTGGATCATTCCTTTGGTTTCATTGATTTTATTATGTTTCCTAACCATCACTAGAGAAAAAAGGTGTCTTGCTGAAACTTTAAAAGTTTTAGATTAAAATTTTCAAATCTCCATGAAAGTTATAAACATTTAGTTAATGAACTTTTGACATAAATATAAAAGTTTTGCTTCTTAATGAAACTCACATTGATATCACCGTATTGTAAGTAAAGAGTATCGTCTGAGATGAGAGTTCATTGAAATGATCATACCATACTTGGGAGGATTGTTTTAATCCATAGATGGTTTGTAAGAGTTGACATACTTTTTGTTCGTTGTCTTGAGTGATGAAATTTAGAGGTTTGCGTATGGCTTAACCTCATATATTGACTCGTAGGAAAGCTATAGTGACATTCATCTGATAAAATCTTGGACGGTTGAAGAGAGGCAAATTTCAGCACTAGAGAGATTGTCTCGTGATATCGAAAGCATGTTGCTAGGTAAAGCCTTAGGCTACATGAGCTGGGCCTTATATATGGATATGTTGCTATTCGCATGAAGATTACATTTGAAAGCATAATTATATTGTACTCGGGAGTCACCCTGGTATTATTTGATAGAAGTGGTTGAGGTTCCTCCTATACCATCATTTTGCCAGCTGTCATGGTTAGGGCTTTTGTAAGTTTAGTTGGCTCATTTAGAAATGTCTCTAACATAGGTCGTAACCATCATGAAATTTAGTGTGGACGCACATGAGATAATCAGCGCAATGCAAGATCACTTGGAAAATTAATGGGAAGCTCAATCCTGATGTTAGAGGGTTGTGCATTATCCTATCGGGTGACAATTTTTCTCTAACAACATGATAGAACAAGTGCTTTTTGGCACACAAATTTGCTATCGAGTGATGAGTAGAACTATGCAGTATATAGAAATAGAAAGCACGCAAAGAAGAGAACACGCTTTATTGATGTAAAAGAAGCTTGTATTCATTAAAGTATATAGAGACCATATAGGTGAGAAGCTGACAATCATTTGTAACTAAGAGACATGATCCAAAAGGAAGGATTGTCCCTGACCTAGGCATGACCTAGGAGTTACCCCCTTAAGTTTGTGGTTGTTGGAAGTGCCTTGGTCAAGATAGCTACTAGCTATCAATTGCATGAACTTCAGCCTTCAACAACATGGTGTTTGAGATCCACAAGCTTCATCGAATTAGACAAAAATTCTTCTTTGCTATTAAAATGCAACTTGATCATAGCGAATTTGAACCGAGTGGTAGCACAAGGAAATTCAATTCACTCAACAAAATGTGGGAAAGATGCCTTTTGTGTTGGTGGTAGCCAAAGCCATATACTAGCTAGGCTTCCATAGAAGAAAGAGCCACTGAATCTGCTTCTTAGGATACCAAACAACAGGTTCTCCTATAAGCATGAATGTATGGATCAAAGTTGACTTGCAAACATTGAGATCCCCCCCATAGTTAGCATGTGATTGTCAAAGTGTAAATACCCTAGATGATGCCAACACCTTGGGTGTAAAGAAGGTAGGAGAGAAGATGCTCCACAACAAGCTAATATTGCATCCTAAGGTCCTAAATGTGTTGGAAAAATTGCCTTGTAGTGAAGTTTATATCAAGTCGTGTGTAGCTAACCAAACAACACACAACCCACAACCTTTTCTGGAGGAGGATTAGCATTGGATTTAGAAGATGGGTCGGCATCATTCGTGAGGGGTGTAAAGAGAGAGTCGATAAAGTCCTAAACAAAGAGGTCAAGTTGAATGGCTCTTTTGTGGGGGACGATTAGCATTGGCTTTTTTTGGGGAGAGGATTAGCATTGGCTTTAGAAGATGGGTCGACATCATTTGTGAGGGTTGTAAAGGGAGCTTCAACAAATTCATCAACCTATGCATGCAGGGGTGCATGTGGAATTGTAGTTACCTTGGTGTTGTGTACAAGTAACTGATGGTGTGTATTGGATGGTACAATAGTTGCATGCGGGTCAGCTAGAGTATCCAATTCTATAATAGAGTCACATTTGGAGTAGGAATGGTGGGCCTAGTGAAATAATGTGGTAAAATTTGTCCTCTCAGGGTGCACTACTAAGAAACCCTATGTATAATGTGCATTCAAGGGGTATTAAACCCTTACATGTAAAATTTTCATGAATAAAAGGACCCCTTTTTCTTTATGAACTTCTCGGTTTTTTTTCATAATTGATTAAAAACCCCCTTTGGTAAATGCATTTTTGTAAATCTACCTTAAAATTTTGAAATAAAAAGCCCCTTCATTTGAACTTATGTGGTAACTTACACAGTTCATTAGGTGAACCCCTCGAGAATTTGTCCTGGTGAAGCACTTAGTGTTTGCATGGGAAGGACAAGTAGGGAAATAGGAGGAGTTGATGGTCATCAATTTCTTCTTTATTGAGAAGATTAATATATTTGAGTATGGGGGAAGGTTTGGCTATTCAAAATATATTACATTACAGAATGAAAGAGTACATGTTGACAATTACCGAAGAATCTCCATGCCTTAAGACCATATGGGTGTCCATACCCAAGGAAAATATGTTCTTTGGCTTTGGGATCAAACTTGTAACGTCTCTCCTTATATGGTGCTGAATACACAAGGGAGATATGACTTCAGAGCTAATGAGGAGTAGCGAGGGAGTAGCCACCTAGCTTTGCACCAAGTTGGCCATAGTTATGATGTGAGACCTCAACTCACTATATTTTACCATCTTGTTTTTTGGTGTTTTTGTCTTTGGAATATTCTTATTAGCTCTCTTTGAAAGAAAAATATATATAGGAAGACATTTCAACTTGGCAAAAGTTTGTAAAATAAAGTTTTAGAAGTTTTAGAAAGAACCTTTTTGATACACTAGAGTTTAGAGGGTCCAACTCTTTAAAAAGTTACAAAAGGGTGCCATAAAAAGGATTTTGAAAAAAATAAAATAGATTGGATAGGTAAAGGGAGAATTTATTAATGAAAAAATAAACAAAAAGGGGTCTTAGAAGTAGGCTTTGAATACATGTGGTCATATATAGGGTTTATACATAGTGAACCCCTTCAACGCGATGACTGGTTATTGTGCCAAGATTTCCATGTCAAGTCCTAAAATGTAGGTGTAATGCCCTTAATAGAAAATTTTGGAAGATTGAGATAAAGACAAAAATTATAGAGAATTAAAAGATGATTAAAGGTCATCTTATTCATTATCCCCATATTTCTCACCCTTTGGGAGATACATGTCTCCAAAGAGGGCCGATTTACTGGTGTCTTTAAAAATATAAAAATTTAAATCAAGATTATAAGTCTATTTCTAAAAAGTGACTCTATATTGGGAAAAATCATATTCACGCTGGGGAAAAAGAGTAGATTTTGAAAGATGAACATCTTTTAAGCTCTACAAAATATTTGGAAGAAATGTTGACACATGGATTTTGAAATGATTGGAAAGAGATCCAGACAAGAGAATTAGAATGCGATTAAGGTGTTGAGATAGTTTTGAGAATGAAATTGAGGTTGAGATTCATCCTCTACCTTTGACTAAGATTGAGATTGAGATCAAGATTGTGATTGCAATTGACATTGAGGTTGAGATATTAGAGGTAGAGCATCAAGGTGGCTATGTGGTACTTCTCTCTTCCTTCTGGAAGTGTAAAAGATTCATTTTGGAATAAATAAGTTTCATTGTTGTGAATATGTGCCTCAGATTTCCTGACACATACATACATGAGAATGGAGATAGCTATTCCCTAGAAGCTCAAGGAGAGAGGTAGCAAAGGCCATGGTGTAGGCACATTCATCAGTGTAAGGCTCTTATATCAAACATGCCATTTCTCTCAGGCTTATGTGAGATTTTGAATTGATAAAAGATATTATGATCTTTAAAATAACATGTGAAGGCACTAGAACAATACTCAGAATAACATGTGAGGGCAGTGGAAAACATGGCTCACCACTATTGTCATTTGCAAAGTTTGTAGACAATGCTAGTTTGGCTCAAGGCCATTGGATGAGAATGTTTAATTTTAGACAATGCTTGAGACTTGTCATATTGGTGATAGATGGATGGGTACATGGTGTAGTTGTATGGGTTTGCAATGGGCCACAAACATGCAAGTGGTTTTATCACTCGAGTCCCTTGGATGCTAGATCAAAAGTTATTTTGTGAAGAATACCAAGCATGCAAGGTTTGCATAACATTGGTGTTGGAGAGAGTTTTTTTAGAACACCATCCACAACATGGACCTTAATGAACTTATACAAGCCTTGAATATTCATGTGTCCAAATGAGCATGCTACAATTATTGATTAGGATGGGAAGTGGCAACCAATGAATGGATTAAAAGGGTGGCCTACCCTAGTGGATAAGGAAGTTTTAGATTGAATTATGGGAATTACAATGAGATGGGTTTTCCCTTGTGGATAGTATTCACTTCATAATTGTCACCAAAGAATTTCAATGTTGTTACCATGGGATGTCGCATTGATTGGTTTTGACAAAAAGTAGGAGCCAAATAAACATCAAAAACCAAATCCTCTAATGAGGATTTTACTAGTGCCAATGGCTATCAATTCACTATCATTTCGAGATGAACTCGAATATCTTGGAAGACTAGTTCAACTTCATAAGCTAATGATGATGTGTTATAAAACACCTAAGTCAACAAACTAAGTTATGTCAATAGGGTTTTTTGAGATAGTTTTGGAGGTAGTGATACAAAATAGTTATAGAGTGGATTATTCATCAACATGTTAGCTTGGATTCTTAGACCAAGAACCTTGGAATGACCATGTGATCTCTAAGTGTGACCAAACAATATGTCAGTTTAGGGTTGTTGAAAATGAATTGAGTGTTTTTCAGTTAAATACATGTTAAAAATTAAGGGGGAATAGAATTATGAATTGCATAGTTGATGGAAAAATCTTTTCCAATGATGAGTTATAAATATGATATGGCCTGCTACCACTTTTAGGGAAATTTTATCAAATTTAAAGCTCTAAACTTAGCCCATGTGTACTTTTGGGTGAATTTATTTAATTAAAAGCTCTAAAAATTAGCCCAAAAAACCTGAGAAGACTCTAAAGTCACCCTTGGGATAAAATCTGCTAGAAATTTTTTTCCCCTAGTTGACGATGGAAAAAGAGTTGGAAATTATCGACAGTTACCAAATGAGACTAAATGAGGATGCTCATGAATTGGATTTTTTGTTCTTGGAATTTATGAAGAATGAAGTTGGAAAAGAGGACGCTGAAGTGTGGGTTGTGAATTTTCTCTACTTTTGTATAGCATCTTTTTGAAGAATCTTGCCTCTGAGAGTCAAAAGAGTGAGTGTCCTAAGACCACTTTGATTAGTGATGAAGGATATTGCCTATCAGAGTAGGGAGATTGAGTGTCATAAAGTCACTTTGAGTAGTGACCAATTTGTTTCAAGAATTCTTGGAACAACCACATGATCATTGAGTACAACCTAAGGATTTGTCATTTTTGGACCTAGCTTATGGAATAGGGACACTTTGGGTATTGGCCTTATAGTGATGAAAGCTTACCTAGAAGCATGAAGGAGAGACATGAACATCAAAATTTGTTGGAGAGGTGGAATTTGATGACCAACAAAGGTCATATCATCTAGATTTCTGTGCCAGTGATCCATAAAATTTTGTATCAAGTCAAAATAGTCAATTGTAAATTAAGAAATTGTCCATGAACATTCATTTTGGTAGCGATATCCACATGAAGATAGATGCTTTTTAATTTGTCCCTTATCCCTTTTGACAAGCAAAGACTATGTGGGTTAATGCAAGATTGGGTGTAGCCATTTCTTGCAAGATTTAGGGCATTTATTGTATATAGCTAGCTTGTGTGACCCATAGCTTAGTGCATTGCCAAAGGGAATTTGACAAACTTGGTCTCCAAGCAATGATACACATTCAACACTTGAATATTAGACTAGAGAAATTTAGAATTAACATTCTAAATAGGATCCTTAAATCATTATATGTTCTATGTTACATGTGAAGCATGTATCCTAAATAGTATACATTGCAGCAATTTATTCAAGAACATCGAAAATTTGTTGTACATATACATGAAACCATGTAATCATTCAAAATTTCCCCACTTGAGCTTCCCCTCAACCAAAGGACACACCTAATTGAGAACATTTTGTGCTGAAATTATGCACACAGCAATTCGAGGGCATGCTCCATAACTTTTTCTTGATTTATTGAAATGATACAAATCCATTCGAGGGCACACTCCATAAATTTTTTGGGATAAAAGATTAAAGAAATGGAATCAACTCTTATGGGACTATTGATGGTGGTCTTAAAACATTCAACTTTGGCCATGTTTGTGTATTGATTTACACTAGAATGGATGAGTTGGAAAATATTCAATTCATGTATGTGTGGAGATCTTTGAATAAATCCTGATCTACTTATAATTTGGCATTGCATTGCCCATCTATAAGGCCCATGAGCATGTAAAAGATCATTGTAGTTCATAATCCACAACATCAATGTCTTTTAGTCTCTTTGTTTTTTAAACATTTTAGGCCACATTGCTTTGCTTTGGAAAAATTTGATAGGTCCAATTTGTTGGTGTGCATTGTCAAAGGGAGCAAACCAAAGTGCTTGAAATTTCACATCTCCTATGTGGGGTTTTTAATTTTCATGCCTCTTGCTCTAACAAATCTTGAGTATGGTACATGAAAATTCACATCTCCCTACAACCTACTAAGTGAAGTGTTCATTCTCTATGTCACATGTGTTTCAGGCCTAATTTTAAAGTCTCTTATCTTGGGATGTTTCATGAATGAAATGCACCCTTTTCCTAGTCAATAGAATACCCCTTTAAATGATATCCTTCTATATGTTGAGAAATGTACAAAAAAAGGATTTTAAAAATTTGCTCCTGTTGAATCCACATGATACACTTACACATTTGTGAATGACCCCCTTGAGCTAGTGGGTCTCTATTCTAGTTGTTCATTGATCATTGCCACAAGATGCAGCTCGTCATGGATCGCAAGAGAACCAAACGAAGACTATGAGATAGGAGAGTCAAAAGGCTTAATGAAGAAACAAAGAGCAGATGATAGGGCAAGGAAAGAATGGCATAGTATCGGATGGTAGCAAAAGGCATGTTAAATACAATATTTGCAAAAGGAGGAACAATGTGAAGAAAAAATACTCCTTATAGAGCACTAGACCCAGGGGATCACTAAGCAATAGCACATGCAAATAACACAAGGGGTTTTACATTTTTATGGAGTTACATAAAATATACATATGTAAGGGGTTTTTTATATAATTGAAAAAGTGAAACTTTTCATACATAAGGGGAATTTTAATTTTAAAATTGAAACTTTTCATACATAACCGATACTTGTATCATCTCCAAATTTACAAAAGGGGTATCCATAACTTTTAAAAATCCATAGGTAAGGGTTTTCTTTAATATCCCTTGATGGTATGTGGTATATGGGATTCTTATATGGTGACCCCTGAGGCACTAGCAAGTAATAGTTGTAGATGCTTGCATTTAAACATTACCATTAGAGAAAAGAACATTAGTTTCCTAGTCTCATAACTGATGGGAGCATTTGAGGCAACAACACCATACCATTCCAATGACTACTAGGCTTGAGTCTTCAAAATCTTTAGCATGCATCCAAAAAAGCATAGAGTGCAGATAGAAAGCAATATAGAGTAGTCTAATGTAGAGTCAAAGAAACCATTGAGCTTAAAGTATCCATGTAGTGACAAAGCAATGCCACGTTACATACAAAGAACTATGAAATAATTGACAACCTCTAGTTCATAAAAGTCCATTATTCATGCAAATTCTTATTGTTATTCAATCACTTTTCTGTTTATTGTATTCATGAGCTAGTCCATGCTTAAGCAAAATAAGCTCCACTGCATTTTAAAAAAAAAGTTTAATTGATGTTCTTAGCATGCCACCCTCTTGGTGGTTAGAATAGCATGTTATTATAGTCGTCCATGCCTAAATTTTACTTCCCACATGTTGGATTAATAGATGAAATTATACCTTAGATTTATGGCTAAGAACCATGACCTTTCAATTGGGCAAAAGAGCTTTAAGAATTGTAAGACTTGTACCTCAAGAAACTCAAAGACAAGAATATGTGTTATGGCATAACACATATAGACTTTCACTTGAACTCACAAGATTTAAAGGGCTTGAAATATATTCATACTGAAGAATTTCTTCATGGAGATAAATGTCCATGTCTCACACATGAATGTTCAATTTGTAGGCCACTTGAATCCTTGTCATGTAGTACAAGGGAGACCCATTTGGTAACCAATGCTCTCTCCAAAGGAAGACTTTGAGTAGAACTCCATTGAATGCATTTGTGGTAAATGCAAACATTGTGGTGTGAAGGTGAAGCAACATGGCTATCCAAATGAAATAAGAAAAGACAATCTTGTTTTTGTAAAATGGAGGAGATATAAACATATTGTTGTTGAAGAATTAGACAAAAAAAAAAGGCTACTATAGTGCAAGTACACTCAGCAAGGGAGCTTATAGATTATTTGGTTAAATCCATCCTAAAATACATGCTTCACAATTTCATGGCTATATATCAAGCCAAGCAATTGATGTGCTTGGCTAATTTTCCCCATGACACAACTATCTCGGTGATAGATTTTGCTAATTTTAAATTACTCATTTCAAGAGCAAGACGAGATACAAAGTGCTCACAAGTATAACAAGCAAATAATAATTTTAGTATGTATCACATACAATCATCTACTTGATTCTTCTATGATAGGTACTAGTCCAATTTGACAAAAAATCCTCGTAGGAGTTCATGAAAATGCAACAAAAATCATTTCTAGATTTTAAATGACAGGGAACATGGCACCTTGTTTGTCTAATATATATTCTTTTCTATTGCATTGGGAATGGTTCACAAAAGATGATCCCCATGTACAATAAATAATAAAACAAGATTTGGTGTGTTGAGGTGGTACTTTCTCTCAATTTAAATCAGCCGGTGGATTAGACTTTGTCTCAAGGTCTAAATCCTTGACCATTCTAAACATGATGTGGAATTTCTTTGGGTCCAACCATGGCAAGGGGAACATGATGGATGTGGTGTTGTAAAAGTGAGATCTTTATAGACACCAATTAATATTCCCTCAAGGAAAGTTATAGAATGACCATGATGTTATAACATGGTTTGTAATTAACCTCTCCATGGAGGTGTCAATGAACATATGGTAAACAAAGCCTCAATAATAGTATAGTGTGTAGAGTGTTCCAAGAAGTTCAAGTGGTAGAAGTGCAAAGTAGAAACAAACAAGATTGTGAGACCCTCAAGAAACACACACTTTATATAGCATATGGGCCTTTGTGAACAATTACATTTCACTCAAAACATGAAAACTTTCTTATTTTGTAGTGCATGCATCATAGGGAACCATGGAAAATGTGAGGACATTGCAACTATGAAGCAATGATAGCTATGCCATTTTTTCCCTCTATGTGGAGATGGATTGAAAAAGACACATGGTGACAGATTTTAATTTAGGGAGAGTTCTGATGACTGCATTGATGCTTTGGAATAGAGGGATAACTTTGCAATTGTTTCTAGCTCTAGGAAGAATAAGGAAGATGACCCATACTCGGTGTTACAGTGTATCAAACCCAAACATAAGGTTACGAAAACATTTCTGGATCATTGGGGTACAATATATGAGAAGGGGCATGTGGTAGTTGGAGGTATCCAATACCAAAAAGCATCCAAGAAAGGCCACAATTATAGACCGCTACTACATAAGAGTCTACATATGTATGTGTCTTGACAAAGAATGGAAAAAGTGCCTTCAAAATTGATTTAGACACACATGAGCACATTATGGTTTGTCTTGGAGTAGAGGACTAGGACAATACATAAAAATGTTTTCTCATTGTACATTCAACTCTTGGAGGAAAAGACTGTGACAATACAAGAAAATATATTCTCATTATATATTATAATTGTGTATAATAATATGATGATAAATAATTGAACATTAGGCTTAATTGTGATGGTCATAGTTAATCCTAAACCAAGGAAAATTATTTTGGCTATTCAGTAGACCCTAAACTTATCATGGTTGTAGATAATCCTAAACTACTTCTCTTGTTAAACCACTAAGCTGGTATAGCTAATCCTACAAGAAGGAAGATGAGTTCTGCTTATCTAGTAAATGCTAAACTTATCATGGTTGTAGATAATCATAAACCACTTATCTTGTGGAACCACCACGCTGCTAGTTAATATTGAATGAATTAGCTTCTATAGCAACTATGCTAGTTACAATTAATCTTAAAGCCACCACATTGGTTATAGTAAATCCTAAACCAAGGAAGATGAAATCCACTTATTTAATAGATCCTAAACTTGTTGTGGTCAAATAGTGCTTAAAAAGTGGTGAAAGGTGGTTAAGAAAACTTTTGAATTCTCTTAAATCCCATATTGGTTGCAGTTAGTCCTAAATCACTTATATTTTACAACCACTACAATGGTTGAAATTGATCCTAAAATAGCTTGAATAAAGGAAGATTATGTTCTCATTGTTAAACATACAATATCTTTGGCAAAATGGTTTCATTAATAATCAAACATGTACATCTCAGAAAGTGCTATACATCATTAGATCTGCAACTTCCCCTTTTGCATTGATGACCCTTCATCAAGTTCATAGGCTAATGGCTTGAGCTTGGGATTCTTTCCTTCATGAAGGGGCCCATTCTTAGTCTTTCTCTCACCTTAATTTGGGGTACTTCTCCCCTTCATGAGGGAGTACTTCTCCTTTCAAGAGGGGATCCTTCTCCCGTTCATTAGGGGACTACATCTTCCCTTCATCAACCAAAGACTTTCTTTTGTGGCCAATGCACATGCAACCACTACTAACTGGGTAGATAATTGCAATAGGTAGGCATAGTTGGTCTCTCCATGGCTAGAGAATTGGATATGATAATCTCTTCATATAGAGGTGCATGCAGAAACACCCCAAAGCAAACATATGAATAGAGTAGCCACACTTGGGCCATCAGATATGGCAGTCATCTATAATGTGCTCATGATAGATTGTCATTATGAAAGAAGGGAACTCATTTTGGGGCCCTCTAAGAAATTCACTATTTACCTATTTTTGTTGCACTCAAAATATGGGAAATGCCATAAAATACGGATACTTACTACAAAAATGTCACTCTAGTACTCAAGCTTCACATTAAATGCATATATAAGATTCTTGATTTTTTGTGTAGAATTTTATGATTTTGATATCACCAGTGCGTTTAGAGCAGGCCAAAACCTCCAAATCAACTTAGAGACACCGAAAACCGATGCCTGGAGGCTCAAAAAAGGGCAAAAATGCTCGGAACGGGGGATTTGCACTAAAACGTGATTTGGCCAGTTGGCAGCAACTACGCCAGGTCGCTGAAAAGTATCACTAATTTTTGCTTGAATGGGTCGAGCAATGTGCCGTTGCTGACGTTTACTATTTTTCGGACCATTAGATTGAAAGTCATCCTTGTTAACATGGACATCTCATCAATGATGGTTGCATCGGCCTCCTTGATAGCATTGTGCCACTCGTCCGTCTCATGGATGGATAGTGGGTATTGATTACTACGGGCCAAAATCTTGAATTGGTAGTATACTATTGTGATGATGCTGCTTAACTGTAACACAACTGCTCCGATTGATGTGGTCAATAGGACCGTCTTGTTTTGTGAGATTAAATGCGAGACGTAGTACTTTATGAGAAATGTATTTTTGCTTCCTAGAATTCTAGTGATGATGTGCAATCTTGTCACTGATGTTGCGAGTTTTCTCAAGATCAAATCTTTCTTGACTGTAAGTGTTACATTAGCAACCATCTTGAACTTTTGCAAGATTTGTAGCATCTCCAATCTTGTTTGATTGTCAGTATCTCTTTGGTCAATAGGTGCTGTCTCTAGCAGACTGTCCCAGATGAATGTGACTTTATGTAAAATCATATTGACGAGTTTGTGTGTATGATCGGTTGTAAGCATGTTTTGTTTCATGTACTCTGTGACATACATTCGAGGTCCTCATTATTCAATATGAGGCCACGTATTTGATATTCCACAAAGTATGATTATGTAGTGTTGCTTTCCGATATGAGCTCTTGGCCTCATTTCAGAAGCTCGTTTTCTGCAGAAGCACATTGTAGAAGAACCCTTCTAGCTAATGACCAAGATGATATTCAATGAACCCGATGACCCTATCATTATTTACTATATGACTACAACCACTTTTAGCTTCAGCCGATGGGTTACATATGTTTTGTGATACTTGTAGAATGTGGTATCCTCAAGGCATGTGGGGCTTCCATAATAGAGGTCGACCGGATGCAAGACAACGTCATGGTTTCTTGAGATCATTAGTTGACATGGTGTAGAAGGAGATGAGTCGACATAGTGAGCAGACTCGCTCCTTGTGATTACTGGGATCTGCAAGCAATTAAGCACAGCCTCTATTGGTTATACTGATTTTGATAGGAGGGTTGTAGCTATGAATTTCAATTTCAATGTGTCAAGATTCTGCAACCCCAGTCGCGCTAAATGCTCTAGCCGAATGTTTAATCTTACCATGGGCTCTACCTTCATTGCGTATTTCAAAATGTATTATGATATCATAGAGTTTGTCATGCATTGTATGTTCATGTGGGCTCCCTATAGGAGCCACATTACTGGATGGTAAGGAACAGTGTTTGGATGCTCGAACGCAAGACAAAAGTAAAGTCATCTTTGTGTATGGGGATCTAGGATAGGTTCAGGGGTCAGCTATACCTAAAAAGGAAATCCATACTTGCATGAGTGATGTGCCAGTCCTTTGTAGTAGCTTCTTTGGCAAATATGCAGATATTTTGATAATACTAGATTGCACAGTGTTGTAGTTTGAGGCTATGCGTCATCTTGTTTGGGAATGTATGCCACAATCTTATTTGTTATTCGTGGACTATCGTCTTCATGAACCCACAATATGAGATATGCATGGAGGGATCCCCTGTTTTGTATTTTGTATCGAACAACATGGTGGTCGATGCGGCCGAGAAGACCATTTGATGGTATTATGTATTCACACATGAATAAATGGAATTGTGTGTGAAATAGGGTCGCACACTCAGCCAAACAGTCTTTCTAAGAGAACTGTGCATTGTACTTTTTCACGATACTCTCTATAGTGTTGATCTCTTGCCATCGTGTATCTGACACCTCATCTACAGTAAATGTCAGGAAAATTTTCGGAAGACCCCAAGCATCAACCATTGAGCTATTAGATCCTTCAATTGTCTTTGATGCCATGGTGGTGTTCCGGGCATCGTGGATGACATGCTATACCATAACACATGCTTGATCGCATCTTCGTTCACTAGCACATTGATTGCTCTTCTTGAATTGATACATGTTTAGCATGTACAGCTTGTAGAATGTGTAGATTGAGAACAATGTACTTATTCTCAATTTAATGTAGTTAGCGAATTGAATGGAACCTTCATAGTTACCATTTGCAAATGGAAACAGAAAAGGGAACATTGCAAGATCTATTGTCAAGCTAGGAAACCACTATTGGTTCCAAGGAGCCCATTCACTTGGAATGATGTCACCCTCTTTGATAGCATTTATGTGGCTCATAGTTGTATTGATCCAAACTCATGCATGTCCTTGGTTTGAAAAGCTCAAGGGTTTGCTGGTTCTGCCATGTTCTACCATAATGATAGTTCCAAATGTGATTCTGCTATTGACATCAGCTCAAATGGCATTGACTCTTTGTGTATTTGTAAGATACTTGCAATAAACTTGGGAGGAAAGATGTACATGCCTATCCTGAGATTTGGTCGTTCCTCTATTTTTTTGCATTTCTGTATGCTCGGATTATTTTTTATGTTGTATGTCAAAATTTTTGAGAGCTCAGTTGCCACCACGTCTCTTGCACAATTTGCATCTATTGTTGGTTTCATCCATGAAATCAATGGGTTGTCCAACAACAACCTCCAGTTGAGTGTGCCTTTCACAATTGCATTCGTTGTGCACATTACTGAAACTAAGATGTCTACCATTGCTCAACAATTATGTATGTAGGTGGTTTGGCTTAACAACCGACGTATGTAATCTTGTATCAATTAAACCACATATGTAGAGCACTGTGTATCTCCCAAGCAACTATGACATGGTGTGCATGTTACATGGATACGAGATTCCTCAGGCATTAATGATGAGCATAGCATTATTTCGCAAATGTCTATCAATGATAGTATTGAGGTACAGTCAGACATCCATCGACCATGTGTTTGCTTGATCATGGACCACGATGAATATGAGGTCCTCAGCGAGAGCTTTCTAGATATCAAATAATTTTTCTTTGTTATGAATCTCCGCTCATGGAGGGTTCTATGATTTTTCTTGCATGTGGTTGTTGCAGTTTTGATGGAGTGAACCCTTTGCTATCATGTGACGGAATGATTGTTCTCGTTCATTGTAGCTATATCTAGAAATAGAAGTTTGAAATTAGGTTTGTACTATATATGTATATGAGTAACATTTTACATTTTATACTGGGTAAAAACTCTCGAGTAATTGTAGTCAATGTTTCATAAAATAAATGCAAGCAAAGTGCATAATCCGTTGTTAAAAAACTTATGAATATTTAAGTTGTGAGGCATTGTTTCTTTCATAAGAACATCATAAATGCATTGGAAGATAGGTAAGACATTGTGTGTTGCGTACCTCTCAAAAATTATATTCCATCCAACACTGACCTTGTATCGACCTTCTTCACTTTATCAAAGATAAACAAAAACTATGAATGATCAGATGGCTTCTAAAAGATATTTAAATGTGCATAAGAATGTGGTGTTGATGGGAGTGCATGCATAAGAACACAAAAGTGTGGAAAAGGTGCCCAGGGTGCCAAAAAAAAAAACCATACAAAACGTATGGCGAAGAGTCAGCACAACTCTCTTCATAAATTGATAATTGTAGGGAAATGTCATGACTTTTTCCCATTTAGTAAAAGTTTATCTCCAATGTTGGAGATGTAGTACATAACAACACATCAAATTTTAGATGCGTAGTACAAAAAACACACAGTGTTTTAATATCATACTTACATGCAAGGTTAACTGTGTCACTTTGATCACCTGGGTAGCTTCGCTTATTTGCTATGGGATTCACAATACTAGGCAAGAATATATAATGTAAATGTTAATTACCCTTGAGTTGGCTAAGTAAAAAATGGCAACTATATAGTACAGTCCCAGTACAACAGGTGAAGGCATGACAAGTTGGTGGGATGAAATGCCACCCCATATCATGCTTTGCAAAGTTGATTGGCGGGATTAGAAACGGCTCTAGCTCTAGATTTCCTATGAGAAGGATGAAGATCTTGGAACTGGTAAAGGCATAGCCACACGTCCGAGCATCCTAGTCATGGAAAACTCTTCTTGGACTTAGTTAATCCAATCTACTAGGATGTAGGAACTCAGGAAATTTTGATCCAATAATTTGCTAACATTTACTACCATAGATACATCTATTCATGTTGTTGGTTTCGCATTATTCATGAGAGTTGTGCAGCCTTGAGTTGTAAACATCAGTCTCGTTGAGTCGAGTTATCGTGCTCACTTCTAATGATGCAGATCATATTGTTTCTCTTTCTCTACACCAAGAAGTGGAAGGAGGAAGTTAAAGCCAATAGCCTAGCTCTAATTCTCGATCTTTTAGAAATTTTTAGGCCCTTTCTTGGCTTGAGCAGAGCCACTTTCCTGATAGCTTGTGTGCTCATTGCAGAGTAGTGTTGGCCTCGCTCACAAGATGCAGATCCTATGATTACATACCTCAGCTCTTAACACACTACACTCAGAGGTCTGCTTATTGTTGAAGTAATGGGTATATATGAAATAGCACAAGGGTGATTTTTTCTATAAAAGCGTTTATGCCTCTTCTAAATTGGAGGAAGTCGTAGTTCAAGAAGCACCTACGGAGAAAATCATGTTGATATCTTTTTCTCTCTTAAGGAGAGCTTTGGTGGAGGATGATTGGATAAAGGTGGGCGGTGGAGGATGATTGGATAAAGGTGGGCCCTTAGATTTTATTTGATGAATGTGAGGCGTTGGATCATTCACATTGTTTCATTCTTGTCTCTTCTAAGAGCAGACCATCTATGACTTTCCATCTTCATTAATCTCGCTAATCTCAACAAACGTTTGAATCACACGTAATCCCTCTCCCTACACTTCACTTGAATATCTATGTAGGTTTTCTGCTTCAACACATTTGCAGCTTCCTTTGGCTCGACCCCTACAACCTAATAGAAAAGAATGGATCTTTCTACGCTTGAGGGAGGATAGGTTATAGAGCGTTTTATACAAAACACGACGAGTGAATTACTTTTTTGCGACTCTAAAGTGACCCTAAAAGAACTGACCTTCCTCATCGACGATGGTTTTAGTAAGTGCTCCCTTTTGCAAGTGCGTGATTTGATTTTAAAGTCTCCTTGATCGCCATGTCTCTCAATCTAAGACATGTCCTCTACATGCCAACGTAAGAATGAAGGCGAATAACTAGAGTAGGGATTATGGTGGTAGTTGTGGGCTAGTGGGTTACAGCAGGAGTGATGATTCTGGTGTTGATGTATCAGAGCAGGGGCGAGAGGAGCACAAAGGCCTCTTCACAAGGTTCCTAGATCCTTGGAGATGGCTTTGGAAAGGAATTTCCAGACTTTCAAAGGGCGATTACCTATGGGGGTGCAAAAGGAAAAGGACAGAAGGGTCGGACTCTCAGGGCATGGCCATTGCTTTGCTGCCAATGATTGATGGCAGGCTAAAGCTAAAGGAAACCCCTACTCGCTGTACCTCCCCTGGGAAGCTCTGGCATACTGAACCCCATGGAAGAGATGACAAAAGAAGAGGTCTTGGAATATTGGTGCTGAATTGCTACAAAAGACTTTGGAATTTGACAAGAATGTGCAAGGAAAAACTCATGCAAAAGCCGAATTCTTTACGCTAGCTCTCAGGATGCGTGCTCTGTATAGCCTTACCTACATCTGCAACTTCATTTTTTCTCCTACCTTTCCCCTCTGCGGAAAATGAAGATGTAAGGTAGCCGAGTTCCCACGGTCCATCATCACCACAAAGATCCAATATCAACAACCAAAGCTACTCTCAGTACGCTTGCAACTCGATGATGGCGTTTCGATAAGACTTTTCAGAGGGAAGGCAAGATAATCAATCTGGTGGGATGTCTATAAATTTCAGATTTCAGTGGTCTTACCAAAATTCGGTCTAATGAATGACCTGTCAAACATGCCTTCAGGATCTTCTGGGCTTCAGTTGGCTGCTCACATAGCTGCTCAACGGATTACATTCTTGTGCGGAGCACGGGTTTGATGCTAGTTCTTTTGAATGGAAGCTTTTATTCATAGGTATCCACATGCATTCTGCATTTGGACCAAAGAACAAATAGAAGCTTGGAAGCCCATTGTGCATGCAGTTCATGAAAGGGCGGCACCTTCTTTCTTCAGATCAGGCACGTTGGGAGGGTGTCAACGAATCACGAATTTCTTCAAGTGTTTCACGAGGGTGATAGTCGCAAATAGCCTTGCCGTCCTATCTTAAAGATCATTTGAAATCTTTATTACGCGTAGAACCAGTTTTATGAGAATCAATTGAGAATCCAAAGCAGCCTAATTCACACTATCTAACTCCTATCTAAGAGGCGACTTTGACAATATACTTCACAATAAGCTGTGTGCTCATTGTGTCTCTCGAAAGGTGCACCTCTGTGTGTGTTTACTATAGAGATGAAAGGGTAGATATATCAAAACCTTACAGAATACGGGCTGCTCAGTATGCACGTTAGTAGTATGCCTTGCTAAGTCACGACGTATTGCCAAATTCAGTAGTGCAAAAGAGAAGATAGAGGTAGGGAAAAAGCACAACAGACAATAGCATACGACAACAGCATGGAAGCAACTCGAAAGCAACTCGCATCAAAAGTGAACTGTGGAGTATTGCCTTGGACTGCTCGTATTGCCCGTCCTCATTGATGTGCGCAAGGAGCTAACTTGAAAGTGCAATGTACTAATTTTACTTGGCCAATTTTTTTAAACTACGTTGTTTTTGGAAGGTAAGTTGAAAAGCAACGTTGTTTTTGGAAATACGTTGTTTTTGGAAGTTCCTCAATTTCAAACCTGAAATCTAACGGTTTACAATGCACTGCATGGTTTCACATGATTTTAGAATTTGTTGAAACCCTCTAGTGTTGGTGGCCAAGTAAAAACTTTTTTTGTTTTCTCTTTTATTTTTTTGGACTTGAGAACAACAAAAAATCTAAATTTGTATGATTGGATATATTCTAGTCTTACAAAGGTGTGAGTATAGATGGAGAAGTCATCAATATACAAAAGAAGATACCTAGAGCTAGAGAGTGATGTTGTCTTGAGTGGGTCGTAGATGCTAGAATGAGCAATGGAAATGACTTAGTCTCCTCGTTGGTCTCCATGAGTTCTTAAGGCTTTGGATTTGTCTTTGCGCTATTTGTTGATTACACATAGAGGATATAGATAGTGAGGAATGTATTGTAAGGGAAGAAGCTTTGCAATTAGACTTCATTTGGTAAGATCCCAAAGGCCTATAAGATTGAAATGGGCAAGTCAATGATGCCATTTTACCATGGTAGAGTTGCAAGATTGAATATTGGTAGGTGAGCAATGTCAAAGAGGTGTAAGATTTCCATTTATTTATTCATTACAAATCATTCATAGATACCCCTAGATGGGTGTGACACCTTAAATAAACAATGCGTGTTAAACAAGTCAATGCTCGAAAAGCAAGTAGCTCCCTTGTCCTACATTTGATACCGTAAAAGAGTTGGAGAGACAAAATGAGTGCACACGATTGAAAGAATGCATGCCGTTTGTATCGCATAATTAATGATTAAATACAATGTTTGTGGGCCTTACATGGGATCACAATTAAGATTGTGAGGATTGAAATTACCAAGTAGATTTAGTATTATACAATTCAATAACTCTAAGAATTCCTTTTTTCATCTTACAAAGACAGCCATCGGCATAGGTAAACCTTGCACTAACACATGTTGCTAATTTTGATGAATTTCCGCTTGAAATAGCATGCTTGTGAGTCCCCTTGTAAATCCATCTCTTGAGTGACTTTCCTTAGCATTATAGCTTGGTGATTAGGTAGAGTTTTTGAAAGCGTTATACAAATTTCTTCTATAATGATAGAGCCTAGAAGATTGTAAGATGAATTGAAATCGAAAGCACATCTCCCTTCATGTTTCTCTAAGTATATTCAACTAGAGATTCACTTGGTTTCATAGAGCGACAACAATTAGTCCTCGTTTTTTTTAATAGATTTAGTGTTGCTTGACTTTTGCGTCCTTTTGTATGCACGCTTCAAAATCATCTTCATCCTTCTTCACTGGCTTTGTGTCAAAGTCGACCTTAGTTCTTTGGCTTCGAGGGTTGCGATCATGGATACGTACTGATAGTGAAGCGATCAATTGATGCACATGTAAGTATTCTTCTTTAAGGATCAATTGGATTGGTCGATACCTCGTCGATACTCGATCCTTTTGGTAAGAACTGTGTGTTAAGTACTTTGACAAACAAGTCACATCAATTCTAGAAACTTGGGACTGAAACGCATTCATACCTCATCTCCATCCACTCCATTTTTTCTCACATTACATAACATTCGTTCAAATTTTTATGAACATTGCGAACGGCGTTGCTAACCTATCAACGATCAGAGATAGAAGCGGAGAAGAACTTTGAACGTAAGGGTGATCCGCCAAAACAATGGAAACATAGAACGTGAGGAAAATCTACCAAAAAATGGAAACGTAGAAGACTGTCTTTAATGTATCGACGCATGTCATGGAAGATAAATCCGGCGTGACATGTGATAGCAAGAAGGCCGGCAGATGAGGATGCGCAGATGAGGAACCTTTCATATCACAGACTGACCTAAATAGCTACGCTTAGCCGAGCTATCTCTTACACACTAGTCTTAGCACTGAAACGGCGAAATCCCAATCTGTGAAAAGTATAAAAAGCCTCCCTCACGTACAATATTGAATAAGATTGATTTTAAATAGTTTGTTTCTATTTTATATTTGCAATAAATCATAAACCGAATTCTCGCTGAAACCTGGCAAGCTGTACCAGGCACGTTTCTGAGCCAACTGCTTGAGTGAGGAAGAGAGAACTTATTCCCTAGAGCTTGAGCTAAACAAGCTTAGAGGAACAAGAGCAACGCAAGGATGAGAAGGTGATTGGACAACGAAGGAAGATATAGAGCATTGGAACGGACAATACTTACATCGTGGCTTGCCATGGGTTAGATTGCACCGGAGTAATGATGCATGTTACAAAGACGTCGAGAATCCTGAAAGCAAGTACCCCAACATATTGAAATTGATGATGGGACATTTGATTTCGTTAATAGTACATCGCGAATCTTATCACTGGTCGCTGAATATTAAAACGGATTCGACCTAACCGTATGGTTTCTGTCTTGCTCATCCTTAATCCCTGGAAAGTGGTGAATCTCTCTCAATATCAATGTTGAGCTCAATGCAGTCCGATTGAGGGAGTGTGAAATTGAAGAAAAGACAACACAACACGGTTCTAGCTATATGGAGTATGATCAGTTGATCCGAAATTTAAACATCCCAGTAGCAGTATCATCCTATTTTTCAATTGTTTATCCAGAAAACGGTTAGATCTAGGCCATGCATGTAAGTTTCCTGAATAGATTGAGATTACTCAGAACTTATAGCAGCAGCAACGCATCAATTCCAGGTTATTCCCTCAAGCACTATATAGCTTTAAAAGTTTGTCCAACTCGCTGAGACGAGCAAATATTTGGAACGTTTGTGTTTGATTTCAGGTGGCCTACATTTTGCTGCTGCAGTCACTTAGAGAGCAGCTCCAAGAACACCTGAATACACATGCCTCGCAGGCGATATCTGGATGCTGGGAGATAGAGCAGGCCTTATACAGTCTTACCGGTAAAGGTTGAAGGTTCACTGAGGTGAACTTACAAAATTTGCAAATTTTATTTCATTCAAGGTGAAGATCTGAAAACTAACTAAGTAATGTTTAAGTGCCTTTTGTTCATGGTGGCACAGGCGCGAGCAGTAGTGCGGGAGGCAGTGCAGTGATGCCCGAAGACGAGAACGCTATTGAGGATCTTCATGATCTCGAATACAATGGGTCGGGATACGTGGCACATTGGGGGTTCGAACCATTCATTCCTACGGACGCTGAAAGATCGCTTTTGGAGCATGTTAGAAAAGAGCTAAAGAATGAGCTGAAGCAGGCAAGTGTGCTCGTATCTCTCTGTCGACGTCTTACTTGATCCTATCGATAGCAACTATTTTGGTGAAGAATATCATTCCAAACATCCAATGTGAGTTGGTCAACTTATATGGCTTCTCCCCAGAATTACGTATCAAAACTCAAGGATGTGCGGGAGGAAATTCTGAGGAAAAGACGCGCTGGTAAGCTACCTGGAGACACAACGTCCGTATTGAAAGATTGGTGGAATGCGCATGCGAAGTGGCCATACCCATCGGTAATTCCTCCATCCTCATAGGCCTGTAGTATTTTTTTTTTCAGTGACAGACGTGGATTCGATGCAAACACAACATGCTAACTGGTAATCATACTATACTTACATTTACCAGTTGTCTTTTTTGTTTTAAAATGCATTAACTAGTTGTAAGTACCTGTAGTGTCGAAATAGCTTACATTTATGTATTGCTGCAAATCAAAGCGAGTTGCAGGTGAGGTGACCATGATAGAAAGATGTGACTTCAAGGCAAGTCCCCCTTGATTGGGTCCGACACACCCCTGATATCCTGGGGGGGGGGTGCACCCCTGATATCCTCGGGGGGGGGGTGCACTACTAAGAAACACAACAAGACATTAAAGCACCCATAGACGTGCGCACAGACGCGTTTACTGAACTAAATAAAAAACTTACGGGCGCGTCTATTTGCGCGTCTATTTTTGCATCTGGAGACCCGCGTCTAATTACGCGTCTATATATCAAACACACGTGCATATAGACGCGCACTTAGACGCATAAATAGACACGCTTATAAATGCATTTATAAATGCAAATATAGTCACAAGTCGAACAAACAGACGCGTATATAAACGCGTTTTTAAACGCACTGATAGACGCGCTTTATTTTTATTTTTTTAAAATTTTACAGAATGCTGTGTATGTTTTGTATGCTATATAGTTACAAGAATCCCATATCCACATTGTGTAATTCAATTCTTATAGCCAACCGCATTTTAATTACAATTCCAAATAACACATTACAACTCCAAAATGCAATAAAATTGAAAGCTCAAAAAGTACTTGTATATACATATAGCACGAAGCTAAGCCATGTCATGTGGCTTCAAGTACAAAAAATAAGAGGAGTGTATATACAAGAGGCACAAAGCCAAGCCAGTGGCTTTAAGTACAAAAAAGAGTAGCTAGCACTACTTGTACGACTAATCTATGTTCTCCAGGTCCTCGCTCCCTTCCACGCTCCCTTCTGCGCTCCCTTCTGTGCCTCCTTCCTCCTCTTCCTCATCATCTTGTGCATGGGCCTGTAAACAAGGGACAACATATATCAATGTATGAAAAATCAAATCTTTACTTATAATTTTGGCATTATTTAATTACTTTCAAATACCTAGGGGGCTGCTCCAGTAGCCCGGGTATACTGCTCCTCAGTAATCAACCCGTCATCATAGAAGTGCCTCTATGTATCTCCTCTGCGATGGTGGTGGTGGTAGGCTATCTCCATAGGAGTAGGATATCTGCCCACGATCTCAAGCTGCATGACAACACACTTTGCGGAGGGATTAGTACAAAGAAACAACCTCCTAATAAACTACATAAGCAATATAATTTGAGATCGATACTTACAAATTGGGTCTCCCATGATTCCACACCCCCTGCTCTAAAATGCGCGCTTCCATATTCCTCCATCTGGATCCTCCGTGCCTCCACGTGCTGTAGACTGGGGTCCTCTCTCGCTGACTTCATTGCCTTCTTCCACTCACGCTTGTGAGTGGTGTGGGGCTGGCCCCTTGGTGGTTGACCTGCCTCAAGCCTGGCAAGCTCTGCTAGTGCCTGCCTCTTAAGCGAAGATCTTTTATTGCTAAGTATCGTAACAATCTTTGACTTGGCCCATTTATCTGTGAACTGGCGATTGGGGGGGTTAGGATACCTAGAGCGAACAGTAGCGAGGGTCTCATCAGCCAACCTCTTTGGGTGGTCTTTGTAGTGGATAAAGCAATCTCTGTAATTATTAGCAATTACAGAGCGCATGAAGGCCATGATGTCCTTCCCCTGCGCATCCATCAAGATGCCTCCTGTCTGAGTGATGTCATAATAAATCGTACCATCACCGAGAGGCACGTCTAAATCATCTGAATCATCATCCTCCCCACCACCACATGGCCCAAAGCACTGTGCCATGCATCCCCCACCGCTCTCCTCGCTACTACGCCTACTACCCTGTCGTGTCGAGCTCGTACGCTGGCCACTCGTAGCTAGAGACTGCACAGGACTACGCTGACCACTCGTAGCTGGAGAATCGAGTCTCGACGGCACAGGAGTACGTCAACGGCTCTACGAGACAGAAGGACCTCCTGACGGCATGGGGGAAGGGGCATAAGATGGGATGGCAGAAGGACATAAGACGGCATGGGGGAAGGGGCATAAGACGGTATGGGGAAAGGGGCACAAGAAGGGGCATAAGATGGCTGTGCTGACTCCGCTAGGGTGATCTCAAGCAGTGTGGGGTGGCTTGGAGTCTATAGTGCCGACTCCTGGGGAGTGTTTAGAGTACCCATCATATACCCGTATAACTCCATAGGACTAGGAGGGTGCCCTAAAAGGTTATATAAGTCCTTCTAATTAGATTCCCGGGGATCAGGTGAGTTGGAAGCACTTCCTGGCCACATGTTGAACTGGAAAAAAGAAAAAAAATCTATTACTGATGAGCTGAGAAGAAAGGGGAAGGGAAGAGAGGCTTACTGTCATAGCGCGTCTATAAACGCATCTGATTTGCGCGTCTATAGATGCATGTAACAGAGCGTCTAACAGAGTGTCTATCGACGCGTCTGTCTATGTGTGTAAATAGGCTAGACGCGTGTTTAGACGTGCCTGTAAATGCGCTTTTAGACGCGCTCTGAGATGCGCCTATAGACGTGCTCCGATAGACGGGATTCTTAAAAAGTAGAAAAGGACGTTGCGCCCGACACACAAACATGACATTGATACCCAGATCATGCGCTTCTTGGATACGAGAAAGTACAAATCTAAAGAGAGCAAACTTCCAAACAAGATCAACTGCAAAAAGACTTACTTGGATAGAGGTATGGAAGGTTCTTCTTTCTTTTTCAAAGTTGCTTCTCCTCCTTGTTCATCCTCCTCTCCTTTAAGCTTAGAAGTAAGTATGGGTGTCTTCCTCTTAAGTGTAAGCTTGGAAGTAAGTATGGGAGCCTTTCTCTTAAGCGTCGAAACTATGGATCTGCTAATAAGGAAGGAAGCAAGCCGCGCGAAGTATAAGTAATGTGAAGAAAAGCAAAGCGAGCGGCGTGCTAAAAAGCAGGTTTAAAAGTCGCGTCTATAGTCACATCTAATAGCACGTCTATAGGTGCGTCTAAATACACAGAGTGGATGCGCTTTTAGACGTGCCTTTAGATGCGATTTTAGACACGCTTTTAGATGCGCCTTTAGACGCGCCACAGAGTTTAAATTAAACATTTGAAGAAGAGCAAATTTGGTGGGTTGTTTGTTTGTAGGATGTCTTCATCTTCAACAAGTAGCTCCAGTGAGCATGAATCCCTCCGTATCCACCATCGCGAAATGTGGTTGGAGCAAAAAATCAAATGTCTGTGTGATCGATGTCGAGGAAACATGTATCGTGCATGCAGGATTAATTCAATCATATCTCAAAGTATGGAGAATGGGATGTGACCGTAAACAGGGTAAGGGTTTGTAAGTTAAGGTTGATTGAGATACCATGGGTGTTCATATGTTTGAGTTATGATCTTGTTTTGATTTGATACAAGATGCAATGCCACACTCGCATATGTTACCCTATGCTTGCCGTGAGGAGGCGAAGCGTTGGCGATATGGGGTGGGATCTTCAGGAGGGACCGTTACGGATGCATGGAGTGATGGTAATAGTAGCCCTCCGCCATTACCTCATGAAGCCGTGGAGGAGGAGGTGTTTGATGATATGGTGCGGGATTTATATGTCCATCAAGGGAGGGATAATAGCATGGAGCAGGATGAACTTTTTACTGCAGCATCGACTCCACTATTTGAGGGGTGCACATTCTCTGTTCTACGTGCCTTCCTTGAGTTACTAAACTTGCAAACCATCTATGGATGGAGCAATGCAAGTTTGAATGCATTACTCAAGTAAGCTTTAAAGTCGATTTTGCAAACATGGTGAATTATGCTAGTGGGTCAATTACTCGAATGCTTTTCCTCATTTATGGTCTTCACATGTAGGCTATTGTGTAAAATGCTTCCAAGGGAGAATAAACTACCGACCTCAAGAGATATGGCAAGGCAACATGTGACCTCTCTTGGAGGATTAGATTACAAGCGCATCCATGCATGTGTCAACGATTGCGTTTTGTTTCGTGGACTACATAAGGATGCAAGAGAGTGTCCCACTTGTGGAGAGGCAAGATATAGAGCAGCTCTCAAAACCTTGGGACGTGCCTCATAAGGTATTGCGACATTTTCCCATAATCCCTCGCATCCAACATATGTTCAAGTGCAAATCTATTGCAGAGCTCATGTCATGGCATTCCTCCCACCGATGGCAAGTGGAGAACTCCCGCGAACTCTCCTGCGTGGAAGCATATTGAAGACACATGGCCAAGCTTCAAGGAAGAACCTAGGAGCTTGAGACTTGGATTGGGTATGGACGGTGTGAACCCATTTGGTCTCAAAAGCACGTCTTACAGTGTATGGCCAGTGGTATTGGTGAATTACAATCTTCCACCCTCTATGGCTATTAAGAAAGGACATGTTATGCTGTCCCTTCTAATTCCAGGGAAACATAAAGTCAAAAACCCTGATGTTTATTTGGAGCCTTTGATTGATGAGCTAGAGATACTTTGGAGAGGTATCAAGGTGCATGATGTGAGCAGGCGTCCCTCGTCACGAGACTTCAACTGCAAAGCAGTCTTGATGTGGATGATGCATGACTTCCCAGGCTATGGCGAGTGTTCAGGTAAGCATTGCATTTTTAATTATGAATAGGCAAAGGATGTGGCACCCTAAACCCACCTTTCACTCTTAATTGCATCTATTGTTCAGGTCTCACTACATCGGGTTACCATGCATGTCCTGTTTGTGGTCCTTCGCTAGTTGCCTCACGAGCAGATGCATTGAATAAGGTCATCTATGAGAATCACCATCGATTTCTCCCACCTGATCATCCTAGATGTGTTGCCCCTTGGAATGAAGTCCTCCCACAATCACTCACCATGGGAGATTGGATGAGAATTTGGGACGGTTCCATGACTCCTCCACCACTTGGCATGAGCCGGTAAGGGTTTGTAACTATTGGCTGGAAGTAAAGATTGGCTATATTGGCTAAAAGTAAAGATTGCACACTAACACTTTATTTTGTTTAGATACTCCATCTTTTATCGTTTACCATATTGGTCCCACCTCAAGATCAATCACCTGCTTGATCCCATGCATATCTTCAAGAATGTGGCATCTACCATTTGGGAGCATTTGAATGGGACACGAGATTTGGCAGGCATAAGGGAGGATCTACGTACCACAGGGAGGATGCATGAAGCTTGGCCTCAAGAGAGACCAAATGGGCATGTTTTTTTACCTCGTGCACCATGGATGTTATCAAAGCTAGAGATGGCGATGGTGAAGCGCGCTATTACTACAATTCGTACTCCCACTGGATGCATGAGGTGTTTGAAGGGAGCCTTTACAAAGAGCAAGAAAAGAGGTGTAGAGCAATTATATGGCTTGAAATCTCATGATTGGCACAAGATGCTCCAAGTAAGTATTTTATGTGCATAATATCTTTTTCCTTTCAAATTTATGAGTGAATAGCTATAAGCAACTAATCAACCACCTCCTCGCGGGTTCAGTTCATACTACCTACTAGCATTTCACATAGTGCATCGAAGGACATGAAAGATTGTATTTACAAGATGGGAGAGCTTGTGAGGTATGTGAGCTCAAAGGAAATAGATCCCACCACGCTTGAGAATGCTCGAGTTATGTCAGTGGAGGCAGTTTGTTTAGTGGAGGAGACATTTCCATGTTCTATTCTCACAAGCCAACTACATCTCATAGTGCATTTGGTGGATGAGATTGCTATATGCGGTACTATACATGCACGATGGTTGTTCTTCCTGGAGCACTTCATGAAGACCTTGAAGGGCTTCGTGAGACAAAATGCAAGACCCAAAGGTAGCATGGCCGAGGGTTGGTTGGTACAAGAGTCACTTGTATATATTTCTAAGTTTCTTGTTGATGTGGATAGCTCTCTCCCACGACTATGGAGAGATGATGAAGACCTAAGGATGACCTCTATTATGCCTCAAGGGAAAGGATGCAACAAAGTAATAGACACGGAGTTGCATAATAGTATCAACCTCTTTTGCATGCTTAATAGTGATGTGATGAAAAGATGGGTGACAAGATACGAGGATGCAAAGGCAAGAAGACAAGAAGAAAGGGCCCTCTTTCGTACACACCACGGATCTCATGTGCCATACCCTCAGTATCTAAGAGCACTTCCAAAGGATATTCATGTGGATTGGCTACTTGATGAAATGGAGAAAGCAGAGAAAGACCAGGGGATGCATATCACAATGGAAGAATGGGAGTATGCTAGGGGATGCATGAGCAAGGTCGGTATATAGAATGTTATGCATAAGTTAGGAGCTTTCAATAATTTAGATTGCTTATTTAATTGATTTTTTCTTGGTGTAGTGCACTATGTTCAATGCTATATGGTGTGAGGGCAAGCATTTTCGAACACAACAGATTAATGATAAGAGAAACACACAAGATTGCAGCATCATTGCTAGCTTTGAGGGAGCCAATGGAGCCATGCATGATTATTGTGGCATAATCCAAGATATTATTATGCTTGACTTTCGACGCTTCTTTGTGTATTTTTTGGATGTAAAGTGGTTTAAGGATGTGGTGGAAAGAGGCCCTAATGCAACAATCAAATGCCATGCAAGTGGCTTTGTAACTATTGACTCCACAAAGTTTTGGCAAAGTAGGAAGGACACACTAGTACTACCGCAACAATGTGAACAGGTACTGTGCACACATATAAAAATACTCGCTTTTAAATATTTGATGCAAGAAGAGTAACATGATTGTATTTGTGTTTGAATTAGGTTGTCTATCAACCAATGGTGGATAATAATAGATGGTGGCATGTCATACCTATCATGCCACGTTCCAAAGTGATGTATAGTACATTTACTAATATGGAGCATATGGAGGATGATCATGGCCATGGACGTGATGATGACCGTGATACGAGAGAGGAGGATGATCATGAGATAGGAGATACAGATATTGAGGCCATTACCCGTGAGGACGGGCCTACCATTCGAGATGCTGAATTCGATGAGCACATGAGTGGCACAAGTAGTAGTGGGTTGAATGTATTTGTAGATCTAAACACTTGTTTGGATTTTGAAGTAGATAGTTTGGCAAGGGTTGATCTCATTCAGGATGAGATTGAACCGTAGCCCCATAATTGATATTGGAAAAACTATTTTACATATTGTCTCATTCTCCTCATCTCACTTAATTCTTGTATATGTGGGCTTGCAAAAAATTATGTGCTTTGGTAATCATGGGCAATGTTTGGAAAGCAATGATGTACACCAAAATCTCACTTTCTATATTCTCTAGTTTGCGTCTATCTACGCGTCTAAATGCGCGATTGATTCTCAGTGTAAACATGCAAATAAACGCGCTAATACACACGTAAATAGACATGCTAATAAACGCGATGTCAGGTTAGATGTGCACGTAGACGCAATAATTTACGCACAAATAGATGAGCTTTTAGACGTGCATTTAGATGCGCCTGTAATTCCTCTACTAAAGCAACGCCTATAGACGTGCCCGCTATTTTGCGCATCTACCAAGCATGTCTATAGTTGCTTTGTGTTGTTGTGAAACCCTATGCATCACATGCATTCAAAGGGTATTAAAAAACCCCCTCAACTAACACAATAAAAACACTCCTCTTTACTTATGAACTAACTGAATTTTTTCAAAAATTGAATTAAAAAACCCCTCGTGTTATTGGAATTCTATTAAAATTTTCAAAAATTTTAGATCAAAATACCCCTCCTTTGGAGTGCACATGGTACACTAAAGCTTTTTAGGTGAACCCCCGAGCTGATATCTTCTCTACTCCATGAATAGTATTGGGGGTCCACACATGAGGTGGCACTGAATACATCAGGTGGGGGTTGGAGGAGTTATCCATGAGATGTCTTGTGGGTGTAAGTGTCTTATATATAATGCACACTCTTTAAAAAAAAAAAAAAAAAACTTTAATCCTTCTCCTTTCGTCAAGTGTCTAGGGTGGATGGACACAATCTCACTCGCCTGATTGTAGCATCTTTTAAAGTGGAAGTAAACCCCACATGCTTGTCCTATCATCGTCGATATTATAGCCCACCGAAGTCACCATTAAAGCTAGAAGATGACCAAAAATGGATAGATTTCTGAGTTGTCATCTAGAAGATGAGTCACATGTCTCTTTCAAGTCCTGGTTTTCAACCCCCCTAGCGCTCAACTTTCATGGAAGACCACTATAGTTGGCATCTTAGAAAATAAAAAGACTGAGCAATGATAGCCACTTGCCCTTTATATTTTCTAGAAATGCCTCCCGTGGGCCTTTCACTCATGTCATCAATGGTATGAGGAGTGCCAAGGAGCTCCCAAGGATTCTATAAAATCATTTTAATTATAGAGGTACATCTCAAATCAATTGAATCAATTAAAAAAATTATTTACATCATTAAAATCACCTACTTTGATGGCCAAAACATGGTAGTTGGTTGACCAAGAATATACCAATTAATATCTCATTTTGTGATAAACCATATGCGAGCAATACTTATTAAATTCTACTAAAAAACAATCCACCAATAACTTAAGAAGAAAACGCTTGATGAAGGGATTTTTTATGATTTTCATTTCTTTAAAATGAAGTAATTGATTTAAATCACTACTTTAAATCAAACGATTTAAATCCCTTGAGGAGGTGTCACCTCAATTCCTCTAACTTGACAATAACTTGGCAAGTTTGTGTTGTGCGACACATCAAATTCTAGACTATGCGTTGTGTTGGTACACACACACACGCATGCACGCATGTGCACACAACACACACACACACACACACACAGCTACTTTGATGGCTAAAACATGGTAGTTGGTTGACCAAGAATATACCAATTAATATCTCATTTTGTGATAAACCATATATGAGCAATACTTATCAAATTCTACTAAAAAACAATCCACCAATAACCCAAGAAGAAAAGCCTTGATGAAGGGATTTTTTTTTACGATTTTCATTTCTTTAAAATGAAGTAATTGATTTAAATCACTACTTTAAATCAAATGATTTAAATCCCTTGAGGAGGTGTCACCTCAAATCCTCTAACATGATAATGACTTGGCAAGTCTGTGTTATGTGACACATCAAATTCTAGACTAAGCATTGTGCTGGTACACACACATGCACACACACGCATGCACACACGTGCACACAACACACACACACACACACACACACACACACACACACACACACATGCACGCACACACACGCATGGACACATACATAGACATGAGCACACACATGTGCAAGTGCATGTGCACTGGATGTATGGGGGAGAGAGAGTTTTATATATAATGCAATTGAAGAAACAAATCTTAACTTAATGTTAATTATGAGGATGAGGAGCAGGAGGGGGAGGAAGAGGGGGTTTGAATAACTCCACTAAGATGGAACTTAAATGGATTTGGCCAATTAGTCTTTGTTTTTGGTTCTTCCCAACATCGATGTCTTATTTTAGTTTTTATGGGAGACTTTGTTAGTCTTTTCTAATTTTGATCTAAGGCATAAGAGCAATCTTGGGAAGGGAGGAAGCTCAAAGTACTCATGATCCAATTAGGGACTTGGATTGATTCCTTGAACAAGATGGTTGTTTAGTCCCCTATAGAGCACCACTTAGTCAATACGAAATGTATTAAGTTCTCTATCTCAAGGGGTTTAGTAAAGATATGTAAGATAGCATATGCATACATAAAAAAGAAGTTTTCAATTGAATGAAATCCACTTTGAATTATAGTTACAAAAGTATAAACTAAAGTTTAGAAAAAAAAAGTTTGTGAAGGATGATGATAAAAATCATGGGTAAAAAAAGTATACTAAATTTGAATCTCAAGATGCACATGCTCTCTAGGGTTTCCCTCTAAGTGCACTATGTGTCTATAGCTTGCAAGTCACTGAAGACATGTAATCATCAAAAGCCATTTTTAATAAGATAGTTTATACAATTTTTATAGAGTTTACTTCTAGAAGTGAGGGATTACGATAAAATTATTCCATAAGACAAGGCTATTTACATCAATATTAATGCCTTGCTTGCACATACTATGTAGGGTTTTTCATGGTGGACCCTTGAGATATATGTATAGGTTCTTGTGCATAATTTAGTAATCACTTTATCTATTCTTTCTACATGATTGCAATCAACAACCGAACGATGTCGAAGGTGACTAATCTTTATCAATTCCCTACTTTTCTTATTGTACTTATATGATTTTGAGAACCTTTTCATCTTGGTCTTCTAAATCCTACACTACCAACCCATGCCTAGCTATATCCCTGCATGGATCTTTCCAAATATTTAACCATGACAAATATTCCCCTCACAAACCTTGCATAGTTCTTATTGTCTTATGCTTGATTATTTTGTATTGTACCTCTAGTATGGTTTTTATGTTAAATTGAAAAACAAGTATGGATTTTTACATGCTTCATGGTCTACATAAAATGCCTTTATAGATGATTGTTCAACTTAATATATAGACAATATGTGAACATCATGTTTACCATCATCCTTCAATTATCTAGTACATTTGGTATTTCATTTTCTATAGAATGTATTTTATCATCCATGATTTGAGATGCTACCCATAACATACCTCCTTATCATTATCATAGGAAACACAAGACCATATGTTAGAAATTGAGGCTTGAGAGTCTTGTTAGACAAACTTAAGGTCCATGAGGGCACCTACTAACTTCCTTTCTCCTCGGGGCCAATAAAAAACATGTAACTTTATTTCTCATAGGGAGTCACATGTAGTCCTAGCATGTGTGTTCAACAACGAGTTTGTGAATAATACATTTTAGAGAGATTTTAGAAAACATTTACATACATAAGAAGTCTAGTTATTCACATGAGGGAGATATTTATGTGTGTTTTGGTTAATATTGTTTAGAAAACATTAATCACATTAAGGAGATATTTAGAGCTTCTAGTGTGACATAATTGAGACCTCATATCTAGTTACCTCTTGAATGCATGATACGGTATGCTTAGCTCCTATAGAGTCAAACCCATGAGGTTCCTTCATGCATTTACTACTTTGATCACTTTGTTTATAAAATTGGATATATACAGATATATAGATATATGTAGATATTCAGTCTGACATTATAGTCCTTAGCACTGGTGGCAGTTAATATCCTAGTGCACAGCCAACCTCTGAGCTGCAACCAACTAGTGCTATTATACTAGAAGCTATTATACTAGAATGAATCACATTGCTGCAAAGTGTTATCCTGAAATAGTTACATTGCCCAAGTTCAATACATTACATACAGATTACATAGATTACATCTCAAAGACTCCTTTCCTTTAGGGGGTTGGTTCCACATTGCTTTAAGCAAGTTGCCTTTTTGAGCTCCCTGATTGCAGGCTCGGCCCTCCTGGCTCCTTTACTTGCTCCTTTCTTGAAGGGAATTGGTTCCTTCCTTAAGGGCCTACCACTTCCCTTCATGTCCCTTCCTCTTTCCTTGGATTGAGCTTCCTAGTTGCAGGCTTGGCCCTTCTTGCTCCTTTCCTTAAGGGGGCTTAGGTTGGTTTCTCCCTTTAGGCTCCTTTTCCTCGCAATCAGGCCTTCTTTAATTCAAGCTCCTTGTCTTTTGCATTTTTTGCCCAAATGGCAAATTGAGATGTAGCATCTACTTTCTCATCATAGATAGCGATAGTAGGTAAGCACATTTGATCTATCCATGACCTAGGTAATGGGAAATGAAATTCTCTACATAGCGATCTTGCATGCACAAATACCCCAAAGAAAAAAACATGCATAGGGTCATAGAATGTAGGCCATTGGGTCATGCAATCATCTATGATGGGGGTATGGCAAACCATGCATTTTGAACCCTTGTGCATAACATGATAGGCATTCAATGCAACCTTCCACCAGTGTTTTTAGATAGTCTTGTAACTTACTCTTTGAACTTCCACTAGTGTTTCTAGATAACAACCCCCACTATGGCTACTGCAACTTTCTCCAGTGTGGTTGCTCTCTACATCCTTCTTGGCCTAGAGAGCTGCCTCATTGTCTTCTTCACCCTGGCTTCTTTCAATCTCATCCTTCCTAGCCTTGAAGCTCTCTCGCAGTTTCTCCATCACCGCTCTGGTTTCTGCATTCTCCCTTTTCAGCTCCATCATCTAGTCTTTTTCAATGCTCTACAATGCGTTTTGCATGTTGCAGAGCAGTTTGTAAAGAGTCTCATTTTTGCCTCTTTGATCTTCAGGCTCCTTTCGCATCATTGATAGCTCCTTGTCCATGATGTCCCCATCACTTCTAACTTCTTCAAGCCTATGTCGGAGCTCCTTAATGTGCTTCTCTGCTTCTTCTCTTTCATGCCTTTCCATGTCAAGCTTTTTTGCAGCAGACTCAGCTTGCTCTCATGCCTATAAGGCCCTTGCTTTTGCCTCCTCTACCTTGGCTTCTGCACCCTCCCTGAGAATTTTCTCAAGTTATGCTGCCTTTGCTACATCGATGGCTTTCTCTTGTAGAAAAGTCACCTTCTGAGACATATTCTTATGGTATTGCTCAAAAATCCCTTTAAGGGTAGATGTCATCAAGTACATTGCATCTCCAACAAACTGATATGACAATTTGGATTTGCCATCCATGCAATTCTTCAAGTTGGTTATCATGCTCTTGGAGATTGCTTGAGAAAGAGACTGCATCACGTTCTTTCAGTTTCTCTACTGTTGCTTGAACCTGCCAGAATTGCACGGTTTCTCCTGTATCATGAAAAAAGTGCATTGTCTTCTTTAACACATCTTGGAGGTCTATTGGCAAGCTAGAGAGCTTGACTCCACCATCTTTACTAATTTGAGCATTGGGGTATACATTTATAATATCTTCTCTTCCACTGCTTCTCGAAGAACTATGCTTGAAAATTGGCTCTAGGAATGCGTAGCGCATTTTCAATCATGCTTTTAGTGATGGTAATATTCTGACCTTAACAGAATATTTGCCCCTCCTTCATGTTCACCTCCTGTACCAACCTCAGGGGGTACACTAATAAGAAACCCTATGTATCACATGCGTTCAAAGGGTATTTAAAAAAACCCTCAACTAAAATTTCCCTCCAAATAAAAGCACCCCTCTTTACTTATGGACCAAGGGACTTTTTTATAAAATTGAATTAAAAAACCCATGCTGCTATTATAATCTTGTTAAATTTTTTCAAAAAGTTGAATTAAAATACCCCTCCTTTTGAATGCATGTGGTACACTAAAATTTTATAAGGTGAACTCCCCAAGGTACCAACCTGGTGAAGTTGCTGAGAGCATCCAAATTGGGATTTTGAAAAGCGAGTCAGGAGCTCCTAGATGTTAGGATTTCAAGATCAGGGAAGGAGAGGCTCTCGCACTATGCTACAGAGGGGGAGAAAAGATTGTGTGAGGAGCTCTCGAACTATGCAGGGGGGAGGAAAGATCATGTGAGGAGCTTTCAAACTATGCAAACATGTTTTGGAGCTTGGTGTGTCTTGGGTGATCCATTATGAGAGGGGATAAAAGGTGCAGGAATAGTTCAAAGGAGAAAGAAACAGTTGAGAGGATAGAAGATGAAACTGTGAAGGAAAAGAAATAGTGGAGGCTTATTTTTGCATTCCGAGTGCAACAAAGAAAGAAACGTTGAGAGGTATAGAAGACAAAATAGTGAAAGGAATGGAATAGTAGAGGCTTAAGTTTGTAGCTCGACCATAAGGAACTATCAAGGTGTGAGCCACCACAGTGATTGGACCGAATTCTGATTAATTCAAGGTGTCAATATTACCTTGCATGGTAATGAGTGATTAGAAGCGATCAGGCTTCATGGTTTACATCTCTGGTAATTACAGCCATCTTCCATCATCAGTGGTGGTATCTAAGATTACCAACCATGTTTGTGGTGGCAGTTAGGATTCCAATGGGCTAGTAGTTAATTACCAGCCACCATAGTGGCCTGCAATTAGTCACCTACCATTTACCACCACCAAGCTTGCATGCATGATAACTATCAGTGTAGAAAATCACCAGTCACTAGGCTTGCATGCTCATTAGAGTACTAGAGTGCATGGTAATGAGTGGTGATTAGGCTTCATGATTTACTTTTGTGGTAATTATTGCCTAGTGGTGGTGGCTCTCATCAACCACATCTGTGGTGGCTAAGATTCCACAGGGTTGGCAGTTAATTACTAGCCATAGCAGTGGCCCGTAATCACTCACTTGCCAGTTACCACCACCGGGCTTGCATGCATGATTACTATGAGTGTTCTACATTATCAGTCACCAGGTTTGCATGCTCAGTTTGGTACTAGAGTGCATGATAATGAGTAATTAGAGGTGATCAGGCTTCATGATTTACTTTTGTGGTAAATATTGCCTGCTCTCATCAGCCACGTCTATCATGGCTAAGATTCCACCAGGCTGGCAATTAATTACGAGACACCACAGTGGCTTGTAATCACTCACCTATAGGTTACCACCTCCTAGCCACCACCGAGCATCTACTTCATGATTACTAGCCACATAATTAATTGCCATTTCTCGTGTGGAGTGGCACCTGTAATTAATATGGATGGAACATTGGACCTCCAGCCACCACGATGGCTCAAACTTTATAATATATTAGAATATATTAGATCTGTGGCATTTGACATTTTACTATGTTTCTCTCATCTGCCCCTGCTTTGCTACTTTGCTCCACACACCCTTCTCCAGCTGCCCCTGCTTTACTTTGCTCCACGTTCCCTCCTCTAACTCTGATCACTCACTTGCTCCCTTGCTCATCCGCTCCACTACTCACCCACTCATCTTCACCATGCCTATTATTGTAACTACTACCACCCTTCAATGCAATGTGAGCCAATGTTATTTAGCTTCTTGTATAAGGTGATTGTGTTTTACTTACTTGGACTGGAAATGTTGGCTCTAGTGGACACCCTTTGTTCCTAGGTCAAATCACCCCATATCTGCATGTCACCACCTTGGATGACATGGTCATAGAGGGCCTCTATATCGTTGTTATGTATGGGTTCCCCCTAGACATCGACAAATGCCTTAGGATTTTCATAGCAGAGTACTCTCTTCTTACTTACTTAGACTGGAAATGTTGGCTCCAGTGGACACCCTTTGTTCCTAGGTCAAATTGCCCCATATCTACATGTCATCACTTTGCATGACATGGTCATAAAGGGCCTCTTTAGTGTTGCACGACATGGTCATAGAGGGCCTTCTTACTTACTTGGACTGGAAATGTTGGCTCTAGTGGACACCCTTTGTTCCTAGGTTGAATCGCCCCATATCTGGATGTCACCATCTTGCATGACATGGTCATAGAGGGCCTCTATATCATTGTTATCTATGGGTTCCCCCTACACGTCAACGAATGCCTTAGGATTTTCATAGCAGAGTACTCTGTTCTTGTTGGGGGGGCTGTAATCTAAGTCCTGGCAATGTGCATGGTCTTCAGCCTCTCCATCGTCTCCTCCATTGGCTCCCTAAAAAATATTAATGCAACAAGCTGGACTGGTGGCAGACTGTAGTACTAAGTTGTACAAATTTCCTCTGGCTCAATGAGGCTCATAACCACTCAGCAATGGTTGGATGCTAAAATACCAGTAAATTAGGACTATGATTTCCTTGGTTTAGGACCAAAATAGTGCTAAAATAGCTCTGATAACCCACTCTTGTGGTTGCATGGAGATACATCTAGATAAACTTTTAAAAAAGGCCTATTTGAGTGCAACTCAATGCCTTTTTCACCTTGATCTTGTTGGATTTCAAGAGAGTCTCGTATCAAAACCAATCAAACAAGAGGAAAGTCGTTGACTTCTCAGTAGTGGTGAGCATAATTTCACTTAGGGTTAATGATTAAGAAGTATGTGAATGAACACTAGGATTGAAATAACTCCAATAATTTCTTAGCCTTTTGATTCTAATCAAATTCAACCCCATGCATCATTTTCTTGTAATCAAAGTGTGAATTTTTATTATCGAACATTGTCTTTCCACAATGAATGCAACCTAGATAGACTCAATGCTTAATAAAGTTGATCATATTTCTTCATACGTAATTTATAATAGTAAGATTGGCTAGCTTCCATCTTTTGACTTGCTGCACTAACTCTTCAAGGTTCGAACCAGATTCATATATTCAACTAAATCAGATCTCAAATGTTTGTGTGATGCTTTATCAAAAGTGCTCACTGTGATCCCATATTTTGTACTTTTGAGCACACAGATGATGAAGATGTCACTTTCTTGACAAAAAGAAACCCTCAATCAATCTCCATGGTGATGGTGAGGAGGAGCTAAGTGACTATGGTGATATGTCCCATGTGGATTATTTTATTTTTTTTGGGAGGGAGAGGTGTAATCAACCTCAAAAAATAATCGGCATTTGATTCTCACAACATTGGTCAATCTTTACCTTATTGAAGGCAGAGAGGATTCTAGGATTAAAACCAAAATCCATGTAGGAAGCAAGGATTCCTAGTCCATTATTGGGTGCTGATTGGGGTTGTAGAGGCAAAGACATTGCAAGAGGGTATCCTTCTGCTCAAATTGAGGAGGAGATCTCAAATTTTTGTTCAAAGGTAGAGGAGAGGGGGGTGTCCTCTTGAATGCAGCTAAACGCACTAAAAGTCCTAGCAAATGATCTTATCTAGCTCAACATTATTCAATTCAAGATGGTGGGGAAATCGATGCCTCATAATCATCTTAGATAATTACAGCTAATTATCTTTACTACTCTATCAGATCCTAGTGCTCCTCCTTATATGGATTGATGTGGAATGGCCTATTTGATTGAAACTCAATGGCATGGTCACCTTGATCTTACTGGATTTCTAGAGAGTCTGGGAATGAGTACCAATCAAATAAGAGGAAACTTTTTTACTTCTCAGCTGGGTACTGAACATAGTCTCACTTAGGGTTAACAATTGACAAGTATGTGAATGTGCACCAAGATTGAAATCATCCCAATAATTTCTTAGCCTTTTGATTCTAATAAAATTCAACTCAATGCATCATTTTCTTGTAATCAGCGTGTGAATCTTGATTGTCTGACATTGCCTTTTCACAATGAATGCAACTTGGATAGACTCAATGACTATTAAAAGTTATCACATTTCTTTGGACATGATTTGTGATGGTAAGCTTGGCTAGCTTCCATCCTTTGACTTGCTACACCATTCCTCCTAAGTCTCCAAGGTTCAGAACCAGATTCATATATTCAATTAAACCAGATCCGAGACCTTGTGTGAAGCTTTATTCAAAAGTGCTCGTTGTGATTCCATATTTTATACTCCTAAGCACATATGTGATGAACATGCCGCTTGCATGACAAAAAGAAACCCTCAATCCATCTTCCTTGTGATGGTGAGGAGGAGCTAAGCGAAATTAATGATATGCCCCATGTGGATTTCTTTGGGCGGGCGGGCTAGGGGAGGGGGGGAGGGGAGGGGAGGTGTGATCAACATCAAAAAAAGTACTAACATTTTAATCTCACGACATAGTTTGATCTACTGAAGTAGATGAGACAATCGGCAAGAGATATAAATTTTCAAAGACAAGAAAGTTGATGAACTTTTAGTAGAGTTTTGATAAAGGGGGGGGGGGGGGAGGAGGTGTAATCAACTTCAAAAACTCCTCAGCATTTAATTCTCACAAAGTTGCTTGATGTACTGAAGTAATTGAGACAATCCGTGAGAGAAAGCTCCTTTGAGATAGTTCTAGCCATTGCAATTCGCTTGCAATGATAGAAATTTTCAAAGACAAGGAAGATGATGAACTTTAGTAGAGTTTGGTAGCAAATAAAAACAATAAGATAATGTGTTTTACATTCTCATAGAGCTGAGAGAACATTACAACTCTTCTCTGTGATCTCAAAGCGAGTACACCTTAAGACAGATTTTAAACCAAGGTAACTTAATTGAACTATCAATTATCTCGCTCTGATTCTTGGGATTGTTGATTTGTTTTCCAACCATTAAGGGCATGACAACTGTCATTTTATTGATTTTGGGAATCTCTTGTTTGGAAGATGGTTTTGACTAGTCATAACATTTTCAACTAAAGACAAGAATGTTGATCAATGGTGGACTAGGGCCATGGGGCATCGGCTTTGATTATGGGACTTTAGCTAGACTTACATCACTTCAAAAACTTCGTCCTTGTTGTTTTTTTGAATAAATTGTAATGAAAATGGAATGTTTACTAACCATTGGATAGGTTAGTGGTTAGAATTTTGAGCTATGATAGAGAAGATTATGGATTTAATACTTGTCAATGAAGGGTTGAGAGCTTCAAAAAGTACTTGGAAGTTTGAAGGCTCTCCCAAGTTATGCATTTTGCGATTATGATAAACACCCTAGCTAGATTGGCCGACGTCTGCAGTAGGCGATTAGGATAAATGCCTTTGTCATCATTTGAACATGACAGAGCACGAATCTTTTGCTTTATGTCATAGATGTATAAGAATATAAGGACAAAAGCTCTTGTTGGCTTCTAGATCTTTATATACTATCTAATTCACTTTAACCACTTTTTGTTTTAGGCCTTTTTGAGATTTTAACATGTGCATCACTTTGACCAATGGTCCATTTAGAGTGTTGGAGATCACCAAGGAGACATGAAAGTTGAAAAAAACAAATTAGATGCAAGAAAGTATGAATTGTAACTTACCATTCTATTGTAGCAATTCTTCAAGTATCCCTATGTGTCTAAAAATACTTACAATGGTCTTTACATTGCAACGTTCCTAGCAAAATATGTTTCTCCTTGCACACTTTGGAATGATAAACCCTACCTTACAAATTTCTTGTTTTGCATTTTAATAAAAGTCGCTCTGTGCTTGCTCACTCATTGGAGTGTTTTCATTAGCTTTGCCCTTTCCATCTATTACTTTTGTTACCTATAAGAATTGACTCTAACCTCTTTATTGCATCACACTTGGTTTTTTGTCACTTGTTTTCTTGCATTATATTGGATGCATTCTGTATGTCGAATAAAATTTATCAATTCTTGTCAAGCGCCCTCTTCACATGAACGTACCGCATTTGTACGATTGATGTAGTTAGATCATTATGTGCCAATGTTTGTGCATTATCCGAAGTGATGCTCTCTTTCATCCAGGAGGAGGAAAAAACAAAACTGGTGGACAAAACTGGTTTAGAACTGAAGCAGATTAACAATTGGTTCATCAATCAACGGAAGCGCAACTGGCAGGCCCAGAACCAGTCCCCCCCAACCAGTTGGACATGTAAGTGTAGATGCGAATTTCCTTTGGCCATTCTGATATGACGTCGAGGTGACCAACATGTTATCTCGATCAAACGTGGGGACACAATCTCTCTTGGATTTGGGCAGTTCCACCAAAAAAAGTAAGGAATTCCAATTGATCTCCTAACAGAGATGCTCCGCTATCGACTTGCAGGTGGCGGTCAAATCGAGAACCACAGTGTGGACGTTACTTTATCGTTGAATGCCGACATGCAAGAAACTCCGAATAAACGCTATTTGCAAGAAGGTGGTTTGAACTGGTCTCATAAAGCACCACATCGAGCACCATTATAAACATTAACTACAACTGAGAATTTCTGGAAAAACTCGAGGAGGCTTCAATATCATCGAGTATTCTGGACCAATTGGTTTCCCTCCAACATCTTTTGATCTTAGATCTAGCAAGGGTTCTTCGATCGCTCTTTCTACTGAATCTTGTTCCTAGCTTATTCAGAGTTTATACATTAGCTGGTTTTGCTGTAATCAAACAATGCGATGCAACCACTGTCACTCGTTTTCTTGCTCTTTCAAGATACCTATAGCAGGCATTGCGCCCTTGTTATTTAATTCCTTCTTTAGTTCTCGCACAAGCATTGATATTGTTGCTACTGTGATCGAACATAGTATGTGGCACTTTAATCGTAACCGTGTTTTGGTATTGCAACAGATAAGTATGTCTTTCTCGAGCTCTGTCAATGTCATCCTCAAACGTGATCGCCCACTCCAAACGCTTACAAAATCCAATATTCCTCTCGAGGCCTCAAGCATAAACTATCTGTAGGTATGGTGCTCTCCAAAAACACACCGCCTTCCCGAGATATTGCATCTGGGCGGAGCCTATTGATGGCAAGCATGAAAACGATGCTCCTGTGGGTTCAATGAGTGCTTCTGCAAGCTAGCAGAATAGTGTCATCAACCCCTGCTGGCTAGGCCCTGGCGGCATCGCAATACAAAAAAAAACTAGGGATATTGCGGCTAGTCGGAATGATGGAGATGATAGCTGTTGGGTAGCGACACATCGCTGAAACGTGCCCAATACTGAGGGGGAGAACGAATAAAAATTTATGAGGACTTATTATGTTGCCTTTGTCTTGCAATCTGAGTGACGAGCTTGCTTATTGGGTGTCTGCCGACGATGCACTGAAAAATGTAGCATGTGCACTATTATCACGTGTATTAAGAGTACAGGATGCTAAGGATGGTTGTGCGTCTAATTGAGAATATGGCAGTACTCGCTTTAATTAGTTGTATATTCTAGTAGCCAATTCTAGTAGCCAAATGTCGACCTTAGCCTCATTGGGACTTGTAAAATATGGCAACAACTATGAGTTGGAAGACCATCGTTCTCCATAGCATCCATCTTCTCCCATCAAACCAATGGGTCTTCTCCTAAGCAAAACCAACAGTTATGCGTGGAGAATCCACGTGGCAAATGAAGAGCCTAGGATTGCATGGAGAACCAACGACTGCCCATCACAAGCAATTGCAAAATGAGGCCCCAAATCATGAAGTCTATGAAAGGACACCATCATGTATGGGCTCCGCAACCAAATAACCATCTCTATGTGGGATTAAACCCACCCATTGTCACATGTAGATAAGCTCACAACTAGCACACAAGTGAGAAACAACCCAACATGGTTATAGACCAGTCGTAACAAATTTCGAGCTGTTAACCATCTCTATGTTGGATTGAACCCACGCATTGTCACATGTAGACAAGCTCACAACTAGCACACAAGTGAGCAACAACCCAACATGGTTATAGACCAGTCATAACAAATTTCAAGCTGTACTCAAGATCAACCCAGCAACTAGGTAGCCAACAACTCGTTAGAAATGGGGTATGATAGCTAGAAATTTGACCAATGAGGCAGCTCACAATCGAAGGCATAGGGTGCATGGAGAGCTGACTAGATGCTCAAAATGGTGTATGAAGCCACTGTTCAAAAGGACATCCCATCATATATCAACTCCACAACCAACTAATCATATATCTTAAAACCAACCATTGCCACATGTAGATAGGTGCATGATTAGTGAATAAAGCAAGGCATAGCTTGTGCTTTCTACCAAGCTCTAGATCTCAAAATTTTACTCTATGTTTCTTCGAGTCTTAAAGTTCTATGCTATTGCATTTGCTTGTTAAGGCTAGATGTCACACAGATCTTATTAATATCCATCTCTTTAGTAAATCATCCCTCTCATGGTAGGAGGAATTTGAAAGAATCACCTCTGAAGCTATTGAAGCATCCCTCATGGCCTCGAGATGATTATTCAATCCTTTAAAAGATATGTTTTACCAAAAGGTAGCTATCGAGAAAAATTCAAAACACCAAGACCTAAGGTTTAAGACATTTTAGAGAGAGAGAGAGAGAGAGAGAAAGAGAGAAAGAGAGCATGCACCTATGTGTGTGTGTGTGTGTATGCATGCGAGCACGCGTGAGCGAGCAAGCAAGCAAGAGAGAGAGAGAGAGAGGGGGGGGGAGAGAGAGAGAGAGAGAGAGAGAGAGAGAGAGAGAGAGAGAGAGAGAGAGAGAGAGAAAGAGAGAGAGAGAGAGACTCGGAAGGTCCACCTTGTGCAAACCATGTTTACAACATGCGTTTAGAAGGTGTTTTTCAAACCCCTCTGTAACCCCTTTCTCCCTATTTTATAGACCCCTACTGTGAGTTTTGGGGTCAATAATTATATTCCTTCTATAAATGTGAAATTTGAAGAGCATTTGTTTTTGGCCCTCCTCTTGTATATTTTAGTGTAAGTTGAAGAGACACCACCTATTAGAAGGTGTGTTGTGAAACCAAATAAAACACTTTATTTTTAATATTGTGGGCACATGCATGCATGTGCATGTGTGCATACACACACACACACATGGCACATGCCCAATAGAACCTATTTCCAACTATGCAGGTAACCAATTCTCAAACTCATGCATTTCCTCCTCCATTTTCCTTTCTATCTCCCTTTTAGACTCCCAAACTTGTCCTTAGTAATAGTTTTGCATGAAGTAATTTGAATTGGAACATGGGTAGAATGAGACAAACATATAAGAAGATTTGCACACAAAGAAAATTTTTTAGCCTCATATGTTGATTGATCGAGACTCTTTATATCCAATATGATGCATAGACTAGCAAATGTTACATTGTTTATACTCATTAGCTCATTAGAATGACATCATACTTAAAATATAAAGAGCACACAAATCACTTGCTATCACTCAATCAACATCATTTTCTCAATTTGTCTCCCTTGATTTTTTTTCAAGTTATTGGGTTCTATATTTATGCAATCACTTCACTTTTAAATAAACTTTTAGAGATCCTAACTTTGAAAATATACTCTATATGAAGGTGTTAAAAGGCAAAGTTGTAGAAAAAAGGAATACTACAATCTTTGTTAAGCTTAGATTCTAGTTATTCATGCATATGAATATATTATAGTATAGAGACCACTCTTTATTCCACAAATAAATAAAAAATGAGTTTTCTTAGTACTAGAGTTGGGATGTTAGTCAAACCCTAGCAGACAACCAGGGTCATAAGATCAAGCAATAGGTAGAAAAAACCTCATGAAAAGTACCACAAGAGAAGATAGAATTGGATCAAAAGTACAATTGTATCAATAAATTGAAAATAGATTTACAACCTAGAATTGTAATCAAGAGTGAATCCAAAACCTACTTGAGATGTGGCAATTTTTTATATCAAGGTAGCTAGACTAAAGGCTAGTGCAAACTTCTCGTCCTTCTTGATGGAGTCCAAAATGTACTTAGTGGGATAACATGTAGCAAGGGACAATGTCTTATTTATATTGCAAAGAATATAGCCAAGAGAGGGCCTTAAAATTGGTTGCTTTTTACCCAATCTGCTCCAAATCTAGTCCTCCATTTGATACTACCTTGTGTTCTCATCAACAAGAATTTGAAATGCTTATTGTAAGAAGAGAAAGCTAGAAAAAGGTTGTATTCACGTCTATCTAAACGTATTCAACTTACAGAAAATGTATAAATTTTCCTGAAGATTCAACCCATCTCCTTATGTGGTAGATGTGAAGTATCATTATTTGAAACCACAATCAGCCAAGGATGATCTAACACATTATAAGACACTTCTTGAAATTTTCCACATACTCAAGAATGAATGGTAAACTCACTAGTTTTTAAGAAGTCATTAAAAACTTTGTAGTCATTCGCATCTAGCTGGTACTTATCCATCCTTGCAATATATGTCAAGTTTGCTAGAATGCAATAGTCATCTTGATGTCCACCATGTTTAAGTCACTCAAATCATATTTGAACATTTGTGCTCCTCTCACCCTTTGATACTAGCCAAGATGAATTTCCAAACCTTGGGGTCTATCAGTTAAATCATAACCACACTTATACTCCACATATCTCCTTTCCACTTTCTTCCTCATCTTTTGAACTCTTCCCGAGTACCATGTACCATGGGTTGCACCCATCTTCCTTGAGCTTGTAGCTTTCCATTTGTTTTTATGTGTTAACTTGTTTCTCCTTTTGCATCATCATGAAAGTAGACAATAGAATCACAACCTATACCAAATAAATTTCCATTTGATGATCCTAATTTTGTTTCATGGCTGAAGTAAACGCCTTGATTTACTCTTGTGAGTCTATCTTTTGACAAGGTTGGGCATCAATTGTGTTGTCTCATGAATGTTGACTTGAAAATGAACTTTCCATCCATTTCTATAATGAAGACCGTATTAGGAAAAATGGGAAAATCCCATGGAATCGGAACTCTCCAATTCAGTTTTCAAAGATGAAAATGTGCTCTTTTTTGTTCAAGTTTTGTTTTTAAGTTAGTGGCTTCTTGCATGTTTTCTCATGATTTGTGGAATGTCTACAATCGAATTTGATTGAAGGATTTTGTGGCCAATATATGAGCTAAGGTCGATTTGTTTTGCTTGTTTTGCATGCTTTCCATGTTTAGAATATGCTATATGTTCAATGTGTTTAAGATGGGTACTTCCATTAGAAAACATTGCACATGCATGCAATTATTTCCATGTGATGACTACAAAGACTTGTAGCTTTTTTAAATCTGTAAGCAACTTCATTAATGTAGTTGCCTACAAAGTTGTTAATATATATTGATTTTGTTAATCAATATAATTAAGAATAATCATTATTAATTGAATTTATTATATTATTTAACATAATAAATAATATTTTTAAATTAAATACGATTCTTACTCAAAAGTAGCTTTATAAAACAAGACCAAGTTTGAATGAGTGAATATAGAAACTTGGAATATAAAGATTGAGTCTAATTAACGTTCATAACACAAGAATGAGTTTCAATGAGAAAGTACAAAAATGAGGCTAAAATTATAATTTGCTTCATAAAATACAACCAAGTACAAAGAAGTAGATTGCAATGGCTAAAAACAATTAAAATTCATGTCAAAAGATCATCCTATCTTTACAATTTTTCTTTGCCATGCATACATTGGTATTTTGCGAGTCAAACAGACTTTATCTTTCTCTAATTATCCAAGAAACCATCAACACACAAACTGTCCTTCCCACTATTGTTCTCAAGCATTTGAAAATTCTCTTGTGCTTTCAAGATTGCATTTTGTGGTATTTTGACCTTACTTCTTTTATTTGGAACTTTTGCTCCAACTCCATACTATCGAATCCACATGCTCCCAATGGTCCTCATCCCCCATACATCGCCACTCTTTGTTCCAGCAATTAGAATATTGTACTGCCTCACTACATCTTCCTCTATGGATAGGACTCCAATATTGCACAAATATCTTCATATAATTTGTAGATGCCTTTTTTGTGTCCACATCGGACAATGCAACGCCTAGCCAGATGGGGTATATATCATCACTCGGCCTAACCAAAATGAAATCATTTTGTTTCACATCCACCTTTGGTTTAAATTCTTCTCTTGGCTTATTACATGCAGGTCCACAGTAATGGTCCTCTAGGTCTTCCAAACCCATAGTCTCAACATCTTCTATGTCCACTCCATCATTAACCAAGCTATCTTTCCCTCGGGGGGGTCACTATGTATAAACCCTCTATATCACGTGCGTTCAAGGCCTATATTTAAAGTCCCTTATCTGTAAAAAATTTCATTAATAAAATGTACCCCTTTTCTATATAAATCTATAAATTTTTTCCAAAACTATTTTAAATAGTCCCTTATGTATATTTATTTCTGTAAATTTGAGAAATAAAAAAAATCCTTCTGTTGAACTCACGTGATAGGGTTACATATGATGAGTGACCCCCCTGAGATCTTTCCATTGGCTCTTTGGCCAAAAGTCATGACTAAGTTTCTCATGTTGTATAGTGGGCTTCTCCATGCAAGAAATCAATGTCTCCCACTATTGAATGATAGGTGATATCCACTTTGAGTATGAATCCCCTCCTATATTGTTGTTACCAAGATGAGATCTCCAATATTCCACATGCTTCTTGATTCCCAAAATTATAACATCTTTATCATTTAAGTATGTTCATATAGGAATAGCATTGGGGATTCCTGATGGTAGCATTGCTCTACCTTCTTCATCACATTTCCATAATTGAATACCTTCTAGTGGCTTCCATTGACCTAATTTTGGATGCATCATATATTGAAGCACTGGATCACCATCACGCATGAAAAAACAAAACTGCAATGGTATTCAATGTCCCACCAAAGCCTCTTTTCCTTCACACAAGTACCCCTTGACAAATGTTTTGAAATCAGGAACCTCTTGAATTACAAATGGAGATGGACGAGAATTTAGGCATTCATTGAAGGATCGCATTAGATGAGGAAATGTGAAAGAACAACTCGTTCTTAGTTTCTCTAAGAATCTACTAAACAATGCATCAATGTCCTCATGTGTATGTCCCACCATCAAGAACCCTAGTTGGATCATTTGAAAGACTCCACGTGCAATAAGCAAGGACAAGAATGCAAACAAGTATCTATTTTTATTCTCAGAACCATAGTTGTCTACTTGTAGTCCTATTGTGGGCCGAGTTTGAAACTGCTTGCACAATACTCTAAACATATGAGGAAAAATGTTTATGAAGGTCATGCTCGATACCTTCTGCTAGACCATCTCGTGCACGGAGGCCAGCTTGATCCACCACCACCATATTTAAAGGCAAGTGACTGGATTCAGGCTTGGAAGGAGAATGGACAGGAGCCTCCTCTTGGTATAAAGAGGCTATCCATCTTTCACGAGCTTCCTTATTGGGGTCAGTTACAAATCAATAATCTCTTAGATCCCATGCATATCTTCAAGAATGTGGGGGCTCCTATTTGGGCATACTTGGTTGTTTCTGAAGACTCAAGAGGAGTTTGAGAAGACTTGCACACTATAAATAGGATTGCTTGTTTGTGGCCCCAAGTGCGTGTTTGTAAAGTTGTCCTCTTGAAAGCAACATGAATCATCTCCAAGAGAGAGGAGACAATGGTCAAGGCAGACATTGCCTCTTTTCGAACACCGATGGGGTACATGCGTTGCTTGAAAGGAGTATTTTTAAAGGACAATAAGCTTAGTGGGCTCAAGTCCCATGATTGGCACAAGGTCTTATAGGTATTCTAAGCTGTAGGATTAGTGTACCGATAATCATGATGCGTTAGTATAATTATGATTTTGTTATATTATTGACATGACTTGTTTGTTGCTTGGATAGTTCATCCTCCCAATTATAGTGAAAGGGTGCTTACAAGAAGATGTTAGAAATGCTATATTCAAGATCAGTGGTATTGTGAGGTATGCTTACTATCAACTCGCATTGATTGAATTTTCTTCAATTTAAGTTGAATAACTTGTAGACTAATTATGAATATATCTTACATGGGCACATGAAATAGGCCGATATCTTAGAAAGAGATCTCCATATCGAGCATCGAGAAGGCTAGGGTGCACTCCATCAAAGCCGTATGCTTGGTTGAGAAGCACTTTTCGTCGAGCATTATGATAACTCAAGTGCACTTGCTTGTGCACATAGTTGATGAGGTGGCCATTGCAGGTACCGTTCGTAGTTGGTAGATATTTTTTCTTGAGTGGTTTATGAAAACTTTGAAGGGATTTGTAAGGAAGAGAGCAAGACTAGAAGCAAGCATGGCAGAGGGATGGATTGTGCAAGAGTCATTAGTATATATCATGGAGTTTTTTGCATCCATTGGATCCCCATATGTCACAAGCTTGGCATAACAAGGATGATGATCACATCATTGGCGAGGTTCCGCAAGGAAAAGGGATTGAAAGAAAGATGAGCGAAGAGCAAATGGAGAAATTCAATAAGTTTCGTATCCTCAATAGCAAGGAGATGCAGAAGTGGATTGAGAGATATGAAGCGGCCAAAGCAAGAAGAATAAATGAAAGGAGGAGATTCAGAGTAATTTACAAGCGATCGCAACCATATCCATGGGATCTCACCCTTATCCCCACTCATATGTCACTTAATTGGCTACGACTAGCTCTACGTAAAGCCGAATGTGATGGAGAGACAATAAATGAGCATGAGTGAGAGTTATCATCTGGATGTATGATGCATGTAAGTTTCTTACCTATTGATGTAATTAAGTAATTATTTTTGGCAATATACGCCATAAAATAGATGCATCCTCATTGTTTTAATGATGCTCTTTTGCAGTACAAAAAGTATAGTGCATTATGGTCATATGGATGATATTTTCACATGGAGTTCATTGATTCAAAGAGAGTCACGCATCATTGTAATTTGATAGCTAGCTTCACACAAGATAGCCGAGCAAGTGCTTCAGATACCAATCTTCTCTCCTTGTAGTTGGATTATTGTGGGACCATACGCGAAATCTATGAAATTGATTTCAAACGATTTAGTATTTCCATTGTTGATGTAAAATGGTTTAGAACTACTTACAACAGTCCCCATGTGATAGTGAGGAAAGACAGTAGTGGTTTCTTTGCAATAGACTCTACCAAACTTTGGACCGATGAAAGTGATACTTTTGTTCTTCTCGAGCATTGTGAGCAGTGGCATACTAATGATTTAATTAATTGAAGCTTTCGTTTTTAAAGATCAATTGGTACATGTACTTAAGCATAATTTCATATAATTGATGGCATTTGGTACCCATCTTCAATATAGGTGGTTTTTCATCTAGATCATTCCTCGGGGGGGTCACTCATCATATGTTACCCTATCACATGAGTTCAACAGAAGGTTTTTTTTTTATTTCTAAAATTTACAGAAATAAATATACATAAGGGACTATTTAAAATAGTTTTGGAAAAAATTTACAGATTTGTATAGAAAAGGGGTACATTTTATTAATGAAAAAATTTATAGATAAGGGATTTTAAATATAGGCCTTGAATGCATGTGATATAGAGGGTCTATACATAGTGACCCCCCTGAGGATCGTTCTGATCCAAGATGGTGGTACGTGATCCAAGTTGCACCACGAAGTAAGCAAATTTTTTAAGATAAAGATGTGGATATGGAGATGCCAATTGATCCAGATGGATCTAGCAAAGAAGATAAAGATCACAATATGAGCCAAGAGGAAGATGTGCATAATGACATCGTATAGAAGGAATATGGAGATCAAGATATTCAGAAAGAAGATGACAATCATCAAGAATCAAGCGACTTTATTGAAGGAGATGATCAAGTCTTAGGTGAACTTACGATGCCATAGTGTGATGATGATATAGGAGATCAACTCGGTATAGAGTTGTAGATAGACTTGTTTGGCATGCTAGACTTGGCTTAGGATGAAGCTATTGATGTAAATGCTCTTCATTGATTTTTTTAATCTCAAACTTGGACATGAATATATGAGCTTCAAACTTGATGTACATGCACTTGTTCTTTTATTATTTCAAAGGATCAAAGATGTATGAAAAGGAAAAAAAATTGTCATTGGAAAAAACTATCTTTAAAGGTCGGTATGGGGAAAAACACTCTTTGTAAAACATCGCTATAGGAAAGTGTCTCAGAGTCACTATATAACGACCTTTTAAAAGTCTAGCAAATGTTGCTATATAGTGACGTTTTATAAAGGTCGATATAGAGCGACATTTATAAAACATCGCTATATAGTGATACTTTTTTAGACCCACTTTGCTTACCAAAGATTAGCACCTCGCATGCACTAAACGTCAGTGCTTAACCGTCAGAATAAGGCCCGTGTGTAGCAGTGTGAGATAAGACACTTGTCTAAGCAAGGATTGATGCTCAATGGCTCATACCTTAACTTGGTGACTCGTTGTGTGGAAGTAGCTCCATGGGACCTTTGTAAGCCTTGCCTATGTTAACTGTACTCCTGGCTCAATTCTTACTCTAAATCCTAATCATGGTTTTAATTTATTTCCCTCTTCACTTTTGTCTTGTCGATAGGTCTTCTTCTTTGCTCTCAATCTAAGGAAAATCATGCCTTTAAAAACTAGATGCTTGCATGTTAGGTCAACAATTGTGATCATGGCTCGGATCATAGATGGGTTTACTAGAATTAGAGTCTTGGCTCTCTTTTGATGAATGTTTGGAATCAACAGGCCATCTCCTCAAGGATTCCACCATGTGTGTCACCTACTTCAGATTATTGTCTTTACATATTTAGAATGCATTCACTTCACTTGTCAGTGTTGTAGGCAAATGCCATCTCACCATGCAAGGGGCTATGCCATCACCATACTCAATCTCTCCATTTTCTAGGGCCCTATTCTACTTGTAACAATTCATGTTAGCTATCCATTCCTAGTTTAAAGATAATTTTAGACGTTTGCCTATACATGTTCTACTAGTTTCTACTATCTTGGCATAAGTTTTCATCTCTCCTACTTGAATATCTTTGGCATCATCCTCAGCATTTATCAGACATCATACAAAACTTGAAAAACATGAGGGTTTGCTACTAGTAGTAACCCTCCTCTATCAAGACACTACTTGTCAAATAGGTCTTCAACATCCTTATATCATCTTCAAACTCATAGATATATATCTTATAGTAATGAATTAGACTAAGAAACTGTCATAGCTCATCATTTATCAACATACACTACTTCTCTCTACGACTGTACTCTCAATTTTAAGGACTACTATACTCATTCCTCTCAATTTTCTACTCGTAGTTTGAACACATCATTCCCCAGTAGGATAACCAAATGATGATGGTCCTTTTCCCTCACCCCTCATCAATCCATGTACTCAATACTCCGAATTGACTATGCTAGTGCTTCGTGAATATTCCCTCGGAATTCCTTGGATCCTAGTGCATCCACCTACTCAATGCAAGAGTTTAACATCAAGAAGAACTAATGTGGGGTTTTGATGTTGCAAGGGCAAAACCATATCGAGATAAATAGAAGAGTTCAATTGAAACACCCAGCAAATCAGCACAGATGTATATATATATATTAATCACAACTTTATATTACATCACGTAAAGGGTCCTCATCCTATTACAACACTAGATGGTTCTTGTGGAACAACTAGTGCACGTCCTCACCTTGACCTAATATGCATACCTCTATTAGAGCAATACGACTCAACTTGCAACAACTAAGAAAAAGAGTGAGTTACACAGTGACTTTGTGATGAATTTCTCATTACATAAATAATCTAAGGTCACCCCCTATCTGAGTTCGTGGCGGCTTGGTGAATCACTCTCCTAAATTCCTTTTGATATCCACTACCAATGCTAGAGCTACATTAGATCATCTATTACGTTCTCCACTACATAGATTAGCCACTCAGGTATTTTTTACTTGGTCCCCTAGTGATCCAACACTAGCTTTTAGTCATCAAAACTAGGGCTGGCCACTTGTTGATATGGAGTCAACATTTTTCTATCCACCATAGTGGAGGAAGTGGGCCACCATGCTAGTTCAAGTTTACAAATGATATGGCTGATTTCTATCCTAGTATGCGTGATATGGATTGGTATCTCAAAGTTCAATTGCCCAATGGAAAATGGAGTTCTAATTACTTAATTTCATAGCTCTAAACATACAGACACTTATTGCCATCAAGATTACAAGGTGTGGTATTGCATCATGGCCACCAGGCTGTCATGCATGGCCTAACTAGCTCTAAATGATGATGCATCTCTAATTACCTCCACCACAATGGTTGAGATGGCCTTTGTGATGGATGAATTGACATATTATTCTACCCACTATGGAAAAGTAGGATAATGAAAATTTGTGGGTGATGCTACTAATGTCTATTCTAGCATGGGTGATTTGGAATGGTAGCCTGAGGTCAATTGGAATTGAAAAATAGAATTTGGGTGACTTAGTTTGGTAGCTTGTCATGTTCCTGCATCACTAATAGACATAGGTAGCTGCAGTTAGTAGCTACCATTGCTAGTACTTATAGTGGCCATAACATTGGCTGACTTGGGCCACAAGTGTAATCTAACATGAAGATAGTTGGCATGATTGGTTTTGATCTTATATCCTCCACCAAGAATCTTGTTTGTGGATTTAAAGATGCTCATGTGGTGCCATGTGTTACACATGAGGAACCAGCATGATGGTTGCAATATATTAACTATATCCTCCAAGTTCATGTGGTGTGCTACCACACAATAAATGTGATGATGGTAGCACTAGTGTACTTAAGGATCTTACAACAAGATGACAACTAGTAAAAGTTGTCATGGAAAAAATTAGCGCACTCCCATATGGTAATGATAACACATGAAGAAAACTTGGTTAGTGCTTGGTCTATTCCATGTCATTTTGAGCTGCCAACTGACTTTGTGATCCCCCCAAGAGTACATCTCATGACACACCCCAAAAGTAGTGTTCCGATTGTCTACAATTGATCATGCTTTGACATCAGTAGAAGTTAAACAATCTTAATGTTAAAATTTCTTTTAGAGTGACAAGGTGAGAGAGTACCACATATATAAGCAAAAATACAATGCAGAATGACATTACAAGTGGACACATTGATTGTTGCAACAAAGGTTCATAGAGTTGAATGAACCACACATGGGAAAGACTAAAAACATAGGGATAAATAATGTGCTCTTTGCCACATGCATGTATTTGGCTACTATTAATTCCATGAAATATAACAAATTTTAGAATCTGAACAAGGTTTGAGCACAAGGAATCATATAATATCCTCATCACTGTGAATTGGCATCACAAAATCACCAAAGATTCCACACAAAGAGTTGGCTCTGAGAGGTGTAGAACAAAGAGAAGAATGATTAGTGCTGAATTAGTAAGCACAAGCAAGATCTTTAGGATTGGGTTGTTTGCTAGTCACTAATCTAAATAAAGATGTTACACTATTTGTTCCTGCCCCTCTTCCAAAGAGGCCAAGACAACCAAAAGAGGGATTTGGAAACTTCAATAAATCCTCAATGGTGCCAACCTTTGAACATATTTCCTCTCTCCGCATAAGTTCAAGAGGGAGGAAGATCCAATATCCTTGGCCCCCAACCATTATGGTCATAGTATTTCTTGTTGATGTATTATGGTAGTGATGTGTGTGATCACACTTAGGACCGCCGGGGCACTTTTTCCCTCATTAGGAGGCTTTTTCCCCCGTGCACTAGATATATGCCCAGTCTCATTCTAGGGCATTATCTTTGTATCTTTTGTACTGTGCACACTAACGAAGACATACTGTGTGTTGTGCGCTCCCGAGCTTCATCTCCTTCGTGCTTCCTATTCGTGCTTGCATCCGTGTTCCAACAGTTGGTATCAGAGCAGGTTACTACACCCAGTGCTACACCGTCCGACCTATCTTCCTCAGATCGAGGTGACGTCGGAGGTGGAGATAGATCTAGGGATACTGTGTAGTTTACATAGTAAACTACTTTTTAGCAGTTTTCAGGCTGTTTCGGGCTCGTTTCGGGGGCCGTTCACGTGCTGCAAGCTTTCTGCGAACATCCCGGTGCAGTCGGTTTTCACCTGTTTGTGGTTGATTTCTGCAATTTTGTCATCAACATTGCTTCATCGACACTGTATCTACAGTTACCAGGTTCTATCTAAGATCTTCCTCTATTAGCAGGTACTTGTGTTGGTCAGTAACAGGTTATCAGTGAAAATGTCGAGCGACGATGTGTTTCGTATGCTGTCTGCTGTGGATGGAAACAACTATCCACTTTGGGCATACATGATGCGACATGTACTTGTTTCAAAAGGTTTCTGGAACATTGTGCAAGGTCTTGATGTACGTCTAGCAAATGTGGACAGTGGTTCTATAGAGGATGCTGTTGGCACTAGCAGTTCTATTCCTGTTGCTGCTACTAGTGCAATTTTGCCCACTGCTGAACAGCTCCGTTGGGATGGCAGAGATGCTCAGGCTCATGCTTTGATTGCATTGTTTGTAAAACGCATCATTGTCCCACATATTCGTTCAGCTAAAACAGCCAAGCAGGCTTGGGATATACTTGCACGTTTGTACACAGGTAGGAATGAGGCACATGTTGCCTACATCAGAAAACAGCTAGAGTCAAAGCACATGGAAGAGGGAGATTCCATGGCCGTGTTCCTTACAGAGATAAAGGATCTCCATGAGCAGTTAATAGCTGCAGATGAGATCATACCTGACAGTTCTCTTGTGCAAACAGTTCTAAATGGCTTACCAGATTCATATCAGAGTTTTGCATCCACATTCAGAGTTGTGACCAAGGGGAATCCTGAGGCAATCAAGTTTGATGAGCTGGTTACCATACTCTTGCAGGAAGACCAGTCCAGGCAGAATAGGTCAAAGTAGGGTGTTGCCGATCAGGCTTTTGTTGCTGCTCAAAGAGGTAACGCAAATTCCTCTTCGACCAATAAGCCAAAAACTATTGCTTCCAAGAGTACTAAATCTGATAAGGCTGCTGACAAGTCAAAGAAAAAGCTACGTTGCAACTACTGTAAGGCTAATGATCATCTCATCAAGGACTGTCCAAAGCTGAAGCTTAAAGAGGCAAAGAAGAAGGAGGCTGGTATGGCTGTTGCAGATGCCTCTCCTTCAAATTCAGAATCTGCAAATATGGTGTAGGATACAGAATGGGCGTTTAATGTGCATTGCTGCTACAACCCGTCTATACATGATGCATGTATGTCTGCAGTAGATTCTCAGGTGTGGTACTTTGACAGTGGTGCGACAAAACACATTACTTCGCAGCGTAACATTTTCAGTTGTCTTGAGTCTGCCCCTACAGGGAATACTGTTACATGTGTAGATAATTCCTTGTATCCAGTGAGAGGGGTTGGTACCACTGTACTCACTGCTACAAATGGCAATGCTTTTACACTCAAAGATGCCTTGTATGTACCAGGGATCAAAAAGAACTTGCTGTCAGTTTCTGCACTTACCAGATTTGGCTTGATTGTCAAATTTGTGGATGACAAGTGTACAGTTCATGATCTCAGTTCTGGTGATACTATTGTGGCATCTGGTTCATTAAGCCATGGGCTTTACAAGCTGGATGCTTATGTGAACAATGTGGCAGATGCAGCATGTATGGTATCTGACTTGAAAGCTGTTTCAGATGCAAAACTTTGGCATGCACGTTTTGGTCATCTGAATTTTGCTAGTCTGTTGCGTCTGCAGAAGTATGATATGGTGTCTTCACTGCCTACCTTACAGACACCTGTCAAACATGTTTGTGAGGGCTGCATATTGGGTAAAATGCAGCGTTCTTCCTTTCCAAAGGATGGTTCAGTGAGAGCTGTACGTAAATTGTAGCTCATACACAATGATGTTTGCGGTCCTATGCAAACACCGTCTTTTGGGCATTACCTGTACTTCGTGACTTTCATTGATGATTACTCCAAGCATGCATGGGTATATCCTTTGAAGGTGAGGTCCGAAGTGTTTTTGTGCTTCAAACAGTTTGTTTCTATGGCTGAAAACTTGTCAGGATGTAAAGTGGGCACCCTCCGTTCTGATCGAGGGGGGGAGTACATGACAAAACAGTTTGATGCGTTTCTAGCAGAACGTGGGATAAAACACCAGTGTACAGTGCCTTATACACCACAACAAAATGGTGTAGCTGAGAGGAAAAACAGATCTCTCATGGAAATGGCAAGATGAATGGTCAAGAGCCAAGCTTTACCTCATGGTTTTTGGCTTGAGGCTATCATGTGTGCCACTTATGTGCTGAACAGGTGTCCCACCAAAGCATTGCAGTCTATCACTCCATATGAGGCTTGGCATGGTAAAAAGCCATCTGTTGCTCATCTGTGTGTTTTTGGTTGCCTGGTATATACTTTAGTGCCTCAGCAACATCGCAAAAAATTAGATGATAAAGCTGTAAAATGCATCTTTGTTAGTTATAGTTCTGAAAGTAAGGGTTACAAGTTATATCATCCACAAACCAAACGTATTTTGGTTAGCAGAGATGTAGTTTTTGTGAAAGATGTTGTTCAGCCATTGCTTTCTTGTACCAAAGAGTCAGAAATCAGCTCACGTGACATCTATGATAGTTTGTTACCTCTTTTTGGTGGTGGTCCATCACATGTGGATCATCATGAGGTGTAAAACTAGCCTTTGCAGGTTTCAAATGAGTTCACAGATCAGCCTATTGCTGATGCAGATGTACATGATGTACTGCATGATGAGAGGGTTGAAAATGAGCGGGCCAGAAACATGCCTAAATGGCTAGTGCAAACATTGCGTGACAGTAAGTTGGATGTACCATTGTCTAGCCATACTCGTTCTGGCCCTCAGCATGTGACTTATGCATCAGATTGTTATGCTTTGGCCGTTTCTAGTCTCTATGATGATGATGAGCCTGTTACATATGATGAAGCACAGAAATCAAAAAATTGGTGTGCTGCTATGCAAACAGAGTATGATGCTATTATGAAGAATGGGACATGGTCTTTAGTTGATTTGCTTGTTGGTAACAAGGCCATTGGTACCAAGTGGGTGTTTAAGTTGAAACGTAAGCCTGATGGTAGCATTGATCGCTACAAGGCAAGGCTTGTTGCAAAGGGGTATGCTCAGGAAAAGGGCATTGATTTTGAGGAGACCTTTGCTCCCACTTGTCGTATGACCACCATTCGTAGCATCTGTGCTATTGCAGCCTACAATGGTTGGAATGTACATCAGTTGGACATCAAAACTGCATTCTTGAATGGGGATTTGCATGAAGAAGTTTATGTAATGCAGCCTCGTGGTTTTATGCAGAAAGGGCAAGAAAACAAAGTGTGCAGGCTGAAAAAGGCTTTGTATGGCTTGAAACAAGCACCTCGTGCTTGGTATGAAAAGATACATGCCCATTTGTCAGCACTTGGTTTTCATAACAGTCCAACTGAGAGCACCTTGTATGTCAAACGTGCGGGTGCTGTATTTCTGATCATTGTTCTATATGTCGATGACATGCTACTCACTGGTCCTGATGAGATGCATATTGCTGATTTTAAGGCTGATTTGAATGCCTCGTTTGAGATGTCAGACTTGGGGCTTTTGCATCATTACTTGGGCATTCAGTTTAAACAATGTGCTGAAGGGATTGCATTGTGTCAGACACAATATGTAGAGACATTGTTGAGGAGATTTGGCCTTGAGGACAGCAAGCCTATTGCTACTCCTATGGAGACAGGTTTGAAATTAAGTCTTCATGATGCTGGAGATCCCTTTGATGTCACCCTCTATTAGCAAAGTGTTGGATGTCTCATCTATGTATGGATAACCAGGCCAGATATTCAGTTTGAAATCTCACAGGTGAGCAGGTTTATGCATAGCCCAGGATCTAAACATTGGCAGGCAGTTAAGTGGATTTTTTGCTATTTACATGGCACTATACATCTTGGGTTGTTTTATCCCAAGGGGGGTACCTTACTGCCAGATTTGCATGCTTTTTCGGACTCAGATTGGTCTGGTTGCTACGACACCCACGTGTCCACTAGCGGTTTTTGCTTCATGCTTGGAAGCTCATGCATATCATGGTTGGGCAAGAAGCAGCCTCCTACAGTGGCCACTTCAAGTTGTGAAGCTGAGTACAGGGCAGTTTTCACAGCTACGGTTGAGTGTGTTTGGCTCAGACACCTTGTGGCTGATTTGGGTGTTGGACAGGAGACTGCCACCACCATCTACACTGACAGTCAAAGCGCATTGGCAGTTGCGAGGAACCCAGTGTTTCATGCTCGCGTAAAGCACATTGAGGTGCACTACCACTATGTCAGGGAGAGACTCTCAGCAGGAGAGATCAGCTTGGTCTATGTGCTGACACAGGACAACCTTGCAGATCTATCCACAAAGGCACTTTCTCGTGAGAAGTTCGAAGCTTTCCGCAAAGCTTTGGGCTTGCTTCCCTTTGTGGATTGATCACCTTGTAGGGCTTGGCACTTTCCCTATACATTCAGTGCCAGCTCTTGATCACCGCATCACTCCAGGGGGGATTTGTTGATGTATTATGGTAGTGATGTGTGTGATCACACTTAGGACCGCCAGGGCACTTTTTCCCTCATTAGGAGGTTTTTTCCCCCGTGCACTAGATATATGCCCAGTCTCATTCTAGGGCATTATCTTTGTATCTTTTGTACTGTGCACACTAACGAAGACATACTGTGTGTTGTGCGCTCCCGAGCTTCATCTCCTTCGGTCTTCTTGTTCGTGCTTGCATCCACGTTCCAACATTTATGTGGAGATTGTGATCTCATTACAGAAGCCTTCTCCATACCTTATAGCACCTTTTAGAGATGGGAGCCAAAATCCTCTTCAAGGAGGAGGAGATGGAGGATGATGAAGAGGAATAGTTGAGTGATGAATTCCCTCAAGGGTGTCTCTTTTACTTTGATTATCTCCTCTAGTTCAATATCAGTAGTGCCATCTACATTTATCACCTGATCTTTGTCTTGAATTATCAATGTTAATGTGAATGCTAATTTTGAATCAAAATTTTTATCTTTGTTCAATTTTCTACTTTGTTTTAATTTTTTTGATGTGGTTAATTTGAGTACTCAGATGGAATAGGAACTTACATTTGATGCTAGCATGCTTGATTCATTTATCATAAAATTCCTAGAAGGTAATTAAACTAATAGCGAAATTATAGGTGTGAATGAAGTAACAAGGAAAGCCTGTTTCCTTTCATTCAATGTTATAGAGTGTAGAGGATAGGTGAGTGGTAATATTGGATTTTATGATTACTCACTTAAGGACATAGACTATGTTGAAGAAGTGGTTTTTGCCTCTTTAGTTGTTTGACTTTTATTTCAAATAACTAGTGTAAGACATCAAAATTTCCAACATCTAGTGCAACTTTTGGAAACACCATATATCCTAAGATTGGTGATCTTGCTGAATGATAGAATGGTGACTATTAGTCCCTTCCACACCACTCACCGTGGTGGCATGTGATTGCATGCATGAGATTTTCAGGTTTGCATGGGATTATTTTTGGGGCAAAACAAATCTTGATTATTTTTAGTGTAGTCACTATTGTGGCATGAGATAAAATAGGCACTCGTGATTCTATATTGGATGGGCTTGCTTGTCAACAATTCTTTTTGTGGCAAAATAAGAAATCTAGTTATTATATAAAATTTTTGGCACTCTACACTTGGGAATCAATACATTTTTAATGTAGACCATCATTACCAAGAATTATTGCATTGGATCAACAAAACAATCATTCAATGACACTAATTTGATGATGGATTCTTCTATTTTAGGAATTCAACTTCAAGATTATTCATAAACTTAGAAACTCCCGCACTTGGACGATTCTTTGTCATGGTTTCCTGCCTTAGACACAAACTTTTAGATGCACAATTGTTTGCAAATGGGCTCCTTGACATTTGGACCAACACCATTGTTTTGACCTTCTACTCTACATAGCAATCAACTTCCATCCCTGGGGTAGTGTAGCTGAGTCTCTCTTCTCATGCTTGTTACTTATGTTGGACAGTTGCCCCTGCCAGCCTCCTTTAGGCATTGAACTCTGGTTACGAGACTCCTCTACTTCACATAGTTGGATGTAGCCACTAACTTTGGTTTAGATATTCATCACATCTAGCCATATATCTTCTTCTTCTCTCCAAGCATGTGTTAGCCATTGCTTAAATAAAAAAGAAATTGAACAACAAATACTCATGCATGATGCATGGTAAAAAACAAGACAATATGCATTCGAAACCATGCAAAAGATATCCAATGGGTATGATAGTTTTCATAGGCCCTAGAATAGGTTACATTAAGACCTATGCAAAGTACCATACCCATAAGATATAGGCACATAGGGTCGAAGAACACTGAAGCATATTTTTCAACACTCATGCATGATGCGTGGGAAAAAACCAAGAAATATCCATTCCCAACCATGAAAATGATATCCTATGGGTATGATACTTCTCGTAGGACTCAAAATAAGTAAGGTAGAGACCTGTACAAATTATCATATTCATTAGAAACAAGCACATAGGCTAGAAGTATACAATGCATAATTTTAACACAAGGCATCATGCATGGTAAAAGAAGGAAATATGCATTCCAAAGCATGAAAATTATAATCGATGGGTGTGATACTTTGCACAAGCCTAAACTAAGAAATATTGAGACCTATACAAAGTATAATTTGCATTGTAGATAAGCATATAGACTAGAAGTAGACCGATGCATATTTTTTAACACCTAAGCATGAAATGTGTACCCAAACCATGCAAATGGTATCTAATGGGTGTGATAATATGTACAAGTCTTAAAGTAAGTAATATCAAGATCTATGAAAATTATCATAGCCCATTAGAGGCAATACAAATTATCATACCCATCGGAGACAAGCACATACGTTAGAAGCACATTGATGCATATTTTTCAACAAGTCTTTCAATGCATGTTGTAAGGTAAAAAACAAGAAAATAATAATGTTCAAGCATTAAAATGATATCCGATACTTTGCATGGGCCTTAATATAAGTTGGAATAATGCTTATGCAAAGTATCATACCCATTAGAGATGTGCACATAGGCTATAAGCACACCAATGCCTATTTTTGAACACTCATGCATGATGCATGGGAGGAAATAAGAAAATGAATACCAAACCATGAAAATGAGATAAAATGGGTATGATACTTTGTACATGCCTTAGTATGAGTAAGATTAAAGCCTATACAAAGTATCATAAGCATACACATGGGATTAATGCACATCTCTTGACTGGGAACATACCGCATGGTTTGTCATAACACCATTCGATATGTGCCTTCACATACCATGCAGTATAGTACCATACCAAGTGGTAAGAGAAACCCCATGCATTGCCACACCCATACCATGCAAATTTGTTAGGGTTCCTGAGACACTATCAAGTGATGTGTCCATACTATGTGGTGTTGTACACAGCAACACGAGTGCCATCAAGGATCATGGCCATTGAGACGCCACACGGTCTAGAGAGGTACCACGTGGTACCGCGTGGTGTCACTGTGAAATATAATAAAAAGACCTTGCCCCTGTTACAAATGTGCCTACAGCTATCGCTTTCTTCCACTTGTCTATTTTGCTTTGTCTCTAGGTGAGTTTTTAAATTTAGGCTTTGGTGCCAGTCAATCAAGCCAAGTGATGGCCCACCTCAACCGGTTTAATCACCTCGATCTAGCTAGCTATATGATGTTAGAGAGGGAGAGAGAGAGAGAGAGAGAGAGAGAGAGAGAGAGAGAGAGAGGGAGGGAGGGAGGGAGGGAGGGAGAGAGGGTAAAAGAGAGAGGGAAAGAGAGCGAGGGAGATGAAAAGAGAGAGAGGGAGACCAAAAAGAGATAGAGAGAGAGACACAAAAAGAGAGAGAGAGAGAGCGAGAGAGAGGGGGGGGGGGAGGGGAGAGGGAGAGTAAAAGAGAAAGAGGCAAAGAGAGAGAGAGAGAAAGAGAGAGAGAGAGAGAGAGAGAGAGAGAGAGAGAGATGCATGTTTGCGTATACTGCTCACCCACTCAGATAGAGAGAGAAAGAGAGAGAGAGAGAGAGGGGGGGAGAGGGTAAAAGAGAGAGGGAGATGAACACACACAGAGAGAGAGAGAGAGAGAGAGATGCATGCTTGTGTATACTACTCACCCACTCTTTTCACCATGCTAAGAACTGCAAGAAATGCAACCAACATTATTAACCCCCTCGATACAATGTGTCCAATATTGTCTACTTTCTCATACAAGGTCATTATGTTGCACTTTCCAAGACATGAAATGCATGTTCTTTTGGATGTCTTTGTAATCTCCATCAATTCCCCCCACATCTCCATGTCGCCGCTTGGGATGGCATGCACTGAGATGGCCTCTTTATGGTTGTGCTCTATGGTTTGCCTAGAGATGTTAATGAAGGCCTAAATGTTTTCAAAGCAAAGTTTTCTCTTGTTATTTGGGGGGTTGGATTGTGACTCCTACATTTGTGCATGGTCTTTGGTCTCTTCATTATCTCCTCCATTGGCTCCCAAAAAATTCATACACAACAAATTGGGATGGCTTTTGTGAATACGATAATGTAAAGTGGTCTATCAACAAAATTGACAATACTAAGTTGTACAAATATCCTCTTTGCAACTTTTGCACAACGAGGCTCATAACCACCTAGTAATGGCTAAGTGGTTATCCTCTCCAAATGTTATCTTTTGGGCTCTAAGGCTCTTAGCAATTGCTTAGTTTTTATAAATGTGATCTAATCTCTTTTGTTTAATTTTTACTCCATAAGGCTCTCAACAATTGCTAAGTTTTTAGTTTTTATAAACTTTTCTTAGATGTAGATCTAAACTTTTTTGTTTAATATTTTCTTGATGATGAAATCTTTTGGGCTCTAAGGATCTCAACAATTGCTAAGATTTTGTAAATGTAGTCTCTTTTGTTTAATTTCTTATCCATGAGGCTCTCAGTAATTGCTGAGTTATTAGTTTTTATAAACTATCTTTGGATGTAGATGTAATCTCCTTTGTTCAACTTTTACTTGATGAGGATCTCAACAAGTACTGAGTTGTTATATATTACCTTTGGATCTAATCTCTTTGTTCAACCTTTTCTCTCAGGACCCTTAAGAATGGCACACTTGCTATACTTGCTAGGTGTAATCTCTTTTAAGTTTTAATTTTAATATAAATGATACTATTATCACAGTCATTGTTGTTACTAGTCGAGCAGCCATTGCTAGTAGCAATCATTTCTACTTGGAGTCATTGCACAAGAAATTGGTACACAAGGTAACACATTTTCCTTGGTTTTAGGATTAACTGCAAGCATCACTAAAATAGTTCTAAGAACCAAGTGGTTGCAAGGAAATGCATTTTCCTTAGTTTAGGATTAACTACAACCAACATGAAAATAGAATCAACATGGTGGTTGCATAAGGAAACACATTTTATTTGTTTAGGATTAACTTTAAAAAGAAGCAAAGTGTATTTCCTAGGATTAAGTTTTAAACGAAAGAAAATGTTTAAATCTGTGCAACCACCACAGTAAAATAGAACCAACATAATTGTTGCAAGGAAATACATTTTTTATTGTTTAGGATTAATTACAAATATTATTGTTTAGGATTAATAACAAATAGAACTACAAGGTGGTTGCACAAGGAAATACATTTTCCTTTGTTTAGGATCAAATTTGAAGCACTTGTTTTAAACCTGATCCAAAATATATGAACAATGGTGGGACTCCAAAACGGGTCTCACATCACCAAGCCAACTAACATAAATACATTTTCTTTGATTTAATTAGGAGTAGCTACATCCACCTCTAAGAACCAACCTGATGGTTGCACTAAGCCAATGTTAATGCGGTGGTTGCGAGTCTAGATGATCGTGGGAGAGCTACACATAGATAACAAGTGGCAAGATATGGGTAGATGACAAGTAGGGAATTGTGGGTAGATGATAGGTGGTGAGCTACGGATAGACTGTTGGACAAACTGTGGATAGTTTGATGTACAAAGATGCAACATAGAGTCTGCATGAAGGAGGACAAAACTTCTCGTGTAGTGACATGTGTTGAAAGCTCTGCAGTGTTCAAAACAACAAGTTTTTATAGATTATGTCTTATTACATCAATAAGGCAATCATTATACTGGGAAAACTTCTAGTGAGAGCGCGAGCTCGGGGTGTTCACTAATAAGAAACCCTATGTGTCACGTGCATTAAAAGGGTATTAAAAAAACCCCTCAACTAGAATTTCCCCCCCAATAAAAACACCCCTCTTTACTTATGGACTAAGTGATTTTTTCCTAAAATTGAATTAAAAATACCCTCTTGTTATTGTAATCCTGTTAAATTTTTTCAAAATTTTTAATTAAAATACCCCTCGTTTTGAATGCACGTGGTACACTAAAATTTTATTAGGTGAACCCCCCGAGAGTGTGAGCCCACCCAAAATTTAAAATATTGCCGACTAGCACATCTCCCTAGGGTGTTCACTATGTGAAAATCCCCTATATCACATGCGTTCAAAAAAAGGGCTTTTAATTCCCCCCTCTTTATGTGTATTTTATGTAACTCCATAAGAAAATAGAACCCATCCTGTTGAACTCACGTGCTATCTTACACATTATGTGGTGAACTCTCGAGGGGTTCACCTTATAAAATTTTAGTATACCACGAGCATTCAAAAGGAGGCATATTTTAATTCAAACTTTTGAAAAAAATTAACACGATTACAATAATAGGAGGGATTTTTAAATTCAATTTTAGAAAAAGATCACTTAGTTCATAAATAAAGAGGGGTGTTTTTATTGATGAAAAAATTTTAGTTGAGGGGTTTTTTAAATGCCTCTTGAATACATGATACCTAAGGTTTCTTAGTAGTGCACCCCCCAATGATGACCTCCCTGAGCGCATCACGTTGCACCCCAAATCTACCCCTAAAATGGTTTTGTGATTGGCTACACCCGATGGTACATCGACCCGTAGGATTTGTATCCCTTTTCTTACCGCAACTTGCATCATTGAATTTTCACTAAGGCTTCTAGCCATGCAAATGGTACTTGATGGGCATGATAATTTTCACAGGCCTTATTTTAAGCCTTACCCTATCAAAAATTTATTGATGCAAGGTGTATTAAGAAAAGGGATATAATGGACCCTAAGACAAGGCATCATATCATTCAAATACAATAATACCAAGCATGAATCTTTGTACTAGATGATGAATTAGATGCCTACTAAGTTTTTTCCATTTCATCCATGGATTCCCAACATGCCCATGGAAAATGGACATTGTGGACCCATCGTGTACCACTACATGCCATGTAGGGTTTTTCAAAGAAAAGTGGATATGCAGAACTCTTTGTAGACAAAACTTTGGTACAAATAAAAAGTGGACGTACATAACTATTTTGTAGACAAAATTTGGTAGAAAGCCAAGGACATGACTAACCTATAGATAGACCGAAGTCCCATATGGGTCAAGGATCTTTGGATTTAGACTTACCATCTCACAATTTTTGTCAAATTGGTGCACTAAAATATGCAATACAAACCCTAAAATGAGGCATAATTCTACCCCAAATGCAATAACACCTAGTAGGAATCTTTGTACTATTATGCATTAGAGGCCTACCTAGTTTCATCTAGTTTTGCCTATGGATGCCCAACATTCACATGGAAAACCAATGTTGTGGACGCATTGTGTCCCACTACATGCCGCATAGGGTTTTTCTAAGAAAGTGGACATGCATAACTATTTTGTAGAAAGGATTTCCATACAAAGATGTGGCCCTCAATGACCAAAGACATACCAAGTCTTGTTCTATTATGGGTCATAGAGCCATGGATTTAGCCTTACCCTATCAAAAATTTAGTCAAATTTGGTGTAATACAAAAAGGGATATGAATTCTAAACAAGGCTCCTAGGTTTCAAAATTTCACAATACACCACATGCTATCATCTTCTAAACGCTACCAAGATGTGTGATAGAAAGAAGCATTAAAAATTTGAGCTATATTTACAAAATTGAGAAAATTATGCACCAGTGATTTTCAACATTGTTTTGATGTAAATTGTGACACTAAATCGACACTAGTATCGATGTTGTGGGAGCTACAACATAAATCCAAATTGCATCGCTTTCATTCTTCTATCTTAAGCTTCTATTGAACCTCTAGACCTTGCAACCACGTCTCTCTCTCTCTCTCTCTCTCTCTCTCTCTCTCTCTTTCTCTCTTCTTGGGCTAGAGAGACATCCATTGGAGTGAGGAGACACATTCCGAGATCCAAAAAATGAGTTTTTATTTATGCTAATTTTGGTTTCTCTTCTCAAGTTTTCCCTTGAATTTCCCCTTTTTCTTTCACTTTGAATTCCTTTCCCTTTCCCATCCCCTTTCCCTTTTTAAAACTTGCCTCTTCCTTTCCCCTTTTCACTTCTCACTTCTCTCTTCCTTCTCTTTCCCTTTCCCTTCCTTTCCCTTCTCCCTTTTCACTTGCCTCTTCCTTTCCCCTTTTCACTTCTTACTTTTCCTTCTCTTTCCCTATTTCTTTTTTCCTTCTTCCTTATGCCTTCCCCTTCCCCTTTCCTTTCCCCTTTTACTTTTTTACTTCTCCCTTCTCCTTCTTCTTCTTCTTCCTCTTCCCCTTTCCTTGTCATTTTCCCTTTTCTTTTTCTTTACTCTTCCCCTTCCATTTTCCCTTCCCCTTGCCCAAATGTCACATCTCCTTTTATGGAAAATTGCATTCTAGATTTTAAATGTAATGTTTGCTTTGATTTTGTTAAGGGTAGCAAGGAGAGGATCGAGGGGGGAGAGGGTAAAAACATACCCCCGATACTACCACCTCAAGTAGTAGTATCAAAATATGATCATTAGAAGTAGACAGTGGTTGTGAGGAAGAGAACATTAGGCAGTCCCACTTGGGCTCAGATGGCAGGGACTGATTTTATGTTTTTTTTGTAAGTACCTATTGTTTCACTTCTTTTAGTATGTAATTTATCATGTAACTCATTGAAACTAACATGTATCCTTATAATGTGAGGAAATAAAAATGGGCAAGGAGTGCATGGATGACAAGTACTTGTATGTATAAAAGAATGGTATGCAAGGTCTCTTCAACTTACTTAAAAAGAGTGGGAAATTCGTTCTCTTAATGAATGTAAGATCTATGTATTTCCATATGTAATAATTGAATGAAAATAAGATATACTAACCTCCAACACATGTGCTTGTTGAATAGGAGGAAGGAGACAAATACTTGGCACAAGCCCACCAAGAGGACTTAGAAGGTGAAGGGGCAAAGGGAGAGGAAGGTGATCTGGGAGAAAATATAAAGGTGATGGAAGATATGAGTAGGCTAGAGTAAGAAGATTTTTTGTACACAATGTCATTATAGGAAATCTTATACTCAAACAATGTAAACCATATAAAATGGTCACTATAGATGAAATGCAAAACTTTATACAAAATGGAAAGCCCTAATCTACCCTTAAAAATTTTGTCAAAAAAGAAAAGTATCGATATTTTCATTGAAGCAACTACAAGATTTTTTACCAATGTCGATAATCTTTCATTGAGCATCGATATTGGTGTCAAAATAAGCATAAAATACAATGTAGTGATGGTTGTATTGCCTACATGTATGAGCTACCAAGTAGCCATAGCATGGAACTTCCCTATGAAAAAAACTAGAGCCATGCACCTGAATGAACATAGGGATACATAATATGGTTGGGATTTTGTCAAACGTATCATAGGAGTATCTCCTCCCATGAATATGTCGGTTACAAGTTGAACATCATCGCAAGAAGAACTCTATGAATGATGTGATGTTAGGATGCTTATTACAAATGGAGAAGATATAACCCCGCTAATTCTATTCAAAATGTTGAGGCTTCGTTTAAAGATCAATCAAGCAAGTTCAATATTAATTAACAAACAGAAACTGTTCTTCCATTGTGCCGTGACAATATATCGAGGGAATTTCATGAGAATTCAAAACTAGACCTCACTCTCACTTCCACCCATTTGTCATTCCAATTTATGGAAGCAAGCAAAGATGTGTGTATGTAGCTCTCCTTTCCATCTGCCGTCTCCTTCAACTTAGAGGGCCCTATTTTTTTCCATCCATCTCCTCATGGTGTTTGCTTTGTCTAGGGACTCTGAGTACAAGCTATCTGTCCTTCTTTTATAAGCCCATTACTAAAGGAACTAAAACTTAAGTTTGCACATGAGGATCTACAACAACCAAATAATCTTACATGAGATTAGGACAAATTTGGTAAGGTCTTTGGTTGTCAAAATGCAGCAATATAAAGGCAAGTGTTGATTTACTCATGTGGTGTGGGTAGTTCTTTGCTTTCAAAGGGATTTTGAAAACATGCAATAGCCATTCAAAAGAAAGCTCAAATGGAGAAAACATGCAAGGAGAGGTATGCAATGAAAAATTGTTTAGAATCCATTCTCTTGGGACTGACAAGTGTGCTCGATGCAGAGTTGTGATATTGGATAGCATGTGCAATGGCTTCCTTGGGATAGCTAGCAGATCATCAATGTTTTTAGCCAGTAAAGGCAGTACCATAATGGCACAATATTTTGCCAATTCCTCTTAGCCATAGGTGGGTGACACTATGAGCTTGCTGCTCATGAAATTTGAGCTCAAATGCTTGCTGGAATAAGGAGAAACAAGCAAAAAACCAGTCGGAATAGGCCCATCTTTCCACAGTGACACAACACGCAATTTTGCCATTCCTCTCTCCTGGAAGTAGTCCTCAGTAAGAGCTTCCATTTGCCTTTGAAAGCCTTCTCAAATCTTTTCTCTTTAGTTCAATTGCACCCTCCAATTTTAGACTACTCGATTTGGGGGTAATAGTGATATATGCTTCTAAGATGAACCATTGAATATAGTTAAGTGCTAGAAAGTTTCATTATTATGTCAGTTATCTTTGGTCTTCAGGATGTCTGACCATTGGAAGTTATTTGAGGCATTTTTCAGTCTTATCTTTGGAGCATTGTCCTACAATTGGATAGTTTTGGTAAATGCTCATAATGCATTTATGTTTTGAAAATGCTTGAATGCTATTTTTTTGAAGGAATAGACATTGTATTTCATTTATGCAAAGAGTTTGGGGTATCTAACTATCTCTCCAACTAATTATACTTGTGCAGAAGGAGACTTATTTGTAAGGGACTAGACACTACCATATTAGTAGTAAGACCTTCCCAATATGCCTTCATCATATTGTTCCTCTAAGATTGATTATGTATCTCAAAGGAAAGCATTCCAAAAGAAGCCTAGAATGAGAGTAAAGCCCTATAATGGTGAATATTTCATCAAGGTGAACACCAAGAAAAAGATATGTGCCTTCTGTGGAGTACCCAATCATACTATGGAGTATTGCCATCTAAAAAGGTTTTCTCTATAGCTACTCTCCAAGAGACAATCCCAAGAAGAGGAGAGGAATGACTCCCAAGAGAATAAAGCATTTCATGTGAAGAAGAGCTGCATCAACAACAAAGAAAATCTTGCTAAAGGAAAGACTCCATCAACAAATGAAGAATCAAACTTTGTGGTAGAAGACAAGGACTATGCCTTTTGAGCACTTTGTCTTTTGAATTTTATTTATCATCACTTGGTCATCTAGTTAGTTTTGAGGTTCTCTGCCTAGATTAGTACTCAAAAAAAGAATGTTATGGTTTGGCTTTAGTCCATATAGTCTTTGTAAATCACCTCTGGTTACCATATGATGTAGGCCATGTGATGTGTGTTTGCTCCCATGGTACCTAGACTTGTAGACATGAGAAAATAGGTCCACACAAAGGCCTATTATTAGTCCTTGTACATGCAAGAGAGATAACCATTTAAGGGGGTCTATCCCATTTTTTGTAAACCTTAACCCTTGGGAACCTTTGCTTGCATGAGATCCTAGACATAGATTTCTCTTTGACCACCATGAGATGGCCATGTGTGACCACCATGAGATGGCATGAGAAACTATGAGACTAGATGTATCCTTGACATTGCAAGAGGCAAGCACTTGAGGGGAGGTAAGTTGGGATATGTGTGATCAAGGGCTTGCTAGAGCATGTGTGCATCCACTAGTCGCCATATGGTTGTGTGTGTGTGTGTAGAAGAGGAACACTTAGTGCCATAGGCCATGACATAGGTGATGATGTAATGCAAAGGCCCCCACATGGGGTGGTGCCTATGATTGTGGAGTTCCTATGATTTAGGAGCTACCGCCTTTGATGTAGGAGAGGTGCCACCCTCTCTCCATTTCTATAAAAGAGGGACTTCCCTCTCACAATGAAAAGAACACCCATTGCTATATCTCATGTGTTCTCACTCACCTCCATGATGAAGCTCTCCTCTCTCCCCAAGTTCCAACACTTATCCTCAATTCTTGTGCATTATAGGTCAACTGACCTCCCAAGGAGATTGATGAGACCCTACCTCAAACTGAGGTATTGCCAAAGGTTTGGTCATACGACCATCTCTATTCCCATTTGAAAAAATGCTACAAGAGGGATGAGCATATTGGAAAAAAAATGCTCCAGCAAGGACTTGTAAATGATATTTGATTAGAGGATTGATTTGAAGGAAAATGGTAACCAAACCCCACACAAGGTTATAAAGGCCTTGCACCTATGTGTGCCCAATTGCAACTATGGTATTTACAGTTCTTGTCTATGTTATGCTTAATGAGTTGTCTAATTAACTCTAAGTGTTTGGACGACATGCCCACTTTTAGTATGCCAACTTCCTTGACACAGACTGCAAGCATGGCTCAACTACAATGTCATCGAGCTATGTATGCACTCCCAAATAAATTTCTAGTATGTTAGCCATAAATCAAGGAAGCATAATATTTGTAAGTGCATACAAGCAAGAACGCGATGTTTGATTTTGAGTTAAAGATTGAACTTGATGTTCAACGTCGAGTTGAACCTTGAACTTGGTGTCCAACATCAATTTGAAGGTCTAACTTGATGTCGACCATCAAGTTCATACATTGACATGATGTTTTCATCAAATTAATGTGTAGATGCTTCTCATGAGTAGGACATCTTAGAAAGTCAACTATTAAAATTTTCAAGAAAAAACTTCCATGCTTGTAGGAGAGTGAGGATTGTGAAGGGGGAAAATAAAGATGCACCATGATTCAAACATAAACTTTGGATATTCATGGCCCAAAATACAGGGTTATTATCAACAGTGCAAAGGAAGATGCTTCTTCCACTTTGTCTAGGGATGAAACCTATGTACAAGCAATGATAATGATGCTCTAGAAGCCGATGAAGAGTACTACATTTTGATGTAATGAATGAATTTTGTTTGTTACTTATTGATGATCAATTTTCAATGGTTTGTTTGATTTTACACCTATAGTCTAATCTTTACTTTCAGTAATAGCATAATTCTTTAGAGAGAGAGAGAGAGAAGGAGGGGGGAGAGAGAGAGAGAAGGAGGGGGGAGAGAGAGAGAGAGAGAGAGAATCACGATTATGTTGAATCTAGTTTCTTATAAAAATTTGCAACTCATTTCTTGGAAAGTTTTTAAATTTTCTTTTCGGAAATATATGGCTTTTTTGACTCATTTTAGAAAAGCATCTACTCATGAGTAAATCACTACTCTAATTTACTTAAAAAAGGCCCTCTTTTGTGTAGAATCTTTCAAAAATTCCAAATGTTTCTCCTAACATGGAAATATTACCCAAACAATCTGTAATGATTTTCTTTATCTTGAGGGATTAGAGTGAGAAGAAGCATTTTTAGTGGATTGCTAGTGCCATAGCAGAAGACTATAAAGGACGCTTTCTTGCTCACTATAAACTTTTCCATAGCCTTGCCTTCCTTTGTCTACCTCCAAATCTCTTACCTATGGCTTGCATTGCTTGCCTTTATATCTCCATTTTTCTATCAATTTGGAACAAAAAGTATGGACATTAGGTATCAGTGAGAACTTCTAGCGGGGGTAGATTGCATTGGTATCTGTTGAGAGGAAGAGAAAGAGGAGAGAGATAGGCACAAGACTTGCTCCCAAAGAAGTGATTCTATTCATAGATCATAGGCACATATATAGTTGAGGACTAGGTTGAGTTAGGGCGAGCTATATATAGCTCTAACACCCCCACTCAAAGTAGGCCCTCTAGCTACGGATTGAAAAACCCTTGGGGAGTACAAGGGAAAAACCGAACCACGATATATATATCTATGTGAATATATATATACAAAGGATGGCCATAGGACACTTTGAATGATATAGTGTAATGTTGGATGATACAGTGCAAATTGCATGTGGATAGTACAAAGGCATAATACGAGTACTTATCCATAGTACAATGCAAAGTATTGGTGCTATGTTTGGTGCATGATACAGTGGAAAGTATGGTGAAAAATGGAAAACTCTGCCTAGAAATGTCAAATTGTTTGACATAGTGATGATGCATGATCAGGTCTTGAGATCTTCAAGTTCGATGTTAGGCTCTTTATCTGAATAGAAGAGCTTGTCATCTCCAAGTTCAATCTTTTCAAACCTCCTTAAACATTTCTAATCATGCCTTCATGTTTTGCACGATTCATCCACCTAAAATGACTGGTTTCATGCGGTGTGTATGAACACAATAGATGTTAAAGTGTCCTTTTATGTTATACCAAGGATGAATCTATGAGAAGATTTCTTCGGCCACTCCAAAGATGAGTATGCAAGGGTAGTTTGAGATGTCCACAAAGACAGGGCTGCAATGTCGCTTGCGTAGTGTAAGAAATCCATAACAACACAATAGCGTGGCCCATAAAGAACCTAGAAATCAAGAACCAATAATCTAGAAACACAATGAGCATCCGAGCATCCAGAAGTACCAAACACTTGGACATCTAGAAGTACCGAACAACTGGGCAGCTAGAAGTATCGAACAACAGGAAATACGACCATAAATGACAAGACGCAAGCTAGTGTGGATTAGACACAGCTTACATAATCATAGCGGCAATGAAATAAGAACCTCTTCGTATCTTGCAGTACCAGAAAATGGACATCTGAGTAATCCATATGTGCCACATCCAAATGAGTACTTAATAAATAATCCATGTGTGCCATGTCCAAACGAGTACTTAAGAAGTAATCCATATGTGTTCATAGATATTATCACCTTAAAGGCCTTGAAGCTTGCCACGTCCAAACAAGGATGCAGTAAGTAATCCATAGGTGCCACATCGAAACGAGTACTCAATAAGTAATCCATATGTGTTCATCATGAAAGCCATATAAGTATGTGTAATGTCCAAATGAGTACTCAATAAGTAATCCATATTTGTTCATCATGAAAGCCATATAAGTATGTGTCACATTCAAATGAGTAATCAATAAGTAATTCATATGTGCCATGTCTAAACGATCCATGTGCCACTTCGAGAAGAGTACTTAAGTAGTTAGCCATATGCCACATCTAGATGAGTACTCAAGAAGTTAGCCCTATATGTTCATAAATATTGTCACTTGAAAGACATTGAAACTTACCACATCCAAATGAGTATGCCATAAGTAATCCATAGGTGCCATGACCAAAAGAGTACTCAATAAGTCAGCCATATGTGTTCATCATCATGAAAGACATATAAGTATACCTCAACACATAAAGGGAGGAATAAAAGTAGGCCTTGCTTGAAGATATAAGGTGAACCAATAAGTAAATACATACCGTAAGTCATCAATAAGTTAATCGACAAAGAAGGAACAAACCACTAGTCTAGCAAGACCTTTCATGCACTTGTAAATATAGATGAGTATGAAAAAGAAAGTAAATGCACTCATCCTGTAGGTATGCAATGTGCATTTTGTCCATTGAATTGTATCCAGGAACCCGTGCAAACTTTCATGTACTTGGAGACACAACTGAGTGTGATGAAAGAAGACATATGTGCTGAGCCTGGAAACAAACAAGTGCCTTGATAACGACAAGGAAACATGCAAGAAGCGCCTTTGCATATGTGAAGTAATGCATCCAAGAAGCAATGATATCAAAGCTAAATAGAAAAGAAAAAAAGAAAACATGTTAGCATGTTAATAATACAAAACGTTCGGCAAGTCCTTTTCTTTCATACCATGGACCAGCTGGCAGCTTGTGAAAGTGAAGCTAGTATTGAATACATGACGAGCAAGTCAAGCAAGATGTAAGCTTATAAGAGAGAAAGAAACATTAAATCCACATTTTATTTTGAATATCAACCACACCTACATTATTAGCAAGGTAGCCCACAATGACAAGAAAGTGTTTAGAATGAGGAACCTGAAGCAGTAATAAATGAAAAGCTCAATATAAATCTTTACCCTACTCTAGATCAAATATAATGGATGGTCTATAGGCATGCTTGATTGGAAAAATATGAAAGACAAACTACTTTCAAAATCGTAAGATAATCCAAAGTAATTCTCACCTTTAAAACAATACAAAACATTTAGGAAATCAAAAGTAAATGATAAGATAATCGAAGAAAATCTAGCCTTCAAAACAATACAAAATATTTTGGAAGGTCCTTTGAATCAATCAGCTCATGCTAAAAGTAAATCTTGATATAGAATATTTGGCAAGTCTCTTTATCCAAAATTCATGGAAAGTTGAAGCTGTAGCTAAACTTGTTAGCAGAATGTAATTATACATGTATTATCATTGCAAATAAAACATCAAGCATATGAATGTAGTGGAATACAAATAATACAACCTTTCAAGTGGAATATTAAGGACAAAGCATTGTACTAAACTACGATGATATCATGGTTCAAAATCATATACTAATATTAAAGGAAAGTATGTCTTTACACCTTGAAATTTGGGTAACACATGAACAAGTTACATTCATTTGAAAGGGGATGGGTTTTCATATTTTAGTGTAGTGGTTGTTGATATTGGAATTAACCACATCGTCATCTTATTAAAAAGAAACCAAGTTTTGTGAGGTACCCGAGTATAGATATTGATAGAGCTCTTTGGTTGAAGGACATTCTATGAATGCTAAGTAGAAAAGCACATACTGAAAGACTCAGCAAGCAATGCATTAAATAAGAATAAGAAGCTGGTCAATAAAGGATGCACTAAATAAAAACTAGCTTAATAAATATGAAGCATCATTGGATTTTACTTTTGCAAAAGCAACATGAAACCATAAGTGCTAAAGCGCTAAACTCTTGTTTTCACTAATGACCTAATAGGAAGCAAAAATTGCTTTCATATGGTAGATAACCTTTTGTTCACATGATTTTCCCAATCAACTTTCTAGTCTGTTGATCGTATACAAATATCACTACAAAAGCATGTAGATTGGGTTACCTTACTCATAACGACAAGATTGAGATGCTACTTGGCATTGATATTTAGATAATATCTTCATCCCTAAAGATTGACTATGCATCCAACAATGATCCTATGCTCTTGATTTTTATGGATATGACCGACGAGCGTTGGGTCTCATCTTCATCTAAATTTTTGTGAAGTCATGTAACTAAAGGGGTTTGCTTTATGTGATTGAGCCTTTTATTGCTTCATGTGGGAACATGAAAGCATGATATGCCAGTGTGTTAAATCCAAGGAAATGCAAATAATGAGTGCAAGATTGTGTGATCAACTGGTGGAGACTAAAAGCAGGAGGGCAATGCCGTATTAAGAAGCTTCTTATCATTAAGTATAATTTTTCATTTCTTTTGCTTTTGCTTCAAATATTGTTGATTCTATAAAAGTATTAAAATTTTCCATCGTCGTGTCCTAGATCAAGTCCTCTCTACTTATGGGTGTTCATCTTCCTGTACAAACACTCTTCCACCATTTTATTGAGAGCAGGTAGCAAAAAGAAATAACCATAGCTTTCTTACCTGAAATCGGAATATAGTAATCTAACCAATCAAAATAACCAGCACATATGCTTTGAACAATCTACTGTGGACCGTTTTCATCAATCATGATCACAATGCTAATTTGCGATGCATCTTTGACAACTTTTTCATATCAACTCAAAACCTAGCAATCAAGTAGTCGAAGTGATCCAAAAGAACGTTCTGCGAATGATTGCGTTGTCAGATTAACGAAAATCATGTTTCTTTCTTCTCATGGTCATGCTAGAGCGTAGCGAGGCTTTGATATCATGTTGAGAGGAAGAGAAAGAGGAGAGCGACAGACCTGTTGAGAGGAAGAGAAAGAGGAGAGAGATGGACACAAGAGTTGCTCCCAAGGAAGTGATTCTATTCATAGATCATAGGCACATATATAGTTATGGACTCGGCTGAGTTAGGGTGAGCTATATATAGCTCTAACAGTATCGATGGTGTGTTTAATAGCATGAGCATAGCAATTTCTCTCTCTCTCTCTCTCTCTCTCACACACACACACACACACACTCATTGTGGCTTTCCCATTGTTATTGTCTTTGGCCTCATTGTGTCTTTGTTGATAGGAATCATCCCCTTAATGTGCTAAAACAATTTCTTGCAAAAATTTTTGGGCTTTCCCATTGATACTATGGCCTCAACGAAGCAGCCAAACAGTCCACACACAAGAGGGAAGAACAAACGCAAGTTCTTCCAGCCATCTTTTGGCACCGGGGAGGGCAAATCTCAGGACAACCCTTCCAAGAAGTTGAATTCAACAAAAGGCAGTCGCGATCAATGTCTACACACTTTACGTCTCAAGAAAGAGGGGCTTTATGTGCTTTACATCTCAAGAAAGAGGGATGTTGTTTTATCTGCAAGGAACGAGGTCACACCAAGTCGGACTGTTTGAAAAATAAGGGTTCCCCATAGGGACCAAGACCTAAAGCGAAACTAGGTCAAGGTGGGAAGTTGAAAGTTGTCGACCAGACTATGATTTTCTTTGGCCTCATTGTGGCTTTGTTGATAGGAATCATCCCCTTAATGAGGTAAAACAATTTCTTGTAAAATTTTCTCTAATTTCAATAAATATTGTTTGAGTCTTTATTGTGGATCTCAATATTTGAAGTCTTTTAAGGCATATAGATATGAGTTAAGACTAAGAATTGCTTTTACCTGGAAAAAAGTTATTATGCATGTTTGAAAAGAAAAGCTAAAAAAGCATATTGCAAAATTAAGGCCATGTACACACATATGGACATGTTTATATTTACTTTAATTCTTTTATAAGGAAGGGTTGCCATGTGGTAGCCAAAGGGGAGAGCAAGCCTAAAATTGAGTATTTGTGTGTGTATGTCTCCTAAGTTTAGTAGTTGTGTGTGCATGCATGCATGTGTCTGTATGTGTGAGAGGAATAGTCACAAGAGAGAATTTGTTGTGTTTAATTAGAGAATTTCTATACTAAAGGATGTATGCATGTATGTGTATGTAGGAAAGCATGAGAAAGAGAAGGCCCAGGGGGGGGGAGGGGAGTTTTTGTGTGAATGCGTTGCCTCCCGATCAACAATACGGCCTTGATCTAGCTGAATTGTTGAAAGTAATCTGAGCATCAAACCATGCCAAATGGTGCCTACTATGGAGGGGGTCTTGAAACTCAAATTTTTATTTCTTAAAATTAAATACATTTTAAGACCTCACCTTGAGACCAGGCAGAGCAGGTCTCTAACTCAACGTAAACTTAAAACGTGTCATGTTACTGGTTGTCAAAAATTTTTTAAAAAATATTGCAATATATGCCTCTTAATTTGATAACAAAAATTTCTAAGGACTTGTAATGGACATAAAACCACCCCTAATAACAATAGAATCGATGTGGCATGCGGAGTTGTTCTCACTTAGGGTGTTTATAGAATAGTGCACCACGAGAACTGTGCACGGATCATGGATTGGCTAACTTGCCTAGCCAGGTCTAGTCCATGGCCCAAATGAATTCAATGCACCATAGACGAGCATGGGAAGCTCACCCTAAATTGCTTTTGCATATTTATTGCTACTTGTCCTCTGTGATCGTTCGACATACTATATGTCCTGTGTGTGCATCTATAGTACATAAACTATCATGGTTTTTGGGCTTGCTATTCTATGGGATCTTGCTAAATTTCTCTAATACTCGAGGAGGTTGTGAATAGTGAGGTTGAAGTGGCCAATCGAGAAGGGGAATCTTCATGCATTCTGAGTAACAAGTCTAGTGGTATTGCCTCAATCAAGATAAAACACCTTCTGGTAGAAGTCACCAAGCTCGCCCAAAAATGGTAGTGCCTATATTGTACTTGGCGATTGTTGGACGGCCTAGAGATCGTTATAGTAGCACATATTCTTGTGCTACCATTTTCATGATTTTGTAAGTACAACAATTTAACCAAGGTAGCTAACTCCCTCTCAAACTAGCATTGCAATTGTAAATCATTGAAGTTATCCATCTTCAGCCCTCTTATATAAATAGTATCAAGCAATCCCTCGCATATGACTAGCTACTTTTGGATGAGACATTTATAGTAGACATCTTGTATTCTTCTTTTTAGCACTGCCTTCCAGGTAGTGCTCTACTTACAATTTCAGTGTCCCACGCAACCTTTTGCTACATGGATTCTTTCTATTTTTGTGCTCTCTCTGTCTCTGTCTCTGTCTCTCTCTCTCTCTCTCTTGCATGAGTAGTCCTTCTCTCCCTCCCTCATCCCCCTTCCTCCCTCCCGTAGTAAAGGTAGTGAAATTGTACTTGCTTGTTAAAAATAAATAAAAATAAACTCACCCACCCAACTCACACACATGGTTGAGGCCTTTGAGGGGCAGCCGCCTTGCCTTTACCCCCATAGGGATCGAACGAGGGTCGGCGCCCTGGTAGGTTGGCACCCTACCACTGGGTTGCCGTGGCTTCCTCAACTTGTACTTGCTTGTTAATATATGCAAGAGTTCACCTAAGAACTCACTAATAATTGACACAATCTAACACTTGTGCTTAGTATTAAATTTGGTGACCCATGTACTCATTCAATTCAAGAATGAGTCAAAATTCAATACTTCACGTGCAAACCTTCATGTAGGGACTCTCCAAGAGAGAGAGTCTATCGTCCACGTCAAAAACACGTCTAGGTGGAGATCTTTTGACAATTTCTAAGAAAATATTAATATCGGCATGCGTTCGAACGATATAGAAGAAGGCGACGGTTGCGTGGACACTCGTTGATTCCGAAGGAGCTTCTAGTGTACAACTTTTTCCTTCAATTATCGTTGCGTTGCTGCGTGCACGCTGTTTTGCATTGCCCAAAATCAATGGATCTGCCGACTGCATGGTGCAGCGAGACAAAGCCCACAGCTGAGGAGTGAGGACATCCTGAACAAGACAGATGACAACACTCTTGCGTCGGCAACGCGGGGCCGCTATGGTGAGAGCTTGCAGCGATGGGTGGTCCGTGTTTATAGACTGAATCTGTAGCCCAGGCCCGAAAGTCAGGGAGTAGCCATGATTTTCAAGCCCTGTCCGATTGTCGGGATTTCCGATTCTTGGCACGAGCTATTCTGGAATTGCCCGTCACCCAGACCTCCCTCTACAATTAGACTCTAGAGGCAAACTTGCCGTATCCAGATAGCGAGTCGACAAAGCTGGGACTAGAAGATTTAAATTTTGTATTGTGAAAGGCGTCTAAGACTTCGGACATCGCATGGTGATCGTTGAGCCACCTGCAGCCAGGTATACAACGCCAAGCATTGCGATAAGACTAAATAATGAACATTCTCGACTCGCGGCATTGATGTTTGGTTGTGATCGTGATGCGAGATGCTAGAATTCAGGTCCTTTCCACAAAGCGGACGATGTATACAACGCCGGCGGAGTGAGGGAATTCTTACTCGTGTTTCTCGTTGTCTGCTTCGAGGAGGTTCGAGCTTCGTCGATTCAACCTCACCTCTCATAACAATAAGCTCACGAGTCACCATTCGTGACGTCCCTGCCACATACAATTCGCTTCCACTACTGTCCAACGCTCTAGTCCCACAAGGCCACAAGAATCATGCTAGCATTTATGCTTAGAAACGGCAGGCATCAGTAAGAAAATCATGCAGCTGGGCCGCGGCCCGCTGGCTACACCGCTGTCGGTTTCTCATTTCTGGTCGACTTACTAATAACTATTGACCATGCGAGTTCGAGGATCATGTAAAAGAACTGTACTATTCTCTTGAGGTCAATGTGTCTTTTCAAGAACGGAAGTCCCAAAGCTCCCCCCTGACACATGAGAGAGAGACGGCTTGTCTTAGACGTCTATTGACACCCGACCGAGCGATGAGCTGAGCCTTTCTTGGACTCCTTGTCCTAGTACGAACATGTTTGGGAAGTTTGGGTCCTTGAATTGCTTCTACGTGCCTTAGATATTGGATTGATTCCAAATTGGAGCTAGTTTTGCGTGAACAGGGTCGAAGTCTACGTCCTCCTCCCCTCGTTTGCAGGTCTCTTTCCACAGAGATTTCCTCAATGAGTCACGTAAAAGTAGAAATCGATGATTCTGTCCCCAGATGCACTCGTTCTCCTGAAAATCAGGACGACGGTAATTCGCAGACTAAGGGAGAATGCAAAGCTGTAGACCATGGTTATGGTGCAAAACAAGAACCGACTTTACAGCATAAGGCTAACGCAGGTGCCATAACTAAGTTTAGGATAGTATCGCATCCTCTGTACAGCCGGTTGGTAGCAGCGCATGTCGCCTGTTTAAGTGAATCCACACCGCGTGTTCACCTTCACTCGATCGAAGAGCAACTCGCGAGCAAAGACGAGGTGGCTGCTAGATATGCACTAAGCGGTGGTCATGATCCTACTTTGGCCGTCAATGATGAACGCGAGGACGACAAGCTCGAAGACTTCATGGTAATACCGATGTTAGCCGTTTATACTGATGTCATTACTTTCGCTGTCTGGTGGGTCTTGGTTTCAGGCTCCATCCTTGCAAATTCTAGTTCTCTGATACAAATTTATGCAACGTACTGTCAAACTAATTAGCTTCAACATGCTGAGCAAGCACGAACTTTCTATTCAGCAAATTGATAGGCTTTAGTTTACAAGAATCCCATATGCTAGCTGCGACTGAGATAACTACAGAAATCGAGGTCTTCTGTAGCGTCTTTTGGAGGTGAATATGAAGAAGGCAGAACTGGAACTAAAATCAGTCAGATTTGTGGGGCAGGTTTTCTACACAGCGCTGCTAGAGAAATTCAGCAACAAGCTGCAGGAACACATGCAAGTGCAAGCTGCCGAAGCCCTGCGGGAGTGCAAGCGTCTTGAGGACGAGTTTGTCAATTTAACAGGTAGCTACTTTGCTGCTTGAATATAATCAGCGTGCTTCGTATATATCAGTATACTTTTGCGCTTTCCTTTATTCGATAGCTGGTGCGTCTTTTTGCTTGTTTCCATGTCTTAATTGATTTGTGTTTCATAAGCACGAGTGTAAAAATTTTATTGTGCGTTGTCCAAGAAAGCAGAACACATGAAAACTGCTTTGCAAACGCAATAGAATACACGAACTTATA